>NW_027142391.1:2435020-2762493 GCF_026170545.1 Melanerpes formicivorus
GACATAAAAGAAAGCTGGGGAAGGACTTTTACAAGGGCTTGTAGTGATAGGATGAGAGGGAATGGATTGAAGCTTGAGCAGGGGAGATTGAAGCTGGAGATTAGGAAGAAATTGTTTAGAGTGAGGGTGGTGAGACACTGGAACAGGCTGCCCAGGGAGGCTGTGGCTGCCCTCTCTCTGGAGGTGTTCAAGGCCAAGGTAGATGAAGCCTTGAGCAACCTGGGCTGGTGGGAGGTGTCCCTGCCCATGGCAGGGGAGTTGGAACTGGAAGATCTTGAAGGTCCCTTCCAACCCAACCCATTCCATGACTCCACACACTCCTTCCAAAGGCGCAGTGCCGCACGAGAAGGGAAAGCAAAGGTTCCCTGGCAGAATCAGAGCACAGGAGGGCACAGCCTGAGTGCTGACGCTCCTCAGAGGGGTGGGCAGCAGGAGAAGCCTGCCAAGGGAGGGCAGCCCGTGGCCTGCACCTACTTGAGGGACTCGAGCACGGTCTGGCGGTGCTCGGCGGCCTTCAGGCGGATCTGCTCCCGGATGATGTCTGCGTTCTCCCGCTCGGCCTTGGCGCGGGCCCTGGCCTCCGCCTCCACGCGCAGCATCTCGTTCTTGTGCCTCAGCTCCATCTCCCGCTCCACAGTGGCTTGAACAAACACAACAGAGACAAGAGGGCAGCGCTCAGGGGTGGGTTCATCCCAGCCAGCAGGCAGGCAAGAGGCGCACTGCGTCAGCCTGGCTCCGAGAGCGGCCGCTTCGGAAACCCATCGTGGAAGCAACTGGGAGCTCGGACACAGACTGCCTCGGCTCAGGAGGGACCCTCGAAGGGCATCTTGTCCAAACCCCCCTGCAGGCAGCAAGGACACCTCCAACGAGAGCAGGCTGCCCAGGGACACATCAAGTCTAATGGGGCCTCAACCACATCCCCAGACAACCTGTTCCAGTGTCTCACCACCCAAACTGTGAAGAGCTTCCTCCTGATGTTCAACCCAAAACTCCCCTGCTCCAGTTTCAAACCCTTGTCCCTCATCCTATCACCACAGGCCCTTGTAAACAGTCCCCCCCCAGCCGTCCTTTAAGTCCCCTTCAGTTATTGAAGTGTAGCTATAAGGTGTCCCCAGAGCCTTCTCTTCTCCAGGCTAGTGGGATGTACCCATTACTTGTCCATAGGCCTTGAACACACGAAGCATCATCAACCACCATGGGCAAGCACACAGCACTCCCATGCCCACTGTCACTAGCTTACCACGCCTCATGGCCTCTTGCTTCTGTACAGACTCTTCCTGCTTCCTCAGGTTCTCTTCATTAGCCTGTTGCTACAGACAGAGAAGACAGCAGAACATGTGCTAAAGCTGCAAGGACTTGGTCAGGTAGATGTTTGTGTAAGCTTTAAGTACTCTAAGCATTTCCAAGAAGATACAGAATTAACCAGGTTGGAAAAGACCTTCAAGATCATCAAGTCCTACCTATCACCCAACACCATCTGATCAACTCAACCATGGCACCAAGTGCCTCATCCAGGCTCCCCTTAAACACCTCCAGTGATGGGGACTCCACCACCTCCCTGGGCAGCACATCCCAAGGGCCAATCTCTCTTGCTGGGAAGAATTTCTTCCTAACATCCAGCCTGAACCTCCCCTGGCACAGCTTGAGACTGTGTCCTCTTGTTCTGGTGGTGGCTGTCTGGGAGAAGAGACCAACCCCCACCTGGCTACAACCTCCCTTCAGGTAGTTGTAGATGGCAATAAGGTCTCCCCAGAGCTAGACACCCCCAGCTCCCTCAGCCTCTCCTCACAGGGCTGTGCTCCAGACCCCTCCCCAGCTTTGTTGCCCTTCTCTGGACACGTAGCGCTCAGGTTGAAGCACTCTTCCTCTCCCCATCTCCCAGACTCATACTCTCAATCCCATCCTCCTAGGCACATTGTCCTGATTCCTGACCTTTGATTTGCCTGGCCAGCATGAGGTGGGACAGCTTGAGATCACCACTCTGACTTGAGAAGGCCACAAAGGAAGCAGGGTTAAAGCAGAAGGCAACCTACCTGCTGCCGCATCTGCTCGTCGTAGCGCTGCCTTGCCAACTTGTCCTGGTATTGGGCTCGCTTCAAAGCAAGAAGAGAGTGTTCAGAGTATAAAGAAATTGGCATTTCAGAGAAGCTAGTCCTGAGGGCAAGGAGTTTTGGAACATGCAAGTGGGGAAAAAAGCAACCCAAAGCAAAACAAAACACACACCACCCCAGACATAACCCAACAAATAATCACCAGGTGGAACAGGAACAGTGCAAAGCATCCTCAGACAGCACCAAGCACTGCCCTAGGCTGAGAAACCTTTAGGGCCTGACTTTATTTTAAGGTACAACAGATAGAAAAAGCACAGAACAAGTGCTCCTTGGCCCAGAAGAGAACTTGCTTTGCTAGGAAAAACAGGTTTGCTCATGTTCTAAAACGTATTACCTGGCCTGGTGATTGCAAACAATGGAACTGCCTGCATGTTCTGCCTCTTTCTGATTGCCTTGCTCTTCTCCCCCTGCAACTGGCACAAACCCAATTCACCTACACTCAACTGAACCTGGTCTGAGGGCTCACATCCACCAGCAAGGAGAACTCCCCACGCAAGGGATGATATTATTCTCTGTTCCGAACACACAGACAGCAGAGCAGCTTGCAAATGATCTCCTCGTGGCACTTCAGAAGTAAGTGAAAGCTGTGCTGGCTTCGACTTCAAATGTGGCCCAGTGAGCTGCATGAGGTCAAGAGGTAACTCACGAGCAGAGCAGGTGACTGTGAAGTCTGCTTCCTGCACCAGCCCTTGATCAAAGTCCAAACTCTGATGGGTTAAAAAGCAACCTGTGCCAAAGGAGCAGCTCTGGCTGCCTTCCCAAGCCAGATAATCAATCAGACTCCATCAATCCCCTCAGTTTCTGTCTAAAAAGCCACCAGATCTAAGCTAGCTTTCATGCCTGAGTGCAGCACCACTGCCACATCAGTGACTCATGCTAAAACACACCAGGAAGCACCTGGTAACTCAGATTTGAATCACTCCTCCCCTCAAGGTATTTTTTCCCCCCCCCCCGCCTAGAAGATCAAACTGGGAAGAAATAGGGCTGAGGGCTACTTAAGACTAAAATTTCAAGGACTTAGGAGGCATTTTACTGTCCAGGCTAAGAGATACACATGATAAGGCAGTGGTCCTCAACCTTTTCATGCCTGGAATTATCATAGAATCAATAAGGTTGGAAAAGACCTCAAAGATCATCAAGCCCAACCTATCACCCAAGACCTCCTGACTATTATATCTCAGCACATTCAATAGCACTTCCCTGAAAGCTTCTTTAGGACACAGCACAAGGAGCACACAATAAGAGCAGCTGCTACTGTCAGCCCCTTTGGGAAGTCAAGAATGTGGCAACAAAAGCTCCAGGTGACAAAGCCTCAGCATTACAAAACAAAACTAGAGGACGGGGACTTGGTCTGTGAACTTCTCTGGCTGCCCATGATCCCCTTTCCCCCCACCCCCAGAAAGAGGCAGTGAATGCACTGTTGCCTTTTCCATCAAGGAGGACACAAGTAAGGTCTCATATCACTTGGCTCCCCTCTCATTCCCTTACTGCTTGGTGCTGCTTTGTTTCCTCACTGAGTGTTTTTCGCCTCTCTTCTGCTTGCACTCTGATCTGCTCGTTCTTCAGCTGCTCTATGGCAGCTTCATACTCCTACAGAGAGAAAAACCACCATCACAAATGAGCTCAAATCTGTCATCCTGTGGAGACAAGCTTGTGATGATTCCAAGGAATCAGAGTGGCACCCTGCAAAGCTGATCAGGGACAGGAGGAAGTTAAAATGTGATCAGAAAAGAGGATTTAAAGAAACCTCACAATGAGACACGCCAAGATTAAATCCCTACACTTAACCCCCCCCTCCAGGCTAACAAACCAACATTCAAACCATTCCCAAATGCCTTTACAAAATCAACAGGAGTCTTTCCTCCCCTCAACTGTTTCACAGTTCCCTGCAGGAAACTTTTGGCCATGCCTAGGAATGGTGGTGATGTTCCAGGAGTCACAAACCCACTTGAGATCTGCTGGCTGTACCCAGTGCCCTAAAACATGTCCAGCAACAGCCCAAACCAGCCTGTGCTTCACCTTCCAGAGCTGTTCCTCCTTTTTAACAGCCAAACAACTCTTACATGGTGAAGCAGAAGAGCAACAAGAAAGCTTAGCATCCTCTGTAGCTTGCTAGAAAGTAAGGCTTTGACTTATGACCACCACCACCCCCCTCCAAAAGCTGGCAGCTGTCTGAGCTGAGCTGGCTGCACAAGTGAGGAGTTCCAACGTACCTTAAGTTTGGCTTGCTGCTCCAGCTGCAAGGTCTGCTCCTGCATCTGGGCAAGGCTGAGAGCATCTTTGGCATGACCTGAAAGGGACAGTGGGAAGAGGTTATCCACAGCACAAACGTCACATCTGGAGTACTGTGTCCAGCTGTGGGCTCTCCAGCTCAAGAGGGACACAGAACTATTGGAGAGAGTCCAACAGAGAGCTATGAAGATGCTGAGGGGTCTGGAGCATCCCTGTGAGGAGGAAAGGCTGAGAGACCTGGGGCTGTTTAACCTGGAAGGGAGATCTCACTGCTCAGCACGTGCTAGGTGGAGGTCATGAGGATGGGGCTGGGCTCTTTTCAGTGGTGCCCAGCAACAGGACATGGGGCAATGAGCACAAACTAGAACCCAGGAGGCTCCATCTGAACAGGAGGAAAAACCTCTTTGGGGTGAGAGTCCCTCAGCACCACATCTCTGCAGCTTTTAAACCCTTCCAGGGATGGGGATTCAAGCACCTCCACTTCCAGTGTCTGAGATCCCTTTCAGTCAAGAAGTATCTGCTAATATCCAACCTAAACATCCCCTGGTACAACCCGAGGCCCTTTCCTCTTGTCCTGTTGCTTGTTCCTTGGGAGATGAGCCCAACCCTCACCTGGCTCCAGCCTCCTTTCAGGGAGTTGTGGAGCGCAAGGTCTCCACTCCTTTTCTCGACCACTTCCCTCTGCCGCTGCTCAACAGTCTTGCGCCCAGACCCTTCCTCAGCTTGGTTGCCCTTCTCAGGACCCCCTCCAGCACCTCAATGTCCTTCCTGCGGCGAGGGCCCCAAGCCGAACGCGGCACTCACTGCACGCTGCCGGCCTGCGGGCAGAGCGAGCACCGGGGCCAGCCCCTCCCGATCCCCAGCCCGACCCCAGCCCCTCACGTACGGGACGCGTCCAGCTCCCTCGCCGCCTTGGCCGCCCGCTCCAGGCCCGTGGGGTCGAAGTTGCTCCATTTGTCCTTGGGCGGCTGACGATCCCCAGTTCCGCTCCCCGCCGCTCCGCCGCCCGGGGCCGGCGGGAGGGATAGTCCGGGCGGAGCGGGGGGTCCGGGCGCAGCGTCCCCGCCGCCCGCAGGGGCCGCGCCGCGGTTCAGTCCAAAGAGCCAGGACATGACGGGGCCGGCAGCACGCGCACGGCTGGGCGGCGCCCGCGGGACGCGCCGCTCCCCGCGAGCCTGCGCGAGGGGCGGCCACGGAGGCCTCCCATTGGACAGAGGCCCGGTCGCACTTTATACGTCACAGATGGGAGGCATCCTCCTCGGCCACGTGGTGCTGTGATTGACGGAGCGCCGCGGCAGGCGCGGCCAGGGGGTGGAATGCGATTGGTTGTGGGGCGGGCCGGTGGGCGTGAGCGAGGGGATGGGGATGGGGAGCAGGGAAGGTCAAACTAGGGCGGTTCGCGCTCCGCCCTAGCAACGGCAGAGCGGAGGAGTTGCTAACGGGAATGGAGAGGTGGAAAAAAAATGAAATAAAATAGAACTAAACCTACGTTTCTACGTCATACAAACGTTATTTCACTGGCAAATCTGCTCCTCATCATACTGATTAGGGTGCGGCGAGCATGCGAAAGTCGATACCCCTGCAACCATTGCAGGTGGAGTCGGACGGGGCTCGGAGCAGCCTGCTGTAGGTGGGAGCGTCGCTGCTCAGCGCAGGGGGGTTGGACTAGATGACCTTGGAAGGTCACCAGCCCTGCCAGGACTTAAGGCACATTTGGTGTTTTTTTAGCTCCGAATAAAACAATTCTTCCCGAAGCTGAGGGCGGTGAAGGTTGGAGCAGATTGCCCCTCGGGGGTCCCTTCCAGTCTGACATTCTGTGGCTTCTGCTTATATATTTCTGACATTTTTTGCGGGGGGAAGGTTGGGAGGTGAAGATCCATGAAGTCATGAGTGGGACACTTACTGTTCAGTCATTTAAAGTTGAGCTTTTCTACCCATACCACCCACTGGGACAAAAGCTAAATTGAACAGAATTGCCCTTAGTGCCATCAAGAACAAAGCAGTCATTCAATAGCTCCTGTATTGTATATTTAATTGTCTTCAAAAGGATGTGTTACAATTGGAGGGGGAGAGATTTGACACTTTAGTGTATTAGTAAACTATGCAGGGGGTTGTGCAAAATGAAAAGTCCTACAGCAAGAAGGAACAAGATTATCTTATTGCATGAGAGATTCCAGAGGCTTTATCTTCCCCTCAGCGCAGGATCTCCATTAAGAGTAATCAGTCACAAATGCACATTCCAAAGGAGAACACAAAGCAGACGAAGTCTTCTTACAGAGTTAATGAATGACTCAGCTCCCTCCTACCCCTTCCTCCTGTACAAGAAGATGGCCCAAGGCAAATGCTCCACAAACCCAAACCCCACGAATTCAGCACTCGGGAGACAAGGGCAGTGCCAAAGTTCCTCTCGGCTCTGGCATGGGCTCTTTTAAGAGGTCCATAAGCAAAGAGCTAAAGGAGGGTCTGCAGGAGGGAGGGGCACTACGTGGGGAGCTCTCCAACATACAGCACAGCTTTAATGCAAAAGTTCCGGGTGTAGGACAAAGAAGCAATAGATTTCAACTAGAGCAAGCATTACTGAGGGAAGCTGTTCCCACTGAGGCTGGCTTTGGTTACCAGAACAGGAGATACATTTCTTTACAGCCTTCAGCTCTGAATTTTGGAACCATGACTTTGTCACCAGTTAATAAAACTCTCTTCTTTTCTTTTCATCCCCCAGCTCCCCTTTCCAAAAGGTAGCTTAGTGACAACAAATGAAGATCTGGGGCCAAAATGGAAGAGTCACCTTTACTCTGCTTTCCTAAAAGCCAAAGTGGCAGAGTCAGTTTCAGTCTTCTTGCCTAAAAGCTTGGGTTTTAAGTGCAGCACTGGATGGGAGCCCAGGGCAAGACACTAAAGATGTGCTAGGAGGTTTCAGAATGCATGACAGTCCTGGAGACTTAGTCCCAGAACAGGCTAATTAATCTCCACATAGCTGCTCCCATCCAGTTTGGTGATGCCACAGTAACTCAGAGGTCGTGATCCAGGCATGTCCCATTTCTCAGGCATCACCAACCAAGCTCTGCCATAAACCCAAGACCATTTGGGAGCACTAAACTGCCCTTGCACTTTAACAAAAGCTCTCCATGAAGTGTCTCCATGTCCTGGCCAAAGGCCAAGTGGGCAAACAACCTCTTTCTGTGCCTCTTCTGAGAGCTCCTGGTGACTTTCACCCAATTCTCCTCTGCATCCTGTAGAGGTTTTTCTTTCTCCCTGCCACTCCTGAGATGATACTTTGAGGATACCTAATTCGAGCTACCTGTGGAATACACTGAGTGACTTGGAGGAAAGCTGCTCTTTGCCAAGCATCAGTTTCAGTGCTTGGTGACAGCAGGAATGGATTTGGCCCCTTGTAATTGTTTTTTCTTTCTGAGTGCAGAGATGCCCAGAACAAAAATCCAGGGCAGCAAACAGCTGAGTCCTGAACATGCTGATAAGCTGCAAAAATAAAGCTCTATCAACATTTAATAAATAGAAAAGAGGCAGTAAGCAAGCAAGAGTGTGGCTCCACTGCTTTGCCTTTGGTTTGTTATTTGCCAGGCATTTTTATATGAGAGGGGAGAGATTTGGGACCTATTAGTTGGATTGGTTGTTCCACCCAGCCAGCCAAGCCAGACCTTTAAGCTTTGGGAGAAGCTGGCTGGAGGCAGCCTTTAGGCTTTACAACCAGGACAGTGCAGGCTGGGAGATGATCTGTGAGCTTTCTGGTTTCCTCTCCTGGTCACTCCTTTTAAGTCCAAGTCTTTGTCCAAGGAAGGTTCCTTGCTCTGCCTGGAATTGGAGTGTGGAACTGCTTCACTCCAGAGCCTGTCACGCTCTCTGGCTGTGCTTATATCCTCGGGCTTCTGTGGCTGGAAGAACACAAAAATGACAATGTCAGCTTTGTCCACCCATCCTCCCAATCTGCCTGAGTCAGAGACCCCATTCCTGTGGTCATCTTCGTTCTCACTCCAGCCTCTTGCTGGGAAAAGGGCTGTGCTTCTGCACTGCCACACAGCTTCTTTATAGCTCTTACTTCAGCCTGTCAGGAATCCCTTTGTGTTTCATGACAGTGAGTGGCCTCTGGGCAGTGGAAGGAGGAAAGCAAATGCCTTGTGCCTTAGTGGCTGTGATTAATGGCTGCCTTGTCTCTGCCAAGTTGAAAAGTGAAGAGTAGCCAAGAGTTCAAATGACTTCTAAACACCTCTTCCAGTGCCCATGCTGGGTGTTAGCAACCTTCCCACCCACCCAAGTTATCCCCAGGCAGCTGCAGGACTCTGCACTGTAGACTTTTCCTCCTGTCTGTAAAGAGGATGCCACTAGGAGGGGCAGCACTCTTAAAAATGGGGGTGAAGCCCAGCTATGAACAGTACCTGTGGGGATGAAGCCCTCTTGGCAAGCTAGCTGATGAGCACAGAGCATTTCAAACAGGAGGGCTCCTCCGTGTTGGGTGTCCAGCACCCAGCTGCCCTCCAGGACACTTTCCCTTGGTCAAAGTGTTTGGTGTCCAGCACCCAACTGCCCTCCAGGACACTTTCCCTTGGTCAAAGTGTTTGGTGTCCAGCACCCAACTGCCCTCCAGGACACAATCCCTTGGTCAAAGCGTTTGGTGTCCAGCACCCAACTGCCCTCCAGGACACTTTCCCTTGGTCAAAGTGTTTGGTGTCCAGCACCCAGCTGCCCTCCAGGACACTTTCTCTTGGTCAAAGTGTTTGGTGTCCAGCACCCAACTGCCCTCCAGGACACTTTCCCTTGGTCAAAGTGTTTGGTGTCCAGCACCCAGCTGCCCTCCAGGACACAATCCCTTGGTCAAAGTGTTTGGTGTCCAGCACCCAGCTGCCCTCCAGGACACTTCCCTTGTCTAAAGTGCCTCAGGGCTGTGCCTCCCCCCCAGCTCACCTGGCTGCATGTGCACCATGCGGCACAGCCTCCTGCCCAGCTGGTTCTTGTACATGGGCTTGACACAGACTTTGTTGGTGGTGCCTGAGGCCAGGTCTGTGAGCAGCACGCTGTGGACCTGCGGGGAGACGCTGATGACCGAGTTGGGGCCAGCTTGTCGCCGGCATCTGACTCTGTAGCCAAGCACCTTCCCGTCGGCAGAGTCCCAGGAGGCTTTCAGGGTGTTGGGGCCCATGTC
Source organism: Melanerpes formicivorus (assembly GCF_026170545.1). NCBI lineage: Eukaryota > Metazoa > Chordata > Aves > Piciformes > Picidae > Melanerpes > Melanerpes formicivorus. The sequence continues at coordinate 2,444,519 of NW_027142391.1, forward strand.
CTCAAAGCGAAGGTGTCTCACTCTGGAGCCCTCTAGAATCACAGAATCGTCATAGAACCATCACAGAACCATCATAGAATCAATAAGGTTGAAAAAGACCTCAGAGATCATCAAGTCCAACCTATCACCCAACACCTCCTGACAACTAAACCATGGCTCCAAGGGCCACATCCAATCCCCTCTTGAACACCTCCAGGGATGGGGACTCCACCACCTCCCTGGGCAGCACATTCCAGTGGCCAATCTCTCTTTCTATGAACAACTTCTTCCTACCATCCAGCCTGAACCTCCCCTGGCACAGCTTGAGACTGTGGCCTCTTGTTCTGGTGCTGGGTGCCTGGGAGAAGAGACTAACCCCCACGTGGCTACAACCTCCTTTCAGGGAGTTGTGGAGAGCAAGAAGGTCTCCCCTGAGCCTCCTCTTCTGCAGGCTAAGCAACCCCAGCTCCCTCAGCCTCTCCTCCCAGGGCTGTGCTCCAGACCCCTCCCCAGCTTTGTTGCCCTTCTCTGGACACGTTCTGGACACATAAATCACACCAAAGAGCAGGCATTGAGGAGACAGGAGGGACAGGCAGTTTTCTTTCCACTTCAGGCAGGTTCAGGGAGCTCCAGGTCCATTCTGCTTGTGGACTGCAGCTTGGCAGTCTCAGTCGTGCTGTGTGTGCCTGATTCTCCTCCAGCCCTATGCCTTAGACATCTGCTGCATCCTCATGGCATATCACGAGCTGCAGCTTTCCCCTTCCCTCACCCCTCTCCCAGAAACTGGGCTGGCTGAGCTCTCTGATGTCCCCATGGTGAAAGATGCACCCTCCAAAGCCTCCCTGTGCCCCTCAGCAGGCAGCTGCTCACTCACCTTCCTGAGTGCATGCTTTAGCTGACAGGGATTTCTCCTTTCCCGACTTGTAGACTGCAGTCACTGTCACCAGGTAGGTTGTGTTGGGTGTCAGCTTGTCCACCAGGGTGCTGTTGTGCTTCCCATCCACCTCCAGCAGCCTCACTGAGTTCCCAGGGAGAGGGCCATACAGGATCTGATAGCTGCTCACACTCTCCAGCGTGGGAGCCCAGCTGACGTGGAAGCTGTGTGGCCCAGACTCTGAGATGAGAACCTGAGCTGGGCTTATTTCCTCTGAAAGCAGAGCCAAAGGTGTGAGCATGTCACTGCAGGCTGTCAGAGGAGCATAACTGACCTGCTTCCAGAAGGGGGAAGGAAATAACACCCAGCAAGTGGATGTTGGTAGCCACCCACAACCAGCACAAACCCAGCCTCAGCCCTAAGGAAAAGGTTTCACTACCTCTGCAGCACAGAGTGGGCAAAACTGCTCAGCCAAAACCATTCCTGCAGGCAGTTAGTGAAGGCTGGGTGCAAGTTCACCTTGCCTTTGCCACCTGCCCAGATCTTCCGTGTGCCTCTTCTCTGCATGTTGCTGTCCAGCATACAGCTGAGTTACTCTGGCCCAGGTGAGCAGTCGGGCTGGCTCCCAGCGCTGCCCTTCTCCTTCCCTCTCACCCGGGGCTCCCCACCAGTGGACACACCTGCCTGGAGAAGCAGCTCCAAGAGCATTGCTCTGCCCTGCCTGCAGCCTCAGGGAGCAGACAGGGATCTCCTTGTCCCCACAGCAGCTGCTCCAGCTGTAGAGGGCAAAATTCCTCTTTGGCAGTAGCAACCCACATGAAGCAGCCCTGCTTCTGCTGGGAGAGCAGTCAGTGTGTGCAGCAGCCCCTGCCTCATGCCCTGTGGGCTCTACGCCTCAGCCCTGTGGGCTCTACACCTCAGCCCTGTGGGCTCTACACCTCAGACCTCTTAGATACTTGCAACTTACAGCTCCTGCCTTCTTCTCCCAGGCTTCTGCTTTCCTCCCAGCCTCCTAGAAGCCTGGAAGAACATCTTATCACCATCAGACTGCATCCCTTGTTCTGGGCAGCCCAGACCCTCTAAAGAAAGAGCTGCCAGCTGAGTGCCAGCATAAAGCAGCTCATTATGTTGTGTCCTGACCACAAGCATCTGCCTCCTCCCATCACACCATGAGCCTAGGGGGAGGATGTAGACCCAGGGCTGTCCTGTTTGCTTGAGACATGTGAGGCTCAGCACAGGGAAGGCTTCACCCTGGCCATGCCTGTGCACATTTTACCTGCCAGCGTGGTCACCCTGGTTGTCTGAGGAGGGAAGTAGTGGACGTTGGATTCAGGAATGAGAGCCACCTCGTAAGTAGTTCCTGGTGCAAGGTTGCTTAGCAGGAGGGTTGTGTGAGCCCCAGACACTTGCTCTGTCCTCTTCTTGCCTAGATCATCTCTTGGGGCATACTCCAAGGTGTAGTAGTCGGTTTCCTGGGAGAGGAATCTTGGCCACACCAGCCGGAAGCTGCTGGAGGTGACATCCACGGCGTGGAGCTGGTTTGCGTGGATGACATCTGGGAGGGAAACAGCAGCAAGAAATCACCACTGACCTTAACACACAGAGCATGGCAGCTGGGGACCACCCAGCAGCCGTGGAGGGAGCTTGCTGCATTCATCCCAGCTGAAGTCACTCCCTGCAGTGTTTCACAGAGCTCCATTGTTTAGTGACATTCAACAGTCAGAGCCACTCTTGTGCTGTCTTGCCTGCCTCTCCCCCTGCACAGAGGCTTCTCTTCAAGCCTTCTGCTACCTTTGAGTTCTAAACCCCAAATGTCAGACACAAATACCTCTTCTGATGCTCTGCAGCTCCCCCAGCCTCCTCTGCTACTTGACCTTTCTGATATGTGTGGGCTCCTGAGCCCAGCTTGGGCACAATTCCACTGTTCCCTGGACCTCCTGAGCCCAGCTTGGGCACAGTTCCACTGTTCCCTGGACCTCCTGAGCCCAGCTTGGGCACAATTCCACTGTTCCCTGGTCCTCCTGAGCCCAGCTTGGGCACAATTCCACTGTTCCCTGGACCTCCTGAGCCCAGCTTGGGCACAATTCCACCGTTCCCTGGACCTCCTGAGCCCAGCTTGGGCACAATTCCACTGTTCCCTGGTCCTCCTGAGCCCATCCTGGGCACAATTCCACTGTTCCCTGGTCCTCCTGAGCCCAGCTTGGGCACAATTCCGCTGTTCCCTGGTCCTCCTGAGCCCAGCTTGGGCACAATTCCGCTGTTCCCTGGACCTCCTGAGCCCATCCTGGGCACAATTCCACTCTTCTCTGGTCTTCCAGAGGGGCAGAATTACACAAGACTGTTTCTAGCTCCAGGGAAGTGGCATTCAAGGACATAAAGATGCTCTTTCTCTCTTTTCTCTCTCTCTTTTTGTTTTCTTTGTCTTTTTTTTTTTCCTATTTAAAATAGGCTTTTAGAAAGCACTCTGAGCCCTAAGTGCTTTTTCTCTGTGCAGTGCCACTCCTGAAAGCTTATGTTTGTACCCTCTAACTCAAGCTTAAGTACTTCAGAGTACTGAAGTAGTCCAGTACCTGAAGGGGGGGCTACAAGAAAGCTGGGGAGGGACTGTTTACAAGGGCTTGGAGTGATAGGGTGAGAGGGAATGGCTCTGAGCTGGAACAGGGCAGATTTAGACTGGAAATGAGGAAGAAATTCTGTAGAGTGAGGGTGGTGAGACACTGGAACAGTTTGCCCTGGAAGGCTGTGGATGTCCCCTCCCTGGAGGTGTTCAAGGCCAGGTTGGATGAGGCCTCGAGCAAGCTGGGCTGGTGGGAGGTGTCCCTGCCCCTGGCAGGGTGGGGTAGATGATCTCTAAGGACCCTTCCAAGCCAAACCATTGCATGATTCTCCTGCAGGTAGCTCAGACTGGCTGCCCACTGCCCGGAGGTGAAAGGAGGCACAGTCTGCATCCTTGCCTCCCCTCACACTTGTCCCTCGACTGGGAGAGGATCAGCTCTCCTCCTCCGAGCTGCTCCGAGTCCCTGCCAGCTTCCCTGTACCAAATGAAGCTGCCTCAGTTTTTCCTCTGAGCTGTTCTTTGGCTCTCCAGGCAGGCAGCAACGTTTCCCCTCTCCGTGCCCTGCCCTCTCGCATCCTCCCGCTGCCAGCCAGCAGCACTCCACCCGCCCCGGGCGTGCAGGAGGCAGAGGGTGGGAGGCAGCACCACGGGACCTGGGGCTCTGCACCCTTCCGTGAGCCTCACAGCTCCCAGCGGCCAAAGCCACAAAGGAACAGGGAACAGAGGAGCAGCCTCGGCACCAAAAGTCCTGCCAAAAGCTCTGGGAAGGGAAATCAGTGAGCTTGGAGGCAGGGTCCGGGGACACGGTGAATGAAGCAGGCAGATGAAAGAGGCAGGGACGTGCTGCAGGAAGCTCACAGCAAACAGCCCTGCCCCTTGTTGCCAGAGCACAGGTCCTTGGGTGAGTAAAGAGGGCAACAAGCCCCAGGAGAGAGATGCCCACGGTATGCTTCACAGCACCTCCTGGGGCTGGAGGGAAGCAGCAAGTTAATTCCTTGTCTTGGATCCAGGCAGGGCTCAGAGGCAGCTTGTGACACACAGTTGCCTTCCACCTCCTGCCTCTTGGTGCCCTGAAGCACACATTTTGTGGCCATAGGCTTGCTGGCATCCCCTAAAGCACACATTTTGTGGCCACAGGTTTGCTGGCATCCCCTAAAATCTGGGGAGGTCAAGATCAGACTCAGAGGCAAGCTGCTGCCTTGGTGCTGTGGGTAAGAAATGCAGCAAATGAACCTGGTCTGGCCCTGGGTACAGCCTCCCCTCTCTGCAGAAGCTTCAGCTAGGACCTGGAACAAATCACTTCTGCTTCTTGGCTCTTTCCCTACCTTGATATGGATGGGCTTCTGGTTCTGGGCTGCTTCATTGCCAGAGTGGACATTGAAGGTACGAGATCACTCCTGTGGTCACTTGCTTTCATTGTGGATACCAGAGGACTCAAAGCTCAAAGCCTTCACTGCAGCAGAAGTTGTGCAGGAGCCTTGTTTCAGATCAGCACTGTGCTGCCCTGAATATTCATGGGAGGTGGCTGATGCTCTCTGCTCGCTGGGCAGGTGGAGTCCTGCAGGACTTGGCCCAGCAGATGATGCCAAAGGGTGAAGCAAGCCAGCAGCTGCCAGGTCTGCAGGCTGAGTGGAGAGCAAGTGGATGCTAGCACACAACCTGATGTCACCTCAAAGGAATGCCTTAGTTTCACAAGATCTGAAGGTCCTTCCCCAGAAGGAGGGCACCAAGTGCCTCGTGTTGGGGAGGTAATAGGTGAGGTGCAATGGAAGCAGCCTGAGCTAGGGCTGCCTTTCCTTCACAGTGGGGCAGGCAGAAGTGTTTGTCAGGAGCCAGCTGTGGCTGTGGCCATGGCCAGACTGGCATTCTGCAGCCTTGTTGTGCCAGGACCATGTGCCAAGGGAAAAGAGAGAGAGTGAGAGCACCCAGCCAGCCACAATCCCTGTCTTGCACCCTGCTGCAGAGCAGTGTCACTGAAAGTATTTCAGGTCCCCCATGTCTAAGCAGCAGCTCATCTCTGCTCTGTGGCACAGACAGGTGTTCCAAAAGGGAAACTGAGGCAGAGACATCCCATCCCTTGACCTCAGCAGAGCCTGGAGCAGGGAAGAAATGCAGTTTGGGAGAGAAAGGTACCTCTTGCCTCCTTGCCCAAGCAGGGACTGCCTTGCTCTCTAGGACTGAAACCCCTTGCTCAGCCCTGAGGATTGAGGCTGTTCTGTGACTGCTCAGATCTCTGACCCAGTTTCTGAAGGCAAAGAAAAGGCAGACCCTATAGAAAGGGGGCAGAGAATGAACTGCTGAGCCACTTGATATGAAACATCTGGGGAGGGGGCTGTGTGCTGTCTGGCACAGCAGAAGCACTGCTGGTACAGCAGAAGCACTGCTGGTACTGCCCCATACTCACACAGGAGAGAGGTGGGTGATGGATGATCTCAAAGGTATCTTCCAACCACAACGATTCTGTGGCTGGAGGAGAGCACAGTCCCTGCCTGTGATCTGTGAAATGATCATGGCTGGGAAGAGAAAGGCATGGCTACATAGAGAGGGCTCTGTGGAAAGGGTTACTTGGACACTCCAAAGCCAGCTCAAAGCCACTCTCAGAGCAGAAGCCAAAGGAGGAATTAAAGCAGAGAACCTCCAGCGAACCAACGGAAACTCTGCACAGGCCTAGGAGCTCACTCAGCTTCCCAAACAAATCCAGAGGCACCTGGGAGGCTGAGGCAAAGCCTCTGCTCTGCAGTCATGGGCACTCCCACTGTGATGGCATTCAAGAGCTGCAAAAGGAATTATGGAATCCTTGTGGATCATCAAGTCCAAGCATTAACCCAGCGCTGCCAAGTCACGACTGAACCACAGCCCTCAGCACCACATCTCTGCGGCTTTTAAAGCCCTCCAGGGATGGGGACTGCACCACTGCCCTGGGCAGCTTGTTCCAGGGTTTTATGACCCTTTAGGGGAAGACATTTTTCCTGCTGTCCAACCTGAACCTCCCCCCTGGTGCAGCTTGAAGCTGTTTTCTCTCATCCTATCACTTGTTACTTGTAAGAACAGCCTGGCCTCCACCTCGCTGCACGCAGATCAGCATGAGATATTCCCCTTGGCTTCCAAATGCCTGTCTTCTGGCCCTGATTATGGCTTTTTTGGGTCTCCTCAGACTCCCTTCTGGATGCTTTAAAGAACAGGACTGCTGAAAAAATGAAGCCTGCTGCCTGTTCCTGCTCTCTGCACAGCAACTGCCACAACCATGCTAGCAACAGAGGTAGGGGTTGGCTTCCCAGCCTAACGAGTCAGGGCTGGGATTTCCTTCCAAGGGCTCTGCTGGCCAAGCCAGGCTGTGGATCTGGAGGATGTGGAACACGTTACAACAGGGGATTTATGGAACAAAAACATTCCTCTCCTACAGTCTGAGTGCTGATAACAAGCACCATCCCTAATGGCTCTTTGTAAGAGAAGGGCACATGCAGACAGGAGCTCCACACCTCAGCCTCTGCCAGCCCCTCTGCCTGCAATGATGTCAGGTCTACTCCAGACAAGAATCTGAGGGTGCTGACAGGACCAAATCCTTCCCAGGCATGCACAGCCCATTTTGTGTTCAGCCCATTTGTGTCCTCCACCTCCAGCAGCTGGCACAAGCCAGGCAGCATCTGAGAGAGAGGGAAAGTCACCCTGCTGATGTGCTGCCTGAGCCTTCATTAGCAGCTCAACAACTCAGGGCAAAGACAAGGTCTGCAGCAGGGGATGTGTCCTGGTCACTCGAGGGACTTTCCAGAGGGAATGTTTCTGAAAAGCCTTAGCTTAGACTTGGAGCTGCAGCAGTGTGGACACAGCACCTCACTTTGCAAGGGCAGGAGCTGGGACTTCCCAAGGGGAGTAGAAATACTTGTCCTAGACCTCCTCAAAGCCATGGACTTGGAGCTACAGCACCCTGGACAAAGCACCTCAGGAGGTGCTTTGGGTTGAGAGGGCTTCTTACCTCCCCCACCCCGCAGAGCCAGGCAGCTTCATAGAATCATAGAATCAACCAGGTTGGAAAAGACCTCAAGGATCATCAAGTCCAACCTCTCACCCAAGACCTCATGACAGCTAAACCATGGCTCTCAGTGCCACATCCAATCCCCTCCTGAACACCTCCAGGGATGGGGACTCCACCACCTCCCTGGGCAGCACATCCCAGTGGCTAACAACTCTCTCTGGGAAGAACTTTCTCCTCACCTCCAGCCCAAACTTCCCCTGGTGCAGCTTGAGACTGTGTCCTCTTGTTCTGGTGCTGCTTGCCTGGGAGAAGAGACCAACCCCCACCTGGCTCCAACCTCCCTTCAGGTGGCTGGAGAGAGCAAGAAGGTCTCCCCTGAGCCTCCTCTTCTGCAGGCTAAGCAACCCCAGCTCCCTCAGCCTCTCCTCCCAGGGCTGTGCTCCAGACCCCTCCCCAGCTTTTCTTGCCCTTCTCTGGACACCTTCAAGTCTCTCAATGTCCTTCTTAAATTGAGGAGCCAGAACTGGACACAGGACTCAAGGTGTGACCCCAACCAGTGGTGAGCACAGGGCACAAGGACTTCTGCCCTGTTACAACCTCCCGGAGAGGACAGCCCGGCCCCAGCGTACCTAGGATGGCATCTCGGAGCTCCTTGGTGATGATGGGTAGGTCATCCACGTCCACAAAGTGCAGGTGCTTCTCAGGAGGCTGGCTGGCAGCAGCAGAGAGCTCCAGGTAGCTGCCCCGGCCCGTGCTGACGATGAAGACCGTCACCCCCATGTCCTTCAGCAGCTGCATGGGTTCCGAGATGTCGTCGGTGGAGAAGCCATCTGTCACCCAAACCAGCACCTTGGGCACGTCTGCCCGGGCACCAGCTGCATCACTGAACAGCTGCTCCTTGGCATAGGAGAGAGCTTTGCCTGTGTTGGTGTCTCCCATGAGCTGCTGAGTGTCCCGGATGGCTTGGTGCAGAGCCTCGCCGGAGCGGTAGCGGTCGAAAGGGAACTCCATGGTGGGCGTCGTGCTGATGTGGATGATGCTGGTCTGCACGTCCTGGGGGCCAAAGGTGAAAGGTTGCAGAAGGTCCCACATGAATTCCTTGACCCTGGAGAACTCATAGTAGGAAACGCTGCCAGAGCTGTCCAGGAGGAAGAGAAGGTCCCCGCCAGAGCTGGGAGCAGGAGGCTGAGGACCTAGAGAGGGGGAGAGGAGTTAGCGGAATGATGTGAGCCCAGACCTGCACAGGGGTCTGCTAGGAGAGCTTGGTTCTCTGCTGCCCTACCTCAGTACTCAGGGAGAAGTTTGCTGGGTGGACACCTCAGAATCTGCCCCTTTGCTGGGTGGACGCCTCAGGATCTGCCCCTTTGCTGGGTGAACACCTCAGGATCTGCCCCTTTGCTGGGTGGACGCCTCAGGATCTGCCCCTTTGCTGGGTGGATGCCTCAGGATCTGCCCCTTTGCTGGGTGGACACCTCAGGATCTGCCCCTTTGCTGGGTAGATGCCTCAGGATCTGCCCCTTTGCTGGGTGGATGCTTCAGGATCTGCCCCTTTGCTGGGTAGATGCCTCAGGATCTGCCCCTTTGCGGGGTGGATGCTTCAGGATCTGCCCCTTTGCTGGGTGAACGCCTCAGGATCTGCCCCTTTGCGGGGTGGACACCTCAGGATCTGCCCCTTTGCGGGGTGGATGCCTCAGGATCTGCCCCTTTGCTGGGTGGACACCTCAGGATCTGCCCCTTTGCTGGGTGGATGCCTCAGGATCTGCCCCTTTGCTGGGTGAACACCTCAGGATCTGCCCCTTTGCGGGGTGGACACCTCAGGATCTGCCCCTTTGCGGGGTGGATGCCTCAGGATCTGCCCCTTTGCTGGGTGAACACCTCAGGATCTGCCCCTTTGCGGGGTGGACACCTCAGGATCTGCCCCTTTGCGGGGTGGATGCCTCAGGATCTGCCCCTTTGCTGGGTGGACACCTCAGGATCTGCCCCTTTGCTGGGTGGATGCCTCAGGATCTGCCCCTTTGCTGGGTGAACGCCTCAGGATCTGCCCCTTTGCGGGGTGGACACCTCAGGATCTGCCCCTTTGCGGGGTGGACGCCTCAGGATCTGCCCCTTTGCGGGGTGGATGCTTCAGGATCTGCCCCTTTGCTGGGTAGATGCCTCAGGATCTGCCCCTTTGCTGGGTGGATGCCTCAGGATCTGCCCCTTTGCGGGTGGACACCTCAGGATCTGCCCCTTTGCGGGTGGACACCTCAGGATCTGCCCCTTTGCAGGGTGGATGCCTCAGGATCTGCCCCTTTGCAGCTTGAGATGCTAATGCTGAAGGGTTAGGACTCATTAGATACACTGAAAGGCCAGGGCAGTGGAAAGAGGCAGGAGCTCCAGCACTGAAATCAGGCTAGAGCTGAAAGTCCTGGATCCTGCTCTCCCTGCTGCACACACAAAAATGCCTTGGGGCCACATCAGCTCTCACTGACCTCTTGTTACACAACACCAGGCTGAGCTGGGAACATTCCTCACCAGCCTGAGCCAGCAGATCCCTGTGCCCATTCCAGGGAGCAGCCTCTGCCATCCCGAGCTGCTGCTCTGGGCTGACATGCAGCAGTCCCAGAGGAGGAAGCTAATAGGAATGGAATGGAATGGAATGGAATGGAATGGAATGGAATGGAATGGAATGGAATGGAATGGAATGGAATGGAATGGAATGGAATGGAATGGAATGGAATGAACCAGGTTGGAAGAGACCTTTCAGATCATCAAGTCCAACCTATCACCCAGCACCATCTGATCAACTAAACCATGGCACCAAGCTCCCCATCCAGTCTCTTCCTAAACACTTCCAGGGATGGGGACTCCACCACCTCCCTGGGCAGCACATCCCAATGGCCAATCTCTCTTTCTATGAAGAACCTTCTCCTCCCCTCCAGCCTAAACCTCCCCTGGCACAGCTTGAGACTGTGTCCTCTTGTTCTGGTGCTGCTTGCCTGGGAGAAGAGACCAACCCCCACCTGACTACAACCTCCCTTCAGGGAGTTGGAGAGAACAAGAAGGTCTCCCCTGAGCCTCCTCTTCTCCAGGCTAAGCAACCCCAGCTCCCTCAGCCTCTCCTCACAGGGCTGTGCTCCAGACCCCTCCCCAGCTTTGTTGCCCTTAAAGTTGCTCATTGCAAGACCAAGAGCAACTTGCTGAGGTCAGGAGCAGCTTTTGAGCCCCAACCAACTTGCAGCTAAATCCTCATCCCATGACAAGAGCAGTGCCTGGAAGGAAAATGAGCTGGGTTTGGAAAAGAAGGAAATGATAAAGAAACTTGATGAGGAAAACTGCTGGATCTGCTCTCCCAGGAGGGGTGGCTGACTCCCAAAGCTGGCTGCCTCTTGGTCCAAGGGCTGCAGTCCACACAGGACTGGCAGGAAGCTCCCTGATGTCTACCACTGCTGGCAGGAAGGTCTGGAGTGGAGGGACTCCTCCCCACATCACTTCTTCATAGCCAGGCTGATTTCGTTCTCTCTTGCTCAATACATCCTGACCTCCTCTCCCAGACAGTCTTTGGGGACCACCTCAAAGAGGCTCTGGAGCAAGGTGTCTGGCAGAGAGCTGCACAGCCCTGTTCACGCAGAAGAATGCAAAGTGGCAGGGAGAGCCTGCAGCTGAAGGTGTGGCTGGAGTCTCCCTCCAGCTGACTCACTTTCTAACCATTTCAGGGGAGCTGCTGTGTGGAAAGCACAGGCATGCAGGGGACTCCTCCTCCTACTCCTGCAGCTTGGGAGCTCCACAGGAGCTGGAATATCAGTGATGACTTGGGAGTTCTTTTAAGCACCCCTTTGCCTTCTGACAGATTTGAGGTGCAAGGCAGGAGCAGAAATCCTTGGACCAGGAGCTCCTGCCTGCCCTTCTGAGCTCCTCTATCAGGAATGAGGGATGGCCAAGCAATGCAGGCTCTGGAGCACGGTGGCTGAGTGCTGGAGCCCTGTGTGGGAGCCAAACCCACAAGGCAGTAGACTACTGAATGGCAAAGCTCCTGTGGAATGAATTGCTCCAAGCAGACAGCTCATGCAAACTGCTCTGCCCCTGCAGAAAGCTGTGTCAGGGCAGGCCCAGAGACAGCAAGGAGCCTGGCAGAGAGGAGCAGGGGTTTGCTAAGCACCAGCAAGAGGCAGAGATGAGATAGCAAAGCCAAGAGGGGAAGCAGCAGGGCAGGGTACAAGGGGTCCATCACAGGTCCTGGCAGTGCCACCTAACAACCTGAGCACAGAGAAGATCATGAGCCAGCAAGAGCAGAGCCACTCAGGGTGCAACACAAGGGCTCAAGGGTGGGGAAACAGAAGGTGGAGGAGTTCAAGCCTGATTCTCTTTGCTCAGTCTTCATTTCATGGGATCATTTTGGTTTGAAAGGACCTAGAGGATCACCAAGTCCAACTGTTAACCCAGCAGACCAAGGCATTTAAGTCACCACTAAACCGTGCCCTGCAGCACCACATCTACCCAGCTTCAGACCCCTTCCAGGGATGGTGACTCCACCACTCCCCTGGGTATCCTGTTCAAGGCTTGGACAACCCTTTCAGAGAAGAGTTTTTAGCCTAGTGTCCAACCTAAACCTGCCCTTGGCCAGTTCTTGGCCAGTCTTTACTCTGCTTTTTATGTCCCTCCCTGGGCACCACTCAGATGCTGGCCTGTGCCACTAGGGCACAAGTGCCTGGGTTTGCCCCATGGCTGGAGTGTTGGTGCCTGTGTGCTCAGGAATGTCAGCAGAAGGCCCATTGGAGAAAAGACCTGGGAATGGCCACAGGATGGGGGGCAGAAGGGACATGCATGAGTCAGGGCCACACTTACTGCAGGTGTCACTGGGAGAAAGCCAGAGGCTTCTTGCACACAGGCTCTGAGAGGGTGCAGATGAAGATGCTGCCTACCAGTCACTGTGCTGCTGCAGAGACCAAGGCAGCACAGGAGCCACTCTGCTCTGCTAGGTGCTGCCTGGGATGGCAGAGGCATAGCAGAGCTCCTGGACCAACAGGAGAAATCAGATGGAGCCTTCAGAGATGGAGAAGATTAAAGCTTCTTGGGGAGATACTAGGAGAGGGCAGGAGTGAGGCTGGCAACCCACATGGATTACAGCCAGCTCTGCCTGACCCAGCAGAGCTCAGCCTGTGCTCCAGACACACACCCAGCAGCTTGGCAGTCAGAGCTGAGCAGAAAATGAAGTCCAGCAAGCTTTCCAGCTTGCCCTTAGCCACAGGCACTTTCATCACCACATCACACTGCAGAGCTGAACCTGTGACCTGCAGGCCCCTGCCACTGGTTCCTAGAGATCCCAACCTCCCCATGGCATTCCAGCAGAGCAGCAAGGGCTTTGCTGAGGGCTTCTGGCTGCAGGAAGCAAGTCAGGCACACATCCCCATGGCTCCTGCTTTCCCCTCTGCTGGATGAAGTACAAGCCACTGACTTGGCTGGCAAGCCACAGCCAGAGATCTTGGCAAGAGGAGTGCTGCCTCCCAGAAGGAAATGATGGGTTGTCCCCTCTGCCCCTCACCAGCTGGAGGAGGGTCACTTGTCTCACCAGTGTTGCAACAGCTGTGAAAGCTTCTGGCCCTGGCAGGGCAGGGAGGGATGGCCAGGGGACACTGCTCACGAGTGGTACAAGGTTGTGGTGGGTTTAGGCTGTGCCTTTAAAATTCAGTTACACTCATTTGCTTCTAACTGAGCTGCTCTGGCAAAGTTAATGCTGGGGAGAGGAAACTTCAACCCACCACAAAGGTCACACACTCTGGCACTCAGGGAAGGGAGGTTGGGATGCACCACGAGAGAGCAGAGGAAGCACACCCCCAAGACTGCCACAACTACCTGCATGGGGGAACAACCAGCGTGGGACAGCTGCTCACAGAGCTTCAAGAGCTGTGCCCCTGCCAAACCGCCCTCCTGACTGCACCCTGCAGCTCTGGGGCACCCAGGGAGCTGGGCATGATCACAGAACCACACAACTGAGTCCAACACAGGTTGGACTCGATGACTTTTGAGGTCTCTTCCAACCTTGGTGATACTGTGAACTGCTTCAGCTGGAAAAGACCTCCAAGGTAACTGAGTCCAAGGTCATTGAGTCCAACCATCAACCCAACACCACCCTGGCCGCTAAACCATGTCCCAGGTGACATGTCCATCCATTTCTTGAGCACCTCCAGGGATGCTGACTGCACCACCTCCCTGGGCAGCCTGTTCCAATGGTGTTAGCATCCTTCACACCCTGGCTTGAGCCTCCACACGTTGCTGGAGTTAGCTGTGTTCATCAGGAGGCTCTGCAGCTGCATCCTGACACCACAGTGCTCTGCCTGGAGGGGCAAAAGCATTGGGGAGCAACAACTGGTTAGCAACAACTGGTTAACAACTGGTTAACAAAAGCACCAGCTCCTTTGGGGGGCAGGTGTATGATTTGCAGCTAAAGGGCTTGTCTGTGGGTGGAGCAGGAGGCTAATCCTTCAGGCAGGCAAATACCATCACAGTTACCTCTCCTCCACGCTCAGCCCTTGATAAGATGAAAACAAATTCCTCCTGTTCAGGTTTTTTTTCAGCAGAAAGGATCCATTAAAAACAAACCAAACCAAACCAACCAAACCAAGAGAACTCCAGGCAAAGGAGCTCACTAGATCAGGAGTGTGGCAACACTTCAAGTGGGTGCACACTCCAGCATAGAATCACAGAGCTGGCAGGGTTGGAAGGGACCTCGAGGCTCGGCCAGCTCCAACCCCCTGCCATGGGCAGGGACACCTCACACCACAGCAGGCTGCTCACAGCCACCTCCAGCCTGGCTGCAAACACCTCCAGGCAGGAGGCTTCCACCACCTCCCTGGGCAGCCTGTGCCAGGCTCTCACCACCCTCCTGGGGAACAACTTCTTCCTCACATCCAATCTCAATCTCCCCATTCCTAGTTCTTCTCCATCCCCCCCAGTCCTATCCCTCCCTGACACCCTGAAGAGTCCCTCCCCAGCTTTCTTGTAGCCCCCTTCAGATACTGGAATAAGGTCTCCTTGGAGTCTCCAGACTGCACAATCCCAACTCCCTCAGTCTGTCCTCACAGCAGAGCAGCTCCAGCCCTCTGCTCCTCCTCGTGGCCCTTCCCTGGACACACCCCAACATGTCCATCATCATCCTCCTAGGTCTTCAATTCCTTCATCTTTCTTCCTGCTCTTTGACCTTCATTCAATACAAACAGGGCCAAGGGTGCCAGAGGTGGGGCTGTGTGGAGATTTGCTGCCAGTAAATCCCTGCCTTATGCAAGCAGCTGCTCTCTTCGAGCTGTTTCCTTGCTTTAGAGCAAAAAAAAACCCCAACCCAACACCAAACAACCAAAGATTGGCTGCTTGGCAAGGTGCCACATGAAGACTCTGCACATTCAAGAGGATGCTGAGAGAAGGAGCATCCCTAACCAGCTCCCTGCCTCCAAACTGCCAGACCTTTGCTTCTGAGGGGCTGAGGGAATTGGGGATGTTTAGTCTGGAGAACAGGAGGTTGAGGAGAGACCTTTTGCACTCTCTGCAGCTCCTTGAAAGGAGGTTGGAGTGAGGTGGGGGTTGGTCTCTGCTCCCAAGTAACCAGCAGTAGGATGGGAAGAAACAGCCTCAAGTTGCACCAGGGGAGGAATAGAGTAGAGTAGAGTAGAGTAGAGTAGAGTAGAGTAGAGTAGAGTAGAGTAGAGTAGAGTAGAGTAGAGTAGAGTAGAATAGAATAGAGTAGAGTAGAATAGAATAGAATTTACCAGGTTGGAAGAGACCTTTGAGATCATCAAATCCAAGCTATCCCCCAGCACCATCTGATCAACTAAACCATGGCACCAAGCTCCCCATCCAGGCTCTTCCTAAACACCTCCAGGGATGGTGACTCTACCACCTCCCTGGGCAGCACATCCCAATGGCCAATCTCTCTCTCTATGAAGAACTGGACCCCCTGCCTTCTTAAGGAGCAAAATGGACTTGTGTGGCTAACCCCCCAAACCTCCTCTGCAGCTTCCAGCTCACCCTTGCCACAGGCTACAGGCTGCAGGGTGAGGATCAGCCCTCCAGAGATTCACCTGGTAGGAGGGGAGCTGGGTTGTCATCTCCTCTGAGCTTCTCAGGAGCTGCATTATCTCTGCTGGCTCTTTTAGAGCCTCCAGAGTCCTGGACTCATGGAATCATGCCAGGCACTGAGCTGTGCTTCAGAGATCAGTGAGTGCAGGACCCCCTCTGCAAGCCAGGGGTTGTGTCTTTATTCTCACCCCAGCATTTGCTGCTGCTGCTAGTCCAGAGTAAGCAGGTAATGACAATCTGAGTTTCATTTACCAGAGCCCAAACTACTTTACACTGATGCAACAGAGAGCTGAGTCTGGACTCAGAGGAAAGTGCTGGAACTGGCTGTGAAGTGCTCTTGCCTTCACTTTGTGCCTTGCTGCACTAAGTCAATAACTACTGCCCTGCAAAAGGTCATCACTGCTGAGCATGCAGAAGCACCACTGCCTGCCCAGGAGCTTCCTCACCTTGGCCACTGCAGCTGAGAATGAAGCCACAATCGTTCACATCCAGTCAAGACCTCAGGAAACCGAGTTAGACACCTGCATGCCCTCCTCTCAAAGAGTTCCTCTCATCCTGTGATCGTGGCACACCACCACAGCACCTCCAGACCAGACCTAGCCCTTGCCCAGGAGCCCTGCCAGCCTGCCTCTATGCTCAAAGATGCCTTAGGGAGGACCTGGGAGGCCCCCACATCAAAGCTGCTGAGCAGTGGGCACCTTGCCCACCAGCAGGTTCATTTCCTCTCTAAGGCTGCTTGGCAGCTGGTGAGCCCCAGTCAGCATGGCAGTGCCACCACATGCCCAGCTCTGCCTCTGGAGCAAGGCACAACCCTGCTGGAAAGCCATGGCTGGCTTGGGCACATACCCTGAAGGTCTGAGCATTGTTTTTTGTCTGGGCTGGGGAGCTGCCACGTGAATTCCAGGGCAGCAGAAATGCAGGAGACTGGAGATGACTGCTGGACATCCAGCACTGGGACAATGCCAGGGGCAGCAGTGCCATCCCTGAACCGGGCTGGGTCACTGAGGGACAGAAACCAGCACCCTGCAAGGGGATCTGAGCAACAGACACAGTCTGCTCTGCATAGCACAGGCAGCATCAGAGCCCAGCAGTCTGGGCTGCAGTCCCAGGGCCTCCTGTGCAGACAGACAGGAGGGACACTTCTCCTCTCACACTGGGCTGCATGTCCCTGGTGCAGTCAAACAGAGCCTTTAGCTGCTTCTGAGCACAAAGCAGGACAGAAGTCATTTATCAGCTCAGCCACCACGCTGTGGGCTAAGCCTTTTGCCCAGCACCAGGTGCAGGGACCAGGGGTGAGACACTCAGCTCCTCCAGTGCAGGAACCAGGGGTGAGATGCTCAGCTCCTCCGGTGCAGGAGCCTGAGGTGAGATGCTCAGCTCCTCCAGTGCAGGAGCCTGAGGTGAGATGCTCAGCTCCTCCAGTGCAGGAACCAGAGGTGAGACACTCAGCTCCTCCAGTACAGGAACCAGGGGTGAGATGCTCAGCTCCTCCAGTACAGGAACCAGAGGTGAGACACTCAGCTCCTCCAGTACAGGAGCCTGAGGTGAGACACTGAGCTTCTCCAGTGCAGGAACCAGGGGTGAGACACTCATCTCCTCAAGCTCAGGAACCAGGGGTGAGACACTCAGCTCCTCCAGTGCAGGAACTAGAGGTGAGACACTCAGCTCCTCCAATGCAGGAACCAGGGGTGAGACACTGAGCTTCTCCAGTGCAGGAACCAAGGGTGAGACACTCATCTCCTCAAGCTCAGGAACCAGGGGTGAGACACTCAGCTCCTCCAGTGCAGGAGTCTGAGGTGAGACACTCAGCTCCTCCATGTGCCTTCCCTGCTGTCAGACTTGAACAGCATCCAAGAGCAAGCATTTTAAAGAGGAAACACAACAACTGGATTAGAGAGATTAGCAAGAGCAGGACAGGTAGAGTGCCCCTGTCTGGTTCTGCTTCTCCTGATCAATGTGTGCAGCACACAGGTTAGCAGGGGGGGGTCAGGAATTTTCCATGCTTGCACTAAACTGCACATTTCTGAAGCAACCATGGAAACAAGCAAGATAAAAATCCTTTCCAATACAGCACTCTGAGACCTTTGGGGTCGGTCCTCCTGCCAGCAAAGGGACAGACAAGTATCAATCCTGCACCCAGAGCAGCAGTAAAAGATCAGCTTTCACCTTGCAAAGGTTTGGTGAGAGGCTGTGGGGAGCAGGAGGTCTGGAGAGGGGGGGAGCAGGAGGGGAAGCCTTGGCTTTTCCAGGCACTCACCTCTCTCAGGTGCGTTCTGTCCCACGGCCAACTGCAGCCACAGACCAAGAGAGAGAACTGTCTTGGCCAACATAGCAAAGCCTGGTGCTGGGCAAACTACCTTAAATCCAGAAGCTGGGCTCTGTGAAGGCAGATGAAAGGCTTAAGATCAGTCATATTACGTGCAAGGATCCAGCCGGTCTCAGGGTCGGTCCCGCTCCTGCGCTGCTCATGCCTTGAGATCCGACTGCTCCTTGACGTGTGTTTTGCTGGGCTCTGCTGTAAGCTCTGGCTCCTGTAGGCAATTTCCCTTCCTTCTCTCTCACCCCCCCCACCTCCTCCTCCTGTACTCCTTCTAAAGTCATAAATCCATCTTGACAGGACTAGCTGGAGGAGAGGCACAAACAGCACCCCTGCTGCTGCTCCTCTCCCGACTTAAACTTGCCCCGGGAGCGCAGATTCAGTTGCAGGCAGCCTGAGTGCAGCTGGGCTGGTTCAAGTAATATATCCTTGGAGATAAAACTTTGGCCCTGCAAGACACTGGCAGCAGTCCAGAGACTGGGGGGGGGGGGGGGGGAAGAGGGGGAAAGGGGGGGGGGGGGGGGGGGGGGAATGGGGAGGAGAGAAAAAAGAGCAAAAAAAAGAGCAAAAAATAAAAGCTGAGAGAACTCCAAAGCTGCTCCGCTCTGGAATGAGCTAGAAGAAGGAAAACCACGGCTATAAAGGAAAGAAAAAGTAGCGAGGCTGGGGAGCCATGCCCTGCCCTGGGAATATTGGCTAATCTTCTGGGAGGAGGCAGGCTGAGCGTTCCTCCAGGTCCTAGCGCTACCCAGCGACTCCCTGCCCCTCTCCTGCCCCACGGCCAGGCACCAGAGGTGCCAGCAGCCACCCACCCCACCCGCAGCCAGCCCTCGCTGCTTTACCCTGGAGAAGAGCTGCTGCAGGAGTCCCCAAGCGACGCAGAGCCCGCGGGAAGCCGGCAGGGCTGAGGTGAGGAGTGGCAGCCCGGGAGGAAAGGGCTCGAAGCAAGGGCTGCGGTGCAGCTGGTACGTGCAGCAGCCTGCTGATGCCCGCGGAGAGCTCCCCTTGGCGCGGGGCTAAATAGGTTCTCAAACTCTGTGACTTCTGAGTCAAAGGGGACTCACAACCCTAAAGATAAACCTGTGACAAACACCTTCCTGGCTGGAGGGGCAGGAGGGTTTGGCAGAGCACATGCACCAAAGACCCCAGGTTCAACCTTCACAGCCTCTCTCTTTGCCCTGGATGCAGAAGAGGACCTGGACCAAACATGCTCCCCCTTCTCCTGGTTGTCCTGCTGTCTATGGCTCTGCTTTTGGCTCCTCTCCTGCTTATGGCTCCCACTCATCAGGGGGAGATGAGAATATTCCCTTTCCCTTTTCCCCTCTCACTTTAGGATTTAGCCTAGACACTTGGACAGATCCAAGAGGTTACCAGCAAAGCTGGAAAGTCACACCCAATTATGAAGAGATCACTCAACCATCTCCCTTTGGGCCCAACAAGACAGGCTAAAAAGGAGCAGAAGAGGAAAGTTTGGAAGCCTTGGGGGTTGTGTGTGGGTTTCTACAACTGGTGAGCAATATTTCCTCCATTTGATTTTCTCTTTCCTCCTGGGAACTGTAAAATTAGTGAACAGGAGATAGGAGCCAAGGAGCTCTGAGGGGTGGGGGGGAAAAAGTTGCATCCAAACTCATCAAGCAAATGGAAAATCAAGAGAGGCCCAAGAAATCAGGTCCCAACGAGGAGCCAGGGGGTCAGGCAGACAGCTAAACTTCCTGGGCACTGCTTTGTGTTTTCCCCAGCTCCATCATGAAGGGGTTTTGCAGTGTCAGGTTGTATGACAGATTGCATTGGCTTGGAAGGGTCTTTTGAAGCTCACCTTGTCCCTGCAGTCAGCATGAACACCCCCAGCTAGATGCTGGGGATAGCTCAGCCCCATGTAGCACTCAGACCCTGTCTGAGTGGCAGCCTCACCCATGCAGGCTGGAAGAAGATAGCCCAGGCAGAACCAGGCAGCCCAGGCAGCACCAGACAGCCCAGGCAGCACCAGGCAGCCCAGGCAGCACCAGACAGCCCAGGCAGCACCAGACAGCCCAGGCAGAACCAGACAGCCCTGCTCTCACACCATCCAACGTGTGAGATGCTCTCACAGATCCTGCTGCAAGAGCTGTGGTGATCATGAGCTGTTGCTAGCTGTTTTCCCTGACACCCAGAGCAGGGGTTCCTGACATTCCAGCCCGCTGGAGCAAGTCTGGGTATCAGCTGTCCACAGCAGGCAGAGTGAACTTGACCATAGCCCTCTGAAACCCAGAGCAGCCTTCCTCCTCTGACTCAGTGGGCTTCGGGCTTGTCCCTGTCAGAGCTGTGCTCATCTGACAGCTCTCAAGGTGAGGTCAGGGGGAAGTGCAGGCACTGCAGCAGCAAAGCTGTCAGGCTGGAGCCTCATTTGGCAAGAGAGCTTCCAGGAGAAGTTACACATGGCAACACACATCTCCCATCACAGTCTAAGTCACCAGCCTGAGCACATCCAAGCATTCTCATGGCACAGCTTCACACTGAGTTCAGCTGCTGCTGTGCTGGCCCTGATGGCAGCCAAGAAGGCAAAAGGGTTTCCAAACTTCTTCAGTTGCATCCTTGTTCATAGATTCCTAGAATGGGTTAGGTTGGAAGGGACCTCAAAGCTCACCCAGTTCCAACCCCCTGCCACGGGCAGGGACACCTCCCACCAGCCCAGCTTGCTCAAGGCCTCATCCAACCTGGCCTTGAACAGCTCCAGGGGTGGGAGCTGGTGAATATGTTTTGTGTTCTGGTTCTGTTCTGCACCTGGGATGTGGAAGGGGTGGGCTGGAAGAAGCAGAGGTTGTCCCACTGCAAACCATCTGCTTCTCTGATGCTAAGCTGATGCTCCTGCCCTGCCATCCTTCTGCCCCACTGCCCAGGGACCTGCTCAGAGAGAAAATGGCTGCAAAGGCACTGGGCTAGAAATGCTCTGGGTCCTGTTCCCAGGGCTCAGAGATGCAGGCCCACAGGCCCCTGCCTGCAGCTGGTGGGTACACAGAGATGATTTCCTTCCATTACTCACTTCCCAAGGAACTATTTCCACGGAAGGGTTGCTCATCTTAGAGTAATTCCCTTGATTGTGGCTTTATCGACGTGAATGCCATTCAGCCTCACACCCTGGAGAGATTTCAGCCTTTATCTGCCTCTAAGTCCTGCTGGGATAGGTGGAAGCAGGAAAAAACAGCCTGGAAAATAATTAGATTTGTTTTATTTTTAAACTTGCCTGTAAGTGACAGCTCCTGTTCCCAGGCAGCTCCTGCCTCCAGGCACCTCCTGCTGCTTGCCCAGCCTGACTCTCTCCTGGCTGCATCCTGCTCTCTGAAGCCAGCAGCATCCCTCCAGACCACAATCCTCACCTCTCCCTGACTTGACTGAAACTCACTCAGGATGAACATCTTCTGACCAGGGCAAGCTGCAGGAGCAATTGATGAGCGTGGAAAGCAAAGCAAACAAACAAACACCAGACAAAAATAACAAACAAACCCCAAACCCCCCAAACCAAAACCCCCCAAGCAAAGAAACCAAATCAAGCCCAAACCAACCAACCAACAAACAATAAACCCAACCAAAACCCCCACAAGCAAACAAAAATCCCAACCAAAACCAGCCAACAAAAACCCCAACCCAAAGGCAACCAACTAAACCCCAACCCAAAGGCAACCAACCAAACCCCAACCCAAAGGCAACCAACCAACCCCCAACCCAAAGGCAGCCAACCAAACCCAACCCAAAGGCAACCAACCAAACCCCAACCCAAAGGCAACCAACCAAACCCCAACCCAAAGGCAACCAACAAAACACAACCCAAAGGCAACCAACCAAACCCCAACCCAAAGGCAACCAACCAACCCCCAACCCAAAGGCAGCCAACCAAACCCAACCCAAAGGCAACCAACCAAACCCCAACCCAAAGGCAACCAACCAAACCCCAACCCAAAGGCAACCAACTAAACCCCAACCCAAAGGCAACCAACAAAAAACAACCCAAAGGCAACCAACAAACCAAACCCCAAACCAAAACCAACCAACAAACCAAAACCCCAACCAAAAACCCTGCAAACAACCACACCCCCCCCACAAAAAACCCAACCCCAACCCCCCCAGTGAGAATCACCAATCTGCTGCACTTTGGTTGTGCTACCTCTGAGCCTCAGACACAGCAGCACAGAACTGGGAAAGCTCTCTAAGATCCCAGAGCCCAACCATCAACCCAACCCCACCATGGCCACTAAACCACGGCCCCCAGGGCCATGGCTGTGTGGGTTTTGAACACCTCCAGGGGTGGGGACTCCACCACCTCCCTGGGCAGCCTGTGCTGATCCCTGACCCCTCTTGCAGCAAAGAAATTGTTCCTAAGCTCCAACCTGAACCTCCCCTGGTGCAACTTGAGGCCATTGCCTCTCGTTCTATCACCTGATAGTAGGGAGAGACCAATCCCCGCCTCACTCCAACCTCCTTCCAGAGAGTTGTAGAGAGCAAGGAGGTCTCCTCTCTCCTCCAGGCTGAACACCCCCAGCTCCCAGCCCTGTTCTCCAGACCCTTCCCCAGCTGCATTGCCCTTCTCTGGATCCTCTTCAACGTCCTCCTTGGAGCAAGTGGCCCAGAACTGAGCACAGTACTCAAGGTGTGAGCTCCCCAGTGCTGACTACAGGAGGCCTGATCTAGTGTGGGGTGTCCCTGCCCATGGCAAGGGGGTTGGAGCTAGGTGATCCTTGTGGTCCCTTCCCACCCTGACTGATGCTATGATACCATCCCCTCCCATCTGCACAGCACCAACCCTCCAGCACAGAGCTCCATAGAATGCTTCCTTCTGTGCCTGGGAAGGTTTTGGTAGCAGGCTGCAGCTGCTGTGACATTCTGGGATGTAAACAATCCACAATGTCTGAAGAGATGCAATATCCTCTCTGAGACAAATCCCCACAGCTGGAGCAAACAGGCTGGTTGGGAACACAGCCCTTTTGGGGGTGGCTTTTTGGTGGTGGTGTTTGTGCTGTGTTTTTTCCCCAGCTCTCCACACCAAGGTTTTGTTTGGAGGGGTTTAGCTATATATGGCCACTTGGAAATTCCCCACTTGGAGAGGAAGCAAAGCAGCTCTGCAGCCCTGGAAGAAGCATGTGGGTAGAAGCTTCTCCTTCAACAGCCACCCAAGGTACCCAGTGATCCAGCTGGACTTTGTGCAGCAGGGCTCTGGGCTGGAAGGGGAGACCTCACTGTGTCTATTCCCAGGGGTCACAGAATGATCCTCGTAATTCCTTCTCAGCTCTAGAGGTTGAAGTTGAAGGCAGATTGAGACTGGAGATGAGGAAGAAATTCTTCCCAGTGAGGGTGAGGAGACTCTGGCACAGGTTGCCCAGGGAGGCTGTGGCTGCCTCCTCCCTGGGGGTGTTCAAGGCCAGGTTGGATGAAGCCTTGAGCAACCTGATCTGGTCAAAGGTGTCCCATGGCAGGGGACTGGAACAGGCTGATCTTTAAGGTCCCTTCCAACCCAAACCATTCCCTGCTTCGCTGCCCTCTGCCAGCTCATGCTGAGACATCAGCTGGGTTCTGATGCAGAGGGTGCCAGATATCAGCTGAATCACCACCAGCACTCACAGCCAGCTCCAGGTTCCCCTCCAAACTCTGCCCACACAGGGCTCACCTCACTGCCCCTCTGTCACACTTCACTTTTAAACAGCTCCAAGGCTGCCTGGCTGGAGTGCATGAACTTGAACTGCAGTGACTCCAGAAATGCCACTCTCTGCCTTCCAGCAGGGAGGCTCAGGCCCTGCCTTGGCAGCTCTCAGTTAGCAGTGTGTCATGCAGTCTCCAGCCTCAAGTCAGCTCTTATTTTTGTTTGACTTGGAAGGCAAACTACAAAAATAGCCCTGTTTACACCCTGCCTTCACCACTTCTGTTTTGCTCACCAGCTCCTCGCTGGGAACGGCTCCAGAGTGAGGGAAGGTCTATAGCACAGAGATGATCTCTTTCATCCCAAAGCATCCTCAAAGGTCACCACCCAGCACACACAAAAAAATGCAGCCACTTCTGGGGTGAAGTGCTGTAGCTTTCCAGTGGTTTGGAGCAGAATTCCACTGAAGCTTTGGATGCATGGAGAAAGAGAAATCAGTTGCAGGAGAGAGCTGCTCTGGGAGAATGGAAGCATCCCAATGGGAGCAGGGTCAGTGTAGGGGGAAAAGCTGCTTCCCCATCCCAACCCTGAAGAGTTGGCTGCAGGGTTCTCCAGAACCTCCTTAAAAATAGCCTGGTAACATCCAGCAGTAAGAAAATACTCCAGGAGCTGTGCTGTGAGTGGGCACTGCTGCTATTTCCCCTCCAGCAGGGTGTCAAGCTAGGACACAGCATCCCAGTCTCACATTTGCAGCAGCCTCTTTCAAGGGGAGGGAATTAAGGGAAGTGAGAGAGCAGCAGGCACAAGCATGGCAGAGAACTAATGCATGGGGGACTGGGGAAGTGCTGGACCTGACCCTCCTCTGACCAGGAGTGGTTTGAGGACAGCATTGGCAAGGCAGTGGCAGAAGACAGGTGATGAATGCCCCAGGTGCAGCCAGCACTGCTCCTTCATCACTGCCTGTCTTTGATCACACTCAATGGATGTGAGCAAGACCCTGAAGCAACAAATTAGAGCTGGAACACTTCAGCTGGTGGGGGCTTGGTGCTCCTGCACTGCCTCAGAGCTGATGCAGAGCTGTGAGCCTGCAAACTCCACCATCTGCTGAAACTGTCCCAGCACAGCTTGTGAAGCAGGGCTGCTGGTAGCCAGCCAGCTGCTCTGCAAGCCACCTCCCCATCACCAGGCACTGCAACTGTGCCAGGCCTCAGATATTGGGTCCTAAACCAGCACAGCACTCCAAATTTTGGACCTGAAGATCTTTGAGGTCTTTTCCAACCTTATTGATGCTATGAGTCTTTAGCTGCATGCAGTGTAAGCCCTCCATCCACCAGGGCAAGGGATCATGGACTTACACTGCAGGGCTGGGAGGAAGCAGAGTTTCATGACACAATGCTCCTGTTGTCCTCAGGACAGCTGCCCCAGAGCCTGCAGCAGCTGCTGGTCCTTGCACATTTGCAGAGCCATCCACAGCCCCTTGAGTGCAAACTGCTGGGCTGAGGCTTTCTGCTGCTGCTTCTGAGCCAGCCATGAACCCAGACTTGACTGTTGTTAAAACCTAACACACACAGTTTTATTAGGGGCTGGGAGGGTTGGTGTTAGCAAAAGCAGAGCTCTGTCTGCAGCAGCACTTGGAGTCATAAAATCACAGAACTGTCAGGGTTGGAAGGGACCTCAAGGCTCAGCCAGTCCCAACCCCCCTGCCATGGGCAGGGACACCTCACACTGCAGCAGGTTGCTCACAGCCACATCCAGCCTGGCTGCAAACACCTCCAGGGATGAGGCTCTCCCCACCCTCCTGGGGAACAACTTCTTCCTCATATCCAATGTGAATCTCCCCACTTCTAGCTTTGCTCCATCCCCCCCAGTCCTATTCCTCCCTGACACCCTCAAAAGTCCCTCCCCAGCTTTCTTGCAGCCCCCTTCAGACACTGGAAGGCCACAATTAGGTCTCCTTGGAGCCTTCTCTTCTCCAGACTGGACAGTCCCAGGCATGGCTGTGATGTGGCTGAGCAGCAGCCTGCTTCTCTCACCCACAGCCTTGGCCAGTTTTGTTTACAAGCTCCCAAACTGGCATGGACTGGCAGCCAGCTTCTTGTTTTCAGCTGGGTTTTGAAGTGCTCATGGTGGTGTAAGGCTGATGGTTGGACTCCATCCTCTCAGAGGTCTTTTCCAACCATAATGATTCTGTGCTTTGTAGGAACAAATGAGGTCAGTTGCAGGATTACAGGAGGAGGTCAAAGAGCAACCTGATAGAGGAGGTGGGGGGAAAAAGAAAGCAGGAGGGCTGGATGCCAGCAGTGCAGAGCAGAAGCAAAGGCTGCCACAGGTCCCCAGCTGAGTCCTGGCCCAGAGATTTCGTTTTCTCCTTGCCCCTGCCTGGAATTGCTGCAATCCCTTTGACTGACCAGAAACTGCTGACAGCTAGGGGAGATTACTGCACCCAGATGTGTAGCAGTGGAAGGCTGAAGCAGGAGGAACAGCAAAAGGCAGTGGAAGTGGCTCCCTGCTCACTCATGGGCTCGTGGAACTGTTTGGGTTGGAGAGGATCTTTAAGACCAAGTCCAACCATTCTCTACCTCTACCAAGTCTAAGCCACATCCCTCAGCACCACATCTTTTAAACACCTCCAGGGGTGAGGATTCAACCCCCTCCCTGGGGAGCCAGAGGTGCCTGGAGTTCTCCTTTTGCCAGGTAGGTCAGGAATGCCTAATGTCTCCAGCCCTGTCTCTCCCAGTTACTGTTGGAGCTCCTCTTCTGTGCTCAGCAGGCTGAATTAATAACTGTTGGGTTGTCATAACTCATCCTCCACCCCACTGCCAGAGGTGCCAGTGGCTGTCCACATCCATCAAGCTCCCTGCCAAGGAAGAGCTGACAGAGCTCTCTGCATCACTGCTTTGGTTCAGTGCTTTCCAGCTCAGCCCAGGACTAGGAAGAGTGGGACTGGAAACACCAACCCTCAGAGTAACCAGGCAGGACTCAGCCTCAGCCTTCCTTGGGTGTGCAAAAGCCACAGGCTCCCCCCAAAACACACTGGGTCTGTGCAGCCATCACCACCCCCACATTATTGCCAGGGGAGGAGGACACAGGAGTGCAAAACCAACCAGCTTCTGGAGCCTGAATCCTGACAAACTGTGTGCTCAGGCCCTGGGAAGCTCGTGTGGTAGGCTCCAGGGGTGCCCAGTCACACACAGGACAGAATCACAGAATGGTTGGGCTTAGAAGGGACCTCTGGAGATCATCCAGTCCCACCCCCCTGCCAAAGCAGGATGAAAGGCTTACAGGAAGAGTGGCTGATTCAGACCAGAATTTCCTCTGTCCCTGCTGAACCAGGTTTGGAAGGGTTTCCCCTGGAAGTCCTTTTCATTCCACAGCTGACAGTTCCAGTAAGTGGTCCCTGGATTTATAGCACCCTCCTTACCAGAGGGGAATCTGCTCCTTCCCCAGAGCCAGGCTGCACTGCAGCCCTTTGCTCAAACCCCAGCCAGCAGCCTTGCCAATGGGCCACTGGGAAGTGGCCAGAGTGCCAGCAGGACTCGTGGCTGGCTGCTCAGGATGGAGCAGCCTCCTGGGGCAGATCTGCCTTGCACATGGAATCAGATCCTGGATCTCTGGCACAGGTTCTCTGAGCCTCCCAGAACTGTTTAGGTTGGAAAAGACCTCTGAGATCAAGTCCAAACATCGACCCAACCCCACCATGGCCACCAAACCATGCCCCCAGGTGCCATGTCCACACACTGCTTGAACACCTCCAGGGCTGGGGACTCCACCACCTCCCTGGGCAGCACAAGGAGAGGCCATCAGGGCAACAGTTCCTCCTCACAAGCCCTTGCCCATTCGTGGCAGGGAACAGAGCAACCCAGCAGCACAGGGTGGCTGCTGGTGCTCTCAGCACAGTGGCTGCATTTCAGGTGTGCTCTGTTTTTAGGGGTTGGTCAACATCTTGCCAGGCTCTGCTGAGTTTTTAGCTTGGTGGGTGGGGAGAAGCAGGCAAAGACACTGATGCATGTGCCCCTGAGCACCCATCAGCCCCCACATCCAGCCACAACAGGAAAGGGAAGCAGTGTGTGGCTCCTCAGTTCCTATCAGGAGAGATGCTCTGGCCCCCACTCCAAGCACAGCTGCAGGAGTGCTGGCCAAGCTCTGCTCTCTGCTCTCAGCCTGGAATTCAGGAGAGAATGAGGCTGATTTTCCAGCAGCCTCCCTGCCCAGGTGACAGGCAGAGCCTCTCCACTCCCAGCTTTGCTGGCTTCCAGCTCTGGTGGGGGCCAGGCAGCAGAGGTATCACAGCATCACAGCATCACTAAGGCTGGAAGAGACCTCGAGGACCATCGAGTCCAACCTATCAACACAGACCCCATGACTAGACCATGGCACCATGGTCTCCTTATTTTCACCCTGATGCCAGCAGCCTTTGAGGCTGGAGCAGCTGAGCTGCAGGAGTGTGGTCTGCAAGGTGGCCTGCTGGGATGGAGCAGGTTCAGCCCCGCTGTGGCTGCGGCAGAGGAGCAGCGCTGGACCAGCCTGGGGTGGGGATTTCCAGAGTCCCACTGCAGAGTCATTTCTCTGCTCCAAGCTGCCAGGAAGGAGCTGACCTTTGGTTTCAGGGTTCAGAGCTGGACTTGCCTCTGCGGCAGGTTTTGCTGAGGGCTCGTTTTTCATCTGCAGCTTTTCACCCTCTCTCAATAACAAAGCAAAACCATCTGAGCAGCAACCAAGCTTCGAGCACACACACACAAAAAACACAATCACTCTTTTTGTCTGAGCCCAGCAAGGCAGCTGGGGAGTGAGTGGGAGGAAGGGGAATGAGTCCCTGTGCTGTCAGCAGGGCTCCTGCAGCCCAGCTGACCTTGGCTGGCTCACTCTGTGCTCCTCTAACACTTGGAAGCTTGTCCCCTCCATGCTGTTAGTGCCACGGCAGGGATTTTCTGCCCAGCCTCCACAGCAGCCCTTGCTTTGTGCCTGCTCCCCTTGCCCTGCCTCTCCTTTTCACGGGGTACAGCATGGGATGAGCTCTGAGTCAGAGCTGAGTTTCTCCCTCAAGGCACCAATTCTTTGTTTTCCACATGCTCAGCAGAGATGTAGATGGCTTTGTGGATCCAGGCTTTGGGGCATGCAAACCACAGGACCTTGTTGGCTCTTAATTATCTGCCTGGACTTTAGATTCCTTGACAGATTGGGATTGATTTTCTCTCTCTCTCTCTCTCTTTTATTGATGAAATACAGCATTGGTCTGGTTTGTAATTGTGCTTTGCACTGGAAGTGGTCAAGGCCAGGCTGGATGGGGCTTTGAGCACCCTAATCTAGCTGAGAGAAGATGCAGACTGGAGGTTAGGAAGAAATTCTTGACCAGTGAGGGTGCTGAGACTCTGGAACAGGTTGCCCCCTCCCTGGAGGTGTTCAGAGCCAGGGTGGATGAGGCCTTGAGCAACCTGGGCTGTCCCCTGCCATGGATCTAGATGATCTTTAAAGTTCCTTCCAACCCAACCACTCTGTGAGTCTGGGAAGCAAGCAGCATGACTCAAGCTGGAAAGGAACTGAAGTCCATGGCTGGGTTTCTAAAGAGCTGAGCCCTGTGGAAATCTGCTGCTGCAGTGAATTCCTAGAGAACAGTCCTAGAAACCCCTCAGAGCGGTGGCAGCTCCCTGGGAATGCTGCTGAGCATCCAGAGAAATGGCACAGCAGAAGCAAGGACAGAGGAGCAGCGTAGCACAGCCTGCCAGCCCCCACGTGGCTGTACCCAGATCCTGCTCTCCCCTCAAAACCTCAACGTTTGCAGCTCCAGCTCCCCCTCCCCTTCCCCTTCTCAGCTGCACCTCTGACCCCAGCAAGAAATGAAGCCAGGCTTACCACTTCCATCGTCACTCCTGGTTCTCAGAGGAGGAGGACAACCCAAGCTGCCTGGGTATAGAGATGGGCTCCAGGGCAGGAAGAGGAGGGGGAGTCATCACCACCGAGTTCAGCCTCAGGTGGAGCTGCAGCTGTGCAAGGGAAGAGGCAGGGAAGCTTTGTTCCAACTGGCCTGCTCCAAGTGTGGGCTCTGCCTTCCCTTCTCCCCCTGCTTGCCTGTCTCTCGTGCAGAGGAAGTCTGGCAGATCCTGTTTAGCAGAGTTCTCCCACACATGGGGCTTCTCCTGCCCCTGCACTGCTTCCTGGCACCTGTCAAGGACGTTGCTGCTGTGATCCTCTCCCCATGGAAAGCACTCAGCAGCCACTGAGAGCTTCTCTCCTCGTGGGCTCTCTCGTGGAATGGGTTGGGTTGGAAGGGATCTTCCCACAGCCTCTCTGGGCAACCTGCCCCAGTGCCTCACCACCCTGCAGGTGACGTGCTGGCACTGCTACCCATGCCACCAGCTGCCTTCCTGCAGGAGTGTTTGCCCTTTGCAGCAGCTAAACCTCTTCCTTTCCTGTGCTATGGGTGGCACAGGACTCACTAATGCCTGGCTAGAAGAATCATGGGATCATCAAGGCTGGAAGAGCCCTCTAAGATCATCCATGAGCCCAGCACCACCATGGACACTGAACCATGGCCCCAAGTGCCATGGCCACACATTCTCTGAGCACCTCCAGGGATGATGACTCCACCACCTCCCTGGGCAGCCTGTGCCAATGCCTGACCACCCTGCCAGGGAAAAAAGTTTCCTAAAGCCCAACCCAAACCTCCCCTGGGGCAAGTTGAGGCCATTCCTCTTGCCACTACAGGCAGGAATATCATAGAATAGAATCATAGAATCAACCAGGTTGGAAGAGACCTCAAGGATCATCAAGTCCAACCTCTCACCCAGCACCATCTGATCAACTAAACCATGGCACCAAGTGCCTCATCCAGGCTCTTCCTAAACACCTCCAGGGATGGGGACTCCACCACCTCCCTGGGCAGCACATCCCCAGGGCCAATCTCTCTTTCTAGGAAGAACTTCCTAACATCCAGCCTAAACCTCCCCTGGCACAGCTTGAGACTGTGGCCTCTTGTTCTGGTGCTGCTTGCCTGGCAGAAGAGACCAACCCCCAGCTGGCTCCAACCTCCCTTCAGGGAGCTGTAGAGAGCAATGAGGTCTCCCCTGAGCCTCCTCCTCTCCAGGCTAAGCAACCCCAGCTCCCTCAGCCTCTCCTCCCAGGGCTGTGCTCCAGACCCCTCCCCAGCCTCGTTGCCCTTCTCTGGACATGTTCAAGAGTCTCAGTGTCCTTCTTGACCTGAGGGGCCCAGAACTGGACACAGGACTCAATATCTGCTACCTGAAGCCAAGTCTAGCTGAGAGGTGTCCCAGCCCATGGCAGGGAGGTTGGAGCAGATGACCTCTGAGGTCCCTTCCAACCTAAGCCTCCCAGGACTCTCTCCTGAGCCTTCAGACTAACCCCTGGCTGGCTGTGAGCAGCCACTCTGCTCCACTTTTATCAGCCAGTAACGATGCAGCCCTTTCCCTCCTGTGGGTTAGACCCCTGACCCTATCTGGAACCAAGCCTTTTTCCAGGCTTTCAGATCAAAAACCCAAAGCAAACTCTGAGCTGTAGGGCAGTGGTTCCTGGGCTGTTGTTGCAGTTGCTCCTCCATCAGTGGTGACAAAGCTTTCCTGTCTTGCAGTTTTGGGAGGAGCATGAAAGCTGCAGGCAAAGCCTGGGTCGGGTGTGCTGCAGGAAGCAGCCTCAGCCCTCCTGCAGCAGACACCAGAGGATGCCACCAGGCATGCAAGGACAGCTATGGCCTAGGGGAGGCCACAGCAAGGCACCTTGCACAGGAGGGGTCTCAAGCCTGAGGAGAGAGTTTGTCATCTCAGGTTGTGAATGCTCCAGGCAGTGGGAGGAACTCCAACACTGACCTCATGCAAGTGTCTTGTGCCAGAGGAACACTTGGCCAGGTTTGGGAGAGGATTTGTCTTGCCTCCAGAATGTTCACAGAGGTTTTTGTTGATCCAGCTCCACCTCCAGCAGGACTGACAGTGAGCTGCTGCATCTGTTCTGAGCAGCCACTGTCCTGAGGCTCAGGAGAACCTCTGCTGCCAGTGTGAGCAGGCAGCCAGCATCTTGCCCAGCTCACACTCACTGGGGCAGGAGAACCTGCTGCTCCAGCACTCACCTGCCTCTGCTTTTGCTGACTGCAAAGCACTCAGCATGCTGCAAAACGTTGGGTGCTGGCTCCAGGCAGGACAGCAGAGTGTGGTGTCCTGCTGCTGCCTGAAGAGAGGCAGCTGGAGGCACCAATGTTGTTGCCTTGGGGTCTGGCCATGGAAACAATCCTTTCTTCTTTTCCCTTTGGCATCAAAACCCTGCCTGGGAAAGCTGGCAGCTGTGCTGGGGTGAAGGGCAGATCCCCATCACTGCCAACCCATAGACCCCTTGCAGGTGGAGATGAGGCAGTTCTGTGGTAACCAACCCTGCTCTCCATCACTCTTACCTTGATCAGAGAACCCCCAGAGGTGCATCACACCCTTTGGCTACCACCTTTGTGTGACTCAAACGATGGCAAGGAGCAAGAAGAAGTGCAGTGATCAAAGCAAGCACCACAAATGACCCCAAAAAACCCCCAAACCCATCAACCAAAAGCCCTTTTGTTGGAGCAGAGAAGCCAAGCAGCTGAGGTGAGTTCCACCCCCAGCACCTTTGCAAGCCCAAGGAACCCTGATCTGCCAGGTGCTGAGAGGAATGCTGTGTAGGCAGGCAGGCACAGAGCCATGCCCAGCTCCTGAGAGCAGAGCTGAGGAAGAACAAAGCCATCCCCACCCTTCCCCAGCTGCACAGAGCCCTTCACTGCAACCACAGCTCAGCTCTGGGTTTGTAGGCTATGGAACATTGCTTTATTAATAAGAAGTAAATGTCCCCCACCTTCCCCAGGAGGGTGGTGAGAGCCTGGCACAGGCTGCCCAGGGAGGTGGTGGCAGCCTCATCCCTGGAGGTGTTTGCAGCCAGGCTGGAGGTGGCTGTGAGCAACCTGCTGTGGTGTGAGGTGTCCCTGCCCATGGCAGGGGGGTTGGAGCTGGCTGAGCCTTGAGGTCCCTTCCAACCCTGACAATCCTCTGATTCTATGACAAAGCTGAAGGAACTCTTTCCCCACAACCTGAACTAAAAGCCTCTGCTGGTCTGGAGAGCTCTGACTGATTGATTTCCTTGCTGTGCTGCTTTAGGTTTTTGTTTGTTGGTGTTCTCTTTCCTCCTCTGCATTTCTAAGTATCTGGAGTGCAGTTGTGACTAGAAAGCAAATGCCAGAAGATCCCAAGCAGAGCGTTTTGCCTGCTGGATCTGGCTCAGATGGAGTCAGGAAGCAACAGCAAATCCAGCAGCAGCCCTGTGTCCAGCAGCAGTGTGAGGTGCAGCTGGTGCCTGCAAGAGAAGTAGGCTTGGTCAAAGCATCTGCCCCCCAAAGCTGGCACAGTTCCACCCTCCTTGTCCATGGATCAAGCCCTCATGAGGGGAAAGGCAGTGTGAGAGAGGCAAACCATCTGCTCTCTCCAAAGGCACAGAATCAACCAGCTTGGAAAAGACCTCAGGGATCATCAAGTCCAAGCTGTCACCCAGCACCTCCTGACAGCTCAACCATGGCTCCAAGTGCCACATCCAAGCCTTTTTTGAGCACCTCCAGGGATGGGGACTCCACCACCTCCCTGGGCAGCACATTCCAGTGGCCAAATCCTCTTGCTGGGAAGAATTTTCTCCTCACCTCCAGCCTAAACTTCCCCTGGTGTCCTCTCGTTCTGAAGTCTGCTAAGCAGCATCCTAGCCTGCTGCTGAAACTGCCTGGGCTGGTGAGCAGAAGCTGTGAAGGAGCTGGGAGGACTTTTCAGGAACAAAGAAGATATTCCTGGCCCTCAGCAGCAAGAGCTTTGTGTCTTGGGAGGAAGGCTGCTCTCCTGCTTTCTATTTTTGCCTCTGCTCATCTGTTTAGGGGCTAGGGCTTGGTTTCCTTAGCTCTGTACCAGGTACTTGAGAAACAATGAGAGCAGGCACAGAAGTGAAACTTGGAGGCACCTGAAAGCAGAGCAGCAAGGCAGACAGCACCACTGCTTTCCTGGCTGGTTTGTTTGGAGGCTTTTTTGGCTTTGCTTTCTTATCTCTCCCCGAGGGTCACAGAAACCATTGAAAGCCAGGTCCGGCCCTGCACATCCTGTCTGCCTGATACCTGCTGGAGCTTTGCCCACCCAGTCTCAGGGGGCAGAAGCATGCCAGCATCCTCTGCTTTGACCCAGCAGCCCTTCCCACTATGGTTTGCTTGACCTTTGTGATGCTGAGCCCACCACTTGCTCTGACAGTGGAACAAACTGCTCCGTGCAGAGATGTCCTGCCTCACAAAGCAGCCCCAGAGACAGGATGTCAAAACAATCCCCAGCATCTGAAAGAGCTGGGAATGGCCTTTTCAGCTCCCCAGTAGCTAGCCAGCAGCTTGTGCCAGCAGAGCTGCAGGTTTGCAGCAGGTTTCCAGCCTGACACGTAGGTGCTGGAACCCCAGAGGAAAAGCAAAAGCACAAATCTGTTTCCCCTTCCCCCTCCCCAAGGGTCTGTCACAAAAAGTTCCCTTCACTGGCATTGAAGGTGGGCCCCAGCTGCTCTGCTCCAGTGGGAAAGCACAGAATGGTTTCAGTTGGAAGGGACCTTAAAGATCATCCAGTTCCAACCCCCTTGCCATGGGCAAGGACGCCTCCTACCAGCCTCATCCAGCCTGGTCTTAAACACCAGCAGGGATGAGGCTCCCATAATGTCTCTGGGCAACCCCTTCCAGTGCCTCACCACCCTCACAGAGAAGAATTTGATCCTCAGCAGCCTTTAGTTGCCTTCTGCTCAGTCTCACACCCTGGAGGTGCCAGGGATTTGCTGAGTGGCTCAGTAGCAGCCAGGCTGTTGATGCCCATCAGATCCCACAAGTGCAGATTGCCGTCACAGGGACACCCACCAGAGCCAACTGCATCCCCTTGTTCTCCTCCGCAGACAAAGCACCCAGAGCCAGCTCCCTTCACACTCCTGGCCACCTGCCCTTTCAGTTCTCAAGCTGAGACAGTCACTTTTGCCTCACTTCCCCTCACTCTGTTATCTAAAACCATCTTCCCTGGGCAAGTCCTCAGCCTCCCACACTGGAGAGAGACAGAATAACTGCAGGGGCTGGGAAGCTGTCATCATCCCCTTGCTCTGCTAATGACATCAGCTGCCAGCCTGGCCCAGGTGGGCAGACAACGTGCTTGGGATTGCAACACATCCCAAAGGCTTCCCCATGCTTCAGCAGCCTCCTGCCTGCTGCCACCCAGGTAAAAAAGTGTTGACAAAAGAGTCTCTTCAGCAGGGGGGGTTATTAAGCCTGCTGCTGAGGAGCAGGAGGAATCCACCTTCCTCTCTGTGGATGATAGAAAGAAGTCCTTTGGGCATTAGGAAGAAGACCTTTGAGCATCAGGGGAAGTTCTTTGGGCATCAGGAAGAAGTTCTGCACCATGAGGGTGATGGAACACTGCACCAGGTTGCCCAGGGAGGTGGTGGAGGCTCCATCCCTGGAGACATTCAGCCCTTGCATCTGAGCAACCTGCTCTAGTGGAGGATGTCCCTGCTGACTGCAGGGGGCTTGGGCTGGATGAGCTTTGAGGCTCCCACCCTATTCTATTCCAAGGCACCCCCAGGTCCCTGCTGCTGTGGTGCTGCAGACAGGGGCAGCAGCTTTGGGGGATGCTGGCTGGCTTCCCAGCTGCACACAGCTCCAGGAGTGCTGCCCAGCTGGCACAGCTCAGCAGGTATCTCACTGTTAGGATGCTCTCCGTGGGGCAGTGCCCCCTGCAGCAGCTCTCAGCCATCTAACTGCATGCAGGAATGCCCTGAGTGAACATCCTTCTGCTCCTCTTTGTGGCTGGCTCAGGGAAGAGGCTGTGCTCAGGGAAGGAATCCAAGGACAAGTCCCCTGGGCAGCACTGCCAGCAGGCCAGCATTCCTGGTGGCACCTCATTTGGTGGAGCCAGTGAGATGCTGAGTGTCCTCCTGCCCAGCCCACAGTCACTCACACCTCTTTGCTGTGTGGTCAGGGAGGAGCTGCCTTAGGAAACTGGCTGGGAGTGAGCTGCTTCTGGCATTCAAGTGCACCCACCCTGACACAGAGCAGGCTGTGCTGCCTGCCCACATCCCCTGCCAGCGTTTCCATCAGCTCATGTCCTGGCAGAGAGCACAAATGCAAAGCAGAACCATGGCAGCAGCAGCCCTTGCATCCCATGGGGACAGCTCATGGCTCTTCCCATGCAGAGTGGCTCTGTGCTGCTCTGATAAGGGTCCCTGGTGTCCCCACTGAGGAGAAGCCCCACTCAGAGCCTGGAGCATGGGATGTAGATCCTTGCTTGGGTGGCCACCACACAACCCAGGACCATTGCCCAGCTGCCTCTGCATGCTCCCTCTCCCGTGGCATTCTTCAGCCCTCAGCAGGACCAGATCCTGCAGATGCTGCTCCCCAGAAGTGCCCTTGCCTGGTCAGA
Organism: Melanerpes formicivorus; assembly: GCF_026170545.1. Taxonomy (NCBI): domain Eukaryota; kingdom Metazoa; phylum Chordata; class Aves; order Piciformes; family Picidae; genus Melanerpes; species Melanerpes formicivorus. The sequence goes on from NW_027142391.1 coordinate 2,480,301, forward strand.
AGGAATTCAACCCAGAATCAATGCCCAGGTGCATGGCTGGGAGGAGAGCTCCTCAGGCTGGTGAGGCTGGGCCCCTGATGCAGTCCATGTGCTCACTGCCCCTACCACCCAACCCCACAGCTTTGTGGCCTCTCAGCCGGACACAAACCACTGCCCAGCATCCCTGCCGCTGGCTGTGCCCACAGGTGGCACACAACGGAGGGTGCAGGACCCGAGCCAGGCTGCGGTCGGGGATGCTCCAGCCTGTTCCAGGCTCAGCCCCACAGCACCATCTTGAGGTCTGGGCACCGCGGAGAGCAGCTGCTCCTCCAGGAACCGAGCAAGCTGCGAACGAGACATGGAATTAGCAGAACTTCCATCCTGAAGGGGACAAACAGCCGCAGGGGAACCAAATAACCAGAGGCCAATCCAGCTGCGTGCTTCCAGGGGTGAACCTGAGAAACCTCCTGGTCCAATAGCCACTTCCATCCCCACCTGCATCCCTTTCACAGCAGCTCTCAGGGTTTGTGCCCCATCCAAGTCCCAGGGGGCAATGCCAGGAGAGGGCTGCAGCCTGTGGCCCACTCACTCTGCAGGCACTCATGTCCTGGGGAGCTCAGCTGGGTGAAGGAGCCCTCGGGCAGGCACTCCCTGGGTTATTCTTTCTGTAATTGCTCCCATTCATTCCCACCACATTTTCTGCCAGAGCTGGAAACAATCACCAGGGACTGGTGAGCTTGGGGAAAGAGGAGGGAGGTGAAGGAGGACAATGGAAATTTCCCCAGAGGCATTCAAGTTCCAATTAAGCAGCTCAGCTACACAAATACAGAGAGCACAAGGAAGAATTGTCCAGCATCTATGTCACTGGAACTGTATTACCCTGCAGCTGCCTGCCAAAGCAGCCTGGAGTTACCCCCAGACATCTAAGCACAGGGAGCCTGTGGTGAGGTGAAGAGCAACAGCCAAGCTCCCAGGAGTGCTGTGCAAGAGCCTCAGAATCACAGCAGGGTGGAGGCTGGAAGGGACCTCTGCAGATCATCCACTCCACCCCCCCTGCTCCAGCAGGGCACCCACAGCAGCCTGCCCAGGAGCACAACATCCAGGGGGGGTTGGAATCTCTCCACAACCTCTCTGGGCAGCTGCTCCAGGGCTCAGCACCCTCACACCAAAGTTTTTCCTTAAATTCATGTGGAACCTCCTGGGTTCCAGTCTGTGCCCATTGCCCTTTGTCCTGTCCCTGAGCACCGCTGGCAAGAGTCAGGCCCCAGCCTCCTGCCCCCCACAGCTCCTTTAGCTCTTGCTGAGCGTTGCTCAGCTCCCCTCTGGGGCTGCTCTTCTCCAGGCTCACCAGCCCCAGGGCTCTCAGCCTTTGCTCCTCACAGAGCTGCTCCTTCAGCAGCTTTGCAGCCTCCACTGGGCTCTCTCCAGTAGTTCCCTGCCTCTCTTGAACTGGGGTGTCCAGAGCTGGACCCAGGATGCCAGGTGCAGCCTCACAGGGCAGAGCAGAGCCTGGTAATGCTTAGGAGGCAGCAGAACCCCTCTGGGGCTGTGCTTGCAGTCTGCACTGGATTTGGATCCATTTAACACACCTTGCTGTGCCCTGGGTGGTGGAGGAGCAATCCCAAGGAGAAGCCCAGAGAGCTCTTGTCCCTTCCCTTTGCTGTGTGGCTCTAGCTGGGACCATCCTCACAACCAGCCCCACTGCCTGCACTGCTCCCAGTGCTGACAGAGCATCCCTGGGGAGCAGATGGGATGCTCAGCTTCCAGTCCAGCTCAGTCTTTAGCACAGATGGGGCACAGCCAGGCAGCCACAGCCTTACCCTTGGATGGAAGGCTGCATTCCACTTCCTCTCACGGTATGTGCAGCAGGTTCCAGCTCCCTTTCCACTAGCCTCCCTCAAAGGAGGGATTTAGCATCCTTCCAATCAATGCTATGTTGTCCTTGGCTCCAAAAGATCTTCCTGATTGCTAGCTCAGCTTGACAGATGGTTCTTGTTTGCAGTGCCCCCAGCTGAGTCCTCCAATAGCTGAAGGCATCAGAGGGCCAATACCCAGCGGAAAGCTCTGGGAAATGGCTTCAACATTTCAGCCAGAATTTGAGCTGGGCTCAGAGGCTTCAGCTGGCAGGGAGGCAGGGAATTGGTTATGCAGGTGCTGGTTTCCAGTGGCCTAGAATTTCCCTGTGTTTGGCACAGGCTGTGCATCTCCTTGGGCTGGAGCGTGCTCCCATTCGCCCCGCCGTCAGCCCGGAGCGTCCCCACTGCTTTGAGTCGTGCCGGGCCAGATCCGTGCTGTGTGTGAGGGAAGAATTTGTTCTCCTCCTTTTCAGGAGTGCCTGAGCTTATTCATCACCAGCTCTGCACACAGGACAAGCCAGAGGAACTCCTCACTGGGAGTTAGAGCGTGTTGAGAGAAGCTCTTCCTGCCACGTGTGGAAACCTGTTAGCGCTCCGCTCTGCCGTGCTAAATCCCTCTCTAAGCTCCAGAGAAGGTTTCCATAAACATTTCTCCACGGGGATGCTGAGGCCCATGACAAAATCTGCCCATGGAAGCTCAGGGCTGAAGTCATCAGCTCAGTGCTGTTGAGCTGGACAGGCTGGAACAGAACTTCCCTGCGAGGAGGAAAGTCTTACCACATGGAGCTCCTTCCCTCCCTTCCTCCCTCCCTCCCTTCTTTCCTCCCTCCCTTCTTCCCTCCCAGATAAACTGCACTTCTCTTTTACCCTCCTTCAGCCTGGCTCAGAGAAGCTGTCTGATCCCATTCACATTAAGAGCAGATCCTGCTCTGGCTGGAGGTAAAGCCCCTGCTTGGCACCGACTGCCAGCGCTTGCAGTTCTTTTGGGGGGATGATTTTCTATCCCAGGAACTCAGGCTGCAGGAACTGAATGTTCCTCCACAGGCTGGTTCATAAATGTGAAGCACAGAGTAATGCTTTTAGCATCCCACCCTGGATCCCTGTCATAACCCTGAGGAGCTCTTCATGTCCTACCAGGCTGGTGGGGTCATGCAGGTGATGGAGAAGAGCTCTCAGGCTGGTGCTTGGAGCTAAGAGGAGCTTGTCTGAAGAGCAGGGAATGACTTCAGCACTGCAAGGCAGGGCAGGGGAGCTGTGTGTGTCCTGCAGCAATGGCTGAGTCCAAAGGCTTGTGGTCACTGGTCAGAGCAGACTCATGACCACAAAGAAAACAAAGAGAAAAGAAAAAGAGGCAGGGGAAAGGGGTGGAAAACCACATGAAAGACACCTGAGGAGGACTGGGAGGGACCTCAAGAGTCTGCTTCTCAGCCCCCAGAAAAGCTCCAATGCCACCCACAGAGGAATAATTAGTGCTTCAAAATGCTCCTGGTCTTTCTAGGCACCTCCACCTCTGCTCCTGAGGCTACTCCAGGACAGGAGAGGTTGCTGTGCCTGCAGCAGGAGAGGCTCCCAGCCTCGTGGCCGCCCATGCAAAGGCAGCAGCAGTTGGTGCATCTGCTTTCAGGAGTGCTGCTGTTGCTCAGCACTGGCTGTAAATCCCACTGCTGCCTGCAGCTCCAGGAGCCATGCTCATTCACCAGTCCCTCATGCCATCTCCCAGGGGCTTGCCCAGCAGCTGGATGCCTGATGCTTGCCTTGGAGCCTGACTCCAGGTCAGGAATGATGTCAGACACAGACAGGCTGATGAGGAAATCTGCATTGCTATAGCAACTGAGCCCTGGCACTGCTGAGCCTGGGCTGCAGGACTCCTCCTGAAACCTTCTCTTGGTGTATGAGAGCTGGGCCTTAGGTGCTGGAGCTGTCTGTGCAGCAAAGGCATCCAGGAGCAGTGTGAGCAGCTGGTAGCAAATTAAGAGGAAAGGGACACTAAATGAGACACAAGGCCACTTTTCTGTCTTGGAGAAGCCATCTGGAAGACACTCAAGAAGCATCACCAGCCCTAAACACAAAATCCCAGTATGGTAGAAGCTGGAAGGGACCTCTGGAGATGTCCAGTCAGGCTCACAATGCCCAGGCAGGTTCTGAAAGCCTCCAGAGAAGGAGACTCCACAACCTGTCTGAGCAACCTGCTCCCATGTCCTGGCACCTAAACAGCCCCATGGGCTCTCAGCCTTTCCTCCTCACAGAGATGCTCCAGGCACCTCAGTAGCTCTGTAGCCTCCAGTGGGCTCTCTCCAGCAGTTCCCTGTCCCTGGGGAGCCCAGAACTGGACACAACACTGCAGATGTGGCCTCACCAGGGCAGAGTAGAAGGGGAGGAGAACCTCTGTTGACACATTAACAAGTGACAACTGAAAGCCTGCTGAGGTCTGCTGCATTTTGCTCAGCTGTCTGATCCCTGCTTGTGCTGCATTTGTGTGTAGGGGGTTAGGAGTCCAGCTCTGCATTAGCACCTGGTCCACTGCATGCTCTCAGGCATGGCATAGGAGTGGCCCTGTAACTGTCTCTTCTGTTTTCCCTTCTGCCAGCACAGCTGCCTCCAGCCCTGGTGTGAAGGACCAAGTCATGATGAAACACCCACTGAGAGATGACATCTCCCTGGTGATTTCATCAGCTTTGGGTCTGGGCCAGTGATGGCAGAAGAGCAGGGAAGCACAAAGGAACACTGCACCCAAGCAAAGCCAGCTCAGTGTCTCCTGAGGCACAGCAGTCCCAGGTTAGTGCCATGGCTTTGAATCCTGGAGGAGGTGTGGCAGAGGAATCCAATCCACACAGAAGTGGGCTTTAAAAACATCCAGCTAAAGGAGGGCAGACTTAGACTGGAGGGTAAGGAGAAATTCTTTACAGTGAGGGTGGGGAGACACTGGGAACAGGCTGCCCAGTGGCTGCCTCCTCCCTGGAGCTGTTCAAAGCCAGGCTGGATGAGACCTTGAGCAACCTGGGCTGGTGGGAGGTGTCCCTGCCCAGGGCAGGGGGTTGGAACTGGATGATCTGTAAGGTCCTTTCCAACCCAAACCATTCAGTGACTGCCTGCAAACACATTCCTGCCCTCCCTCAGCACCTTGCCAAGCAGAGCCAAGCTCTGAGCTCTGCCCTGGGGTGGGAGCTGACAGAACAAAGCCTGGCTGTGACTTCAGAAGAGGCAAGGCAGCCCTGGCTAGCAGCCTTTAGCCCCAACATCTGTGGCCACAGTCCCTGCCTGGCACAGCAGCTCTGCAGAAGGCAGGCTGGCACAGCTGCACTCAGGGCTTGATCCCAGGCTGAGGATATGAAGAACATCTCTGCAATCTCGACAGGAAATTTAGGATCAAAACCAGACTCAGCTCAGAGCTCCAGCAGCACTGCTTGCAAGGCATCCTCCTGCCCTCTGCCCAAGCCAGGGCACCCCTGAGGTACAGCCTGAACTGTCCAGCCAGCCAGGGTCAGCTGTGCTGCCCAGCAGCCTCTCTGCAGGTACATTCATTTCCCCTCTGTTATTAAAACTCTCTGTGAGGCAAAACACCAAATTAAATCGATTTTCTCGTGTTTGTATATTAGAAAGGCTGTGGCCAATAGCTCCGTGGGCTCCTTCTGCAGAGGCAGCAGTGGTTTCAGAGCACTTCAAAAGCAGCTGGGTTCACCGGCAGGTGAGCACAAGGAACAGCAGCTCCGATCAAGCAGCTGAAGCCAGCCAGCAAGTGCTGCCTCCAGGCAAAGCCTCGCTGTCCTGTAGCACGATGTCTCTGTGCCATGGAGCACAACTCCTCTTTCCCTTCAGTCCTCTCCAACCTGTGGCTGTTTCTCTCCTTTTAACTCTTCAGGAGTTAAAGGGAGTGGCACTGAAGAGCCACAGAGCCACAGAACTGTCAGGGTTGGAAGGGACCTCAAGGCTCAGCCGGCTCCAAGCCCCCTGCCATGGGCAGGGACACCTCACACCACAGCAGGTTGCTCACAGCCACCTCCAGCCTGGCTGCAAACACCTCCAGGGATGAGGCTTCCACCACCTCCCTGGGCAGCCTGTGCCAGGCTCTCACCACAACCAGAACAGAACAGAATTAACCAGGTTGGAAAAGACCTTTGAGATCATCAAGTCCAACCTCTCACCCAACACCTTCTGATCAACTCAACCATGGCACCAAGTGCCCCATCCAGTCTCTTCCTAAACACCTCCAGGGATGAGGCTTCCACCACCTCCCTGGGCAGCCTGTGCCAGGCTCTCACCACCCTCCTGGGGAAGAATTTTAAGGCACAGAAGAATTGTGAAGCACAAATCCTCACCTTTGAACTCAGTGCCAGGGTAGAGTGGACACCACGTGGCTGCTCCAGCTGAGACAGAACAAACTCCCTGGGTGGGCTTTGCATGATCTTTATTGATACACAGCACTGGGGATGCTGATATTTGGGAGCCAGGGCAACAACAGGCAGTGGGAGCACACAGCTTAGAGCAAGCAGCAGCACACTAACCCCACTAGCAGAACACTGAGACCCACAGGGGCAGGAGAGGAGAGGAACATGCATCCAGCTGCCATGCCAGACCTTCTCACACACACTCTGCTCCTCACTCAGTGGCAATTTAGTGACAGAGGAGCTGTGGTCTTACTGCAGAGACCACTGAGGTGAAGAGGGAGATCCAGCTGACTAAGCTAAGCAGCTGTTCAGACCCCGTGGGAGTCCTGCAGCGCCACAGGAGGAGGCACAGGCTGGGTCCTCCTGCCCAGCAGCTCTCCCAGAGACAGCTTCTGTTCCAGGAACACACTGCAGCCACCCCACACATCAGCCTGGGTATGGCAGATGCCACCCCCAGCACAGCAGACACCACCCTCCTGCCTACCTGCATCTCCCTGGGGGCCAGTCAGTGTCTGTGGCCCCACTCAGTCCTTGTTTCACACAACACAGTGCCAGTGCTGGAATGGCTCCAGGCATCCAGCCTTGCTGGGACACCAAAAGTTTCACAGCACTCAGCAACAGCAAAAGGAGCTCAAGCACTGCTGTAGATGAGGGGGAAGAGGGATTGCTAAGGGGAGAGTATCTGGTGGGTAGGCAGGTGTGGAACTCAGGCATCGCAGAGGCAGTGACCTACAGGCACCCTTGAGGGAGCTTAGAAACATTGGCACCCCAGCACTTGGGCAAACCACAGGTCCCCCCCTGGCTGGATGTTTCCCCAGGGGCTGCCTTTCCCAACAGGACCTCTCCAAGGCATGGAGCAAGGTCAGCAGCTGCTCCCACCCCTGTGTGGTCCTATTCAGGTGCTCCATGCCCCAGGTGAGGCTGAACACGCTGTCAAGGCTGGAAGTGGTGCTGTGCCCTGGAGGCAACAAGCACTGGGGGGAGTCCATGCTCCTTCCAGGGCTGAACACTCTCTGTGTCATCAAGGATTTGTGTTTTCCCTGTTTCCCTCACGGTGGGCAGAGTCCTACCTGCAGGAGATGGCTCACTTAGTGCATCCCCCTTCCTCTCACATCTAGGTCCTGCACAGCCTGCAGAGACCTCAGGGTGGTGATTCTGGGAGGTGATGGTGGGGAAGGACAGGTCAGGGAGAAGGTGGTGCTGGCTAGGGCAGGGTCTCTGGCGCTGCCAACTCATACCCAGGCCTTGACCTGAGTGTTCCACCCCCTGGCACAGCGGCAGAGGCCTCCCTCCTCGTACCAGCGCCACTTCACCCCCTTGTACACAGCCCTGCTGCAGGGCTGGAAGCACATGAAGAGGCGGAAGCGCCTGGCCAGGCTGCAGTAGATGGCCATGGCTGCCACTATCAGGGGGGACATGATGACAAAGCCAAGGATAATGAGGGCAGAGGAGCTGCTGTCATCCAAGAAGCTTCTGCAGTAGCGGGCAGCTGAGTGCAGCACCTGTGGGGAAAGATGAGGAGGAGACTGTCACAGACCTGGTGGTGGACAGGAGTGGTGAGCCAAGCTCCCTCCTTGTGCTTTCACACAAGGACACAGCTCTCCCTCTTCAGGCAATGCTGTGTGGCTGATCAGACATTGAATCAAGCTTTGGATTACTCCAGCATCACTGTGAGGCAAGAAGCAGGTCCTGGAGCAGGAGCCACTCATCTGTAAGTCATCAGAACAGCACTGGGTGGGCAGAAAACAAACCCCCCAAAGCCTTCTGCTGCTACATCAGTGTTGGTGGCACAACAGACTGGAAACACAGTAAATGAAAAGCAGCAAGATGTTAGATCCTGCAGGCAGAGGTTGGTCACTCCATAGCTACCCCCTGGCTGGAGCCTCTCCAGACTCCAGCCCTGGAACATCCTCCCCTGTGCTCTGTGTGCACACCAGGCTCATAGCTACCCTCTGGCTGGAGCCTCTCCAGACTCCAGCCCTGAAACATCCTCCCCTGTGCTCTGTGTGCACACCAGGCTCACTGCTACCCCCTGGCTGGAGCCTCTCCAGACTCCAGCCCTGGAACATCCTCCCCTGTGCTCTGTGTGCACACCAGGCTCACTGCTACCCCCTGGCTGGAGCCTCTCCAGACTCCAGCCCTGGAACATCCTCCCTTGTGCTCTGTGTGCACACCAGGCTCATAGCTATCCCCTGGCTGGAGCCTCTCCATACTCCAGCCCTGGAACATCCTCCCTTGTGCTCTGTGTGCACACCAGGCTCATAGCTATCCCCTGGCTGGAGCCTCTCCAGACTCTAGCCCTGGAACATCCTCCCTTGTGCTCTGTGTGCACACCAGGCTCACTGCTACCCCCTGGCTGGAGCCTCTCCAGACTCCAGCCCTGGAACATCCTCCCCTGTGCTCTGTGTGCACACCAGGCTCATAGCTATCCCCTGGCTGGAGCCTCTCCAGACTCCAGCCCTGGAACATCCTCCCCTGTGCTCTGTGTGCACACCAGGCTCACTGCTACCCCCTGGCTGGAGCCTCTCCAGACTCTAGCCCTGGAACATCCTCCCCTGTGCTCTGTGTGCACACCAGGCTCACTGCTACCCCCTGGCTGGAGCCTCTCCAGACTCCAGCCCTGGAACATCCTCCCCTGTGCTCTGTGTGCACACCAGGCTCATAGCTACCCCCTGGCTGGAGCCTCTCCAGACTCCAGCCCTGGAACATCCTCCCCTGTGCTCTGTGTGCACACCAAGCTCACTGCTACCTCCTGGCTGGAGCCTCTCCAGACTCCAGCCCTGGAACATCCTCCCCTGTGCTCTGTGTGCACACCAGGCTCACTGCTACCTCCTCACAACAACCTGCCCTGCAAAATCTGCCAGGAGAGCCCATTCACCCCAGGGTGCTGCAAAGCATCCAGCAGGCTAACTGCTCCTTGCTGAGTGGTATTTAAATGCCTCCTTTCATCCTGGCAGCAGGAGATCAGAACTGAGCCACTCTGAGTTGCCCTGCAATAGGAAATGCCAGAGGCAAGCCCCTTGTCCCCCACCTTCCTTTGCTTTTTCCATGTTCTTTCAGCAGCCCAAGAAACACAACCCTTCATACCCAGAAAAAGAAATCCAGCTAATGGATCTGCAGGGCAGAATTCAGCCTCTGGCTACCAGGGAGGCACTGAAAAGCCCAAAGAGAAAGCATTGCTCTTCTCAAGCCACGCTGCCACAGTCCCTCTCCACGGCTATCAAAGTCTGTGGTAAAAGGCTCCCTCCAGCCAACAGCAACACAGTTGTCACTCCTGATGGACTTGGCTGTACTCAAAAATCTTTTACATCTCCTCAAAGCCCTCCAGAGCCTCCCACTTAACCCTGCTGGGCATCAAACACATTTGCACCCCACAGTAAACCATTTCTAGAAGGTGTCAGAGCCACGATGGGAACTGCCTGGCCCCAAAGGAGCTGATTTCTCTAGGAATTATGCTCCACTCCAGCCAGCAGCAGCAGCCCTCGGGTCTGCTCTGCTCTACCACACAATTGCCATGACAGATGATTCCCTGCTCGTTCGTCTGCAGGACCAGGAAGAGCTGTTCAATAGCAGCAGCTATGAGCTGGCATCATTGCAGGGCAATAAAAACCAAAGGCAGACTTCTCCAGCCAGCAAAGGCACCAGGACTGAGCCAACAAATAACAGCACAGTCCCTTTGTCAGGCAGCTTGGGGACTGGGAGCTGTGGGCTGGCAGCTCGTGTTGCTGGGGTGCCAGCTGGAGAGCACAGTGCAAGGGCTCCAGCAGAAAGTCCCAGCACCTGCAGTCAAAAACTGAGGGCTCCTTGGAGTCTTAGCATGCTGCTGTGTCCCAGCATTGAGAGACCTCGAGGGAGCAAGCTAAGATTCCACCTGCAGAGTGGGAACCTCTACCACAAGGCACTGCAAGTGCTGCCACAGCTGAGTGGCAGTTTGCATCCCTGGGAAACAGGATCAGGGAGGGGGGCTCCTCCTGCACTGAGGAATGAGACCTCCACTGAGCAATGAAACCTCCCCAGCTACATCCATCCACAGCTCCACAGAAGTCCACAGAGCCTTCCTGGGTTGAACTGGGCACGTGGTTGACCACTGCTGCGTGGTTCAATCCTTTCCTACCACCCAACCTGCTCACTCAAGAGGTGCCAAGGGCTTGGGTGAGTCGATGGGGTGCAGAGACTTCATTAAAATGAAGGAGAAAAGCTTTGTTCTTTTAACATTTCTCAGTTAAATACATCAGTTTGGGAAGATTTTAATGACCTCCTCTCCAGCTCAGACTCTGTGGAATGGGGAGGCCAACAGCATCTCTGGTTTGAGCCTATTCTCCCTGTTGGGAGAGGGAGGTGGGAGGGAGAAGGAGCTACAGTGGGAGGGAGAAGGAGCTGCAGTGTGAAGGGAGAAGGAGCTGCAGTGGGAGGGGGAAGGAGCTGCAGTGTGAAGGGGGAAGGAGCTGCAGTGGGAGGGGGGAAGGAGCTGCAGTGTGAGGGGGGGAAGGAGCTGCAGTGTGAAGGGAGAAGGAGCTGCAGTGTGAGGGGGAAGGAGCTGCAGTGTGAGGGGGGAAGGAGCTGCAGTGTGAGGGGGGAAGGAGCTGCAGTGTGAAGGGAGAAGGAGCTGCAGTGTGAAGGGGGAAGGAGCTGCAGTGTGAAGGGGGAAGGAGCTGCAGTGTGAGGGGGGAAGGAGCTGCAGTGTGAGGGGGGAAGGAGCTGCAGTGTGAGGGGGGAAGGAGCTGCAGTGTGAAGGGGGAAGGAGCTGCAGTGGGAGGGGGAAGGAGCTGCAGTGTGAAGGGAGAAGCAGCTGCAGTGTGAAGGGGGAAGGAGCTGCAGTGTGAAGGGAGAAGGAGCTGCAGTATGAAGGGGGAAGGAGCTGCAGTGTGAAGGTGGTTTTCCCCCCAAAGTAGGATGCAAAAGAGCTCTTCTGGCTTAAGACAATCAACAAGAAGTCATCATGAGCTGGCCTAAGAGGAAAACAAGAGAACTGCTTTTTCACACCCACCTCAGCCAACTGCTTCCTGAAATATTTATGGATGCACCTCCAGAAGAAACTGATAGGAAATGAAATGATGAAATGCAGAGGACAGCGACCAACTGGAAGCAGACACAGGCAGCCAGAGCCCTTCCTGCCCTGCAGGCTCATTTCTGATCTGAGAAGCTGTACAGCACATTTGGGAGCACTAAATTGGCATAAAGAGAGGATTATATATTCTGTTGGACTTCTCTGGCTCGATAATTAGTCGCTTGGCAGGCCAAATGTGAGAAACACTGCAGAGGGCTTACCTAAATGGAGAGGAACAAGCCCCACCAGAGCCTGTGGAGGGCTCCTGTGAATGAGGGATGAGTTCTCAGTGACAGAGGTCACCCACAAAACCAGAGAGACAAATATTGTGACATGAAAATGCAAACAGCAGCTCCATCAAGCCAAGGAGGGCATTCACCTGACCTGCCCCAGCTGCTGGTTATTTTCATGGGAATGCAACCTCACTGCACAACCAAGCTCCCATTTCATGTGACCCTGGAAGGAGGGAGGGGTTAAAACGTGCCTTGCTCGTTCCTGCCAGGATCCAGGTGTGCCCACAGGATTGGCACCTCCTGCAAGCTTGTGAGTCGCTGTAGAGTTCTCTCTGATCACTTTGAATGACTGTGCAAAGTGCAGTGCACCAGGGATCAGGACCATGGGGGTCTCCTACTGCCCCAGTCTCCAAGGCAGCCTGTCTCAGTGATCTTGTCTCTCCAAAGGGAGCTTTCCTGACACTGAATGGATGGGTGCCAACCAGCTGCTTTAAGACAATTAGTCCAGAACCCAGAGAGCCTGTGGTTCCCTAAACAGCTGCACACAGCAGCCTTCCTTGCAGCCAAGACCCTGGCAGCAGGGAGGAGACACCACTGCCTTGTACACCTGAGAGCCTGCAGGTCACCATCAGCCATCACAAACCTGTCCTTGTCAGCCCAGACTTGACAAATACTCCCCACTATGGAAAGATTAACACATGAACACACTCCTTACAGAAACAAAGCCAAAGCTCAGGCTGCCCATCCTTGGCTTTACAACCACTTCTCTCCATGGGCTGAAATAAACCCTTATGGATGGCCCTGGATGGCTTACGGGTGGCTCTCAGCAGCCCAAGGGAGCAAAGCTTACTTACCTTGGAGTGGCATTGGAAGCCAAAGTAAACCACCACGATGGTGGGAAGCAGGACAATGGTGAAGATGACAAACATCAGGAGCAAATTCATGAAAAAGACCAAGGTGTTCATGGTGACTATCAGCAGGGTCCATGCCAAGCAGCACCAGGCGCTCCGCGGCTCCCTGGGAAGGAGTTGGTCATCGATGTCGTAGGGTGGGAGGCTGGGAATCATCCGAGACTTCTCCGAGAGGTTTTCTGCTCCAAAGTCCTCAGTGTCCTGCCCAGACATTCTTCAGGAAGACTGCTGGTCAAAAGTGGCTCGTTTGCTTTTTGGCAGCAGAACAGGGAAGAAATGAACAGAAGCCTTTTCTGCCTCCTCTACACGCTTAAGCAGAGATCATAATGGAGCAAGAAAGGAAAGGCCTCTCTTGGCCACCTGCCTTCCCAGGACCTGGCCAGCACAGGTTGTTTCCTTTCAGAATGCTTTCCAGCAGTGTCCCAACCTCAGTTTCCAAGTCAATGTGGCAGCTGGCAGCTTGGCAGTGGCTGTTACTTTGCTTTTGAATCCATGGTACTCCTGAATTTGTTGTTGTTCTTCCCAGGATTGTGATCCCAAGAGGTCCCAAACAGTTGCTGTCTCAGTTTTGGGAGGCTGCTTGGCTCCAGAGTATTGTCCTCCACCTTTGAGCACTGCTGTTTGCTAAGAATATCAGGCTTGGGCACTTGAAGACAGCTCCTTGACTTTAAATCATCTTTCCAAGCTCTTCACCCTCTCCCCAAGCAAATATTCCTGCTCAGCTCATCCGAACAAGGTGAGCAGTGAGGGCAGCAGGCAGCAGCTCTTTCCCCGCTCCCTGCCTTGCTGGAGCCCTCGCTCACACCTGGCAGAGCTGGAAGCAGAGAGCAGAGCAGTGTGTGGCTTCACTGCTCTCAGCTGCCTGCAGTGGCAGGCACTCAGACACAGGCAGTGTCTTCCTCTCCCAGCTGGGCTCAGAGCTGTGCAACGCTGCTCTGTTTACAAGAGGAGCTTCTGAAGCTGCTTTGTGTGTGAACCAATCCTTCACATCTGCCTGGCTGCTGATTTGAGCAGCACCCAAGAGCCACGCTCACACCATGCTGGTCCCTTTTTCATCCCAGTTGTTCTCCCTCTGGTTCCTTTTCCCCAATTTCCCTCTAGCTTAAGAAAAATAAACTAAAAGAATGACCATAAGGACATGGCTCCTGTGCCCAGCAGACCTCCCCTGTCCTCTGCAGTCAGCAGTTACAGCTTGCAGAACATATTGGTGTTCTTGTTGTGAAGGCAACAGCAGTCATCAATTATTTCACCTGCCTCATCTGATCGATATTATTTAAGAGTTTCAGTGATATCTGCACATTTAGGTAGCCTTTGAGATTCATGGCTAGGAGGGCAGGAGGGAGAACTCCAGAAGCAAGTGAGGTAGCACAGGTCTGACCAGAAGGTATCACACAGAATCACTATGGCTGGGAAAGACCTTCCAGAGCATCAAGTCCACTGCTGTTAAAGACAATCCTGACTACAGGCCCATGTAGTCTACTTCCAATTGGAGTGGAATTTAATGGAACAGACTGTCCTCTTGATGCTGAAAGCATCTTCTCAGCCTGGGCTGGAAGAGTGTTCTACACTACTCCTAGGAGCAAGAAGTGAGACAAATTGAGAGCATTTGCAGCCCACCAGGTGTAGTCAATATCAAAACAGAGCCTTTAAAACTGAAGTGAGCTCAGGAGCTGTTTAAGGACACAGATTTCAAAGGTGTAATGAGTAACCTGCCCTGGTGCAGCAGGAGGCTGTTTCCTCCTGTCCTGTCACTTGACACTAGGGAGAAGAGACCAACACCCACCTCACTACAACCTCCTTCTGGGGAGCTGGAGAGAGTGAGGAAGGTCTCACCTCAACCTCCTCTTCTCCAAGCCAAACAATCCCAGTTCCCTCTGCTGCTCCTCATAAAACCTCCAGTCTCTCCTTCTGCAGCCCTTGGATCCCAACCTCCTATTAAGGAACCAGATCAGATGAACTCATCACCAGCTTTCTATCAATTTGCTGGGAACACACAAGGCTGCTGCTATTGTCAGCCAGCTCCCTGGGGAAGCAGGCTCTGGAGGTGAGATGTGCCAATCTCTTCCTACTGCACAGTGACCTGGTGAAGAGCCTGGGAAAGGAGCTAAGAAATGTGTGGGCATGGCACTTAGGGACATGGTTTAATGGCCTTGGTGGTCTTAGCTTGAAGGCTGGACTGGATGATCTCAAAGGTCTCTTCCAAGTGAAACAACTCCATGATTCTGTGACTCTGGAGCCAGCTGAGTGTTCTGCAGCTCTCAGCATTGCTGTGGAGATGGCTGTGTGTGAACCTGGGCTCTTCACATCCATGGCCACAGCTCGCTCTTGAGACTCTGCCTGCTCAAGTTGGGCAAGATCTTTTCAGACCACGCTATGGCAACGAGAAGAAAGGTTTATTATTGATGCCTTTGGTTTTCAAAGTGAGAAATAGACCTGCAAATTGCTCCTTTCAATGGGTTACAAATTCATTTCCCTCAGCTCTGCCTGGGAAGTCAGAACCCAACAGACAACTGTCTCCCAGAGATGAAGACGTTCCTCTGCTTTTTCATTTCCCAGTGCCAGGCACTGAAATGTTTTTGAAAGGTGTGTACTAACTAATCCCAACCTTTGAAATGGATTTCAGAAGCACTCCAGCTGACAGGTCAATTTCGATTTTAACAAGGCTGTAAATCCCAGGAGCAGCTCTGTTTGGACAGCTGCTTTCCTGGGAGAGGAGGGAATGAATTCCAATAAATGCATGAGAGAGGGAGAGATTGAAAAATGCAGAGAGAAACAACCTTTAGACCAGTCACCAGAGGATTAAAAGTCAATTTTCATCTTGTTCCACCCATTTCTATCACTGCACTCTCAGGCTGAAAGGCTCTTAGGGGAGGACACAGGGCAGCAGCCTTTCCTGGCGCTGCAAAATGTGAAAGCTCTTCACAGATCTGTCCAGACACCCAGGGGGGAATAACCATTGGAACCATCCTGCTTGTAGGCAGCCACGGGGCCAGCAAAGCCCTGGGTCTGTGCAGGAAGGCAGATGCTGTTGGGTGTAACAAGTGCCTCCTGTCCATTCCTCCTGCAGGTGCCACCTCTGACTTACTGCCCCCCAAGAGGGGCACAAGATGTGGCAGTGCCTTTGCTCTGCACAGGAGTAAGTCTCAGCCAGAGCCTCTCTGCAGCCCAGCCCTTGGCAAGGAACATTCCCCAGCTGTGTTCTGGCTGCCAGAAGCAGCTCCTGGCTGTGCAAACCTGCCCTGAACCTCAGGAATTGCCATCACTGAGCAGAGACTGAGCTGAGAAGTCCAATCCCTGACCAGAATCAGTTCTGGTCTAGTTGAAACCAGGAGAGTAAGATTCCCCAAGCCTCTGATTCTGTGAAATGTCCACATCCAGCAAGTTCCTGGCCCCTAAGTGGGGAAGATGTCTTGATAAAGGTGCAGTTATGGGGCAGTTTCTGCACATAAAGGTACATCAAGGGTGGCTACCAGGAGGATGGTGACTCCCTTTATACAAGGAGTCATGTGGTGAAGGCAAGGAGTGATGGGGACAAGTCACTGCTGGGCAGATTCTGATTGGAATCCAGAAGAAAGCTTTTCACCATGAGAACAGTGAGACATTGGAACCACTTCCCAAGGGAACTGGTGGATTCCCCTACACTGGACAGCTTTAAGCTGGGTGCTGGGCCAGCTCATCTCTGAGGTCTTTTCCAACCTTGCTGATGCTGTGATTCATTCCAAGTCCACTGTCACCTAGAAAGGTTGGACCAGGTGATCCTTGGGGTCCCTTCCAGCCTGGCATTCTGTGAGCTGCTGGAACTGCTAACAATTAAAGATGATCAGAGAGAGAATCATTAATTCTCTGACTGCAGAGACATTTGCTGTTAACAGATCTTTTTTTCCCCCTCTGCCTATAAGGACAGCACCATCTCGTGGTTTCTGCAGCTCCTCGGTTTCATTGTACAGCTCAGCCTCTTTCAATGGCCAAAACGAAACTGCAAGACAAAACCAAATCATAGTTTTGAGTGTGAGAAATTAAAATACAAAAGAAAACCCCCCCAAAAAATGTTACTTGTAACAGAAACTATCGAGGATGATGAAGAGGCAAAGGCCTAGAGAGACAAGCTGTTAGAGAGGTTCTTTATTAATAAGCCAAAGAGCTTTGATAACATAGGATGTTAAGTGTCCCCTGCAAAACATTCCACAACAGCCAAGGAATGCTGAAAGAATGTCAAAAGGATGATCTCTGACCCTCAAATCCCAGATGCCTACAGCAAAGCTTGCAGGGGCAGGGGGCTCCAGGGGTTGCTGCGGACATCCAGGGGTGCTGGAGGCCACGGATGAAGGGCCAGGACTCTGGACACGCACGGTCAGGGAAGGGGCCATGGGCGATGCGTGCAGAAGAGCCTCACGCTGCAGCTAGATGGGGAGGCGATCGTTCTGCAAAGGCTTCCGCAAAGCTGCCTGCTCCCACGGGGCTTTAAAAAAAATCCCCCATCTTTCCCTTAAAAACCCACCCGTGAACCGCTCGGGCTGGAGCGAGGTGGGGGTCGGCTTCTTCTCTCTCCTATCAGGCGACAGGACGAGACGAAACGGCCTGAAATTGTGCCAGGGGAGGTTTAGGTTGGAGCTTAGGAACAGTGCGGGAGGAGAGGTCAGGGATCGGAGCAGGCTGCCCGGGGAGGCGGTGGAGTCCCCACGCCTGGAGAGGTGTGCGGTCACGGCACATGGGGACATGGTTTGAGGGCCACGGTGCTGCTCGGTCGATGCTCGGCCCGCGGGGGAAGCCGCACCGGCACCGGCGGAAGAGAGGCGGCGGAAGGGCAGCGGCCGGGGCCGGGCTCCCCCTGTCCCCGCCCCGGAAAGCGGCGAGCGCAGCGCTGCCGCGAACCGCCCGCCGGGATGGTGCTGCTGGGCGCCCCGTGCTGGATCCGCAGCCGCCTCACCGACCGCTTCTGGAGGGTGCAGGAGGTGCTGAAGTATGCACGGGTGAGTGTCCCTCCCCGGAGCCTGCCGCCGCCCGGAGCTCGGCTCCTCCGCCGCGGGGCCGCGGAGCGCAAGCCCTCCCCCGGCAGGGGGAAGTCACGGTGCAGCGCCTGAAGGGGACCTGCAGGGCGGCTGGGGAGGGGCTGCTCAGAAGGGGCTGTGGGGGTGGGATGAGAGGCAGTGGTTTGAAACGGGAGCAGGGCAGAGTTAGGTTGGGCATCAGGAGTCTGCACAGTGAGGGTGGGGAGAGACTGGAACAGGCTGCCCAGGGAGGTGGTTGAGGCTCCATCCCTGGAGGCATTCAAGGTCAAGCTTGATGTGTCCTTGGGCAGCCTGCTCTAGTTGGAGGTGTCCCTGCTGGCTGCGGGGGGAGTTAGACAAGATGCGCTTTGAGGCTCCCTTTCAACCCGGTGCTGTCTGTGGCAGCTGGAGGTCATCAGTGCTTGTGGTATCTGTGCCACAGCACCGTGTGTGGGAACCTTGCCCCCGGAGCCACAGCCTGTAGCCAGGTCTGGCTTTGGCTTTCTCCTGCTAGACCGAGATTTTTCAGCCTGCTCCAACTCCAAGTTTCCTGTGCCTTAAAGAGTATTTTCCTTTTATGCCAACTGCTGGTTGTGTGTGGAGCCTTGTCCTGAAGAGTTGTGAGATGCAGTTCAGCTTGTCTTAGTACCTGTGAAGGGTCTGAGCCTCTTGCTGTTGCCCTTCCAGCACTTCCGTGGGAGGAAGAACCGCTGCTACAAGCTGGCCGTGCGCAGCGTCCGGAGAGCTTTCGTGAAGTCCACAAAGGCCAGAAGAGAGAAGAAGAGATTCCTCAGAGCGGTAAAAAAGAGCAAGATGGGAGGTGTACATGTTACAGTGGGGCAAGAGCAGAACTGAAACAGACCTTTTTCTCCCCAAATCTTGTTACTGGCGGGTGGGAAAACAGGAGTTCAACGTGAGCACAGCCTCTCTGGGGCCTGAAGCAGCTCACAGTCTGAGATTCTCGCTTGTGTGCTGAGAAAGCTCAAGGTGTGAAGAGCCTGGAGAACCTCTGCTATGAGGACAGGCTGAGGGAGCTGGGGTTGTTCAGCCTGGAGAAGCCTCCAGAGGGAACCTTAGAACTGCTTTCTAGGACCTGAAAGGATCCTACAGAAAGGTTGCAGAGGGATTTTTTGTCAGGATGTCTAGAGACAGGACAAGGGGGAATGGTTTGAAGCTGAGTGAGGGCAGGGTTAGACTGGAGCTGACAAAGTGCCTCTTCAGTATGAGGGTGGTGAGACTCTGCAACAGGCTGCCCAGGGAGTCTGTGGCTGCCTCCTCCCTGGGAGTGTTGAAGGCCAGGTTGGAGGAGGCCTTGAGCAGCTGAGTCTAGTTGAGAGGTGTCCCTGGTCATGGTGGGGAGGTTGGGGTATCTACTCCAAGGTCTCTTCCAGCCTAAGCCATTCTATGGAAGTGTTATGTTTACTCTGTTGTGAGGAGGCCAGCATGACAAAAGTTACTTCTTCAAGTAGTTTATCTCCTAATATGTTAATTTTCCCCCCCTTTTTTTAAGCTCTGGATCACTAGGATTGAAGCAGCTTCTCTTGAACATGGTTTGAAGTACTCAGCTTTCATAAGCAATCTGTTTAAGGTAAGGAAGGTGCCTGAAGAGCAATTACTTTGAAACAACAGGTTAGAGAAACTGTCTAGTAGAGGGCTTCTGATGGGCCAGGCAGATTAATTTCTGGAAGCTCTAAAATCTTTCAAGCAGATGTAGGCTGACAAACCTATTAGAGGGCTGCTGACTGCTGTCTCTGAGTGCAGCTGCAAGGAACTGCAGCTACAGCCTCTGCTTGCCACTATTTGAAGAGTGATGGTGGGGACTCAGGGCATGGTGGAGGGCTTGAAAAGCTCCTTCTGGCAAGACTGAACTGCCAGCACTGACCTGGTTCTGGTGATGAAAGTCCTTCTGTTTAAGGAAGGAACTTCTTCATGAGCTAAGTTCTGCCCTAAACCTCTCTTCCTTTTATGCATAATCCTCTTTTCTCCTGGTGAACTTATTGTTCTACACGTTATTCTGCCCCCCAAACTGTTACTCTGCATCTTAAGAACTGCAAAGCTTGTATTAGCAAAAAAAAAAGCCCTAAAAAGCCCCCTCTGCTCTTCACTGCTGGCTTGTGTTTGGTGAGCATGGACAGTGCAGAGCTGGTGCCACTCTGCCTTGATCTGAAACACTCCCAAGGAATTGGTTTTTATTTTGTTGGTACTGGAATTGTGAGGTTAAGACTTTGGTTTCTGCTTCTGGAAGTGGAACTGCCAGGAACTTACATCAGATTGCAAAACATTTTGCCTTTGTTTCAATTCAGTAGGTAACTGTCTAGGGTTTCTGACCTCAGATAACTGAGTTTCTGACATGTTTCTTGTCAAGTAGTGCAGTTTCTAGGCTCAGGCCCCTGGTTACCCTTGTTGCACTGTAACCACAAGAGCCAAGCACTACCTAAAAGCTTCTTTCCCCCCACACTCCCCACTTTGCCTGCCCCTTTGACTCTTGTTTCAGAGCAGTGTGGGTTTTTCAGTGTTCCCCAGAAGATCTTCACAGTGGGAAAAGATGGATTTAGGTTAGACATTAGGAAGAAGTTCTTCTCCATGAGGGTGGTGAGGCACTGGAACAGGTTGCCCAGAGAAGCTGTAGAGGCTCCAAGTGTGGCAGTGTTCAAGGCCAGGTTGGCTGGGACCTTGAGTAACTTGGTCTGGTGGGAGGCAGCCTCATGTCTGCCAGCTCTCTGAGAGTATTTACAGTGTAGAAAGAAAGTGACTCACCCAAAGACCTTGGGTAATCATTAAGCACTGTGGTGTACCTAAAAAAGTTACTGTACTTAACCAGCAGCTTTTCTTGCCTTCAGTCCCAGGTGGCACTGAACAGGAAGGTGCTTGCTGATCTGGCTATTTATGAGCCTAAGACGTTCAAGTCCCTGGCTGCCTTAGCCCAGAGGAGGAGACAAGAAGGCTTCCTTGCTGCCCTAGGAGATGGAAAAGAGCCGGAGGGGATATTTTCACGTATGGTTCAGCACTATTGATGTTAGAAGAGCCTGTGGGTACCTGTTACCAACAGGACCTCGTACAGCAGGATGAGCTCACTGCTGAGCACTACTGAGAATCGTCAAAGGTGGTTTCAGGAGGGGGAGGGAGTGGGTCTGGGTGCAAGGCTTGCACCTAGGTGATGTTTTCCCCTGTATTGCAAGTGAAATGTGCTGGGTGAGAAACCGTGGTTTGACGTTAGCAGGGTTCAGTCAGGTCTGTGGAAGTGCTGTTGCTAATGGCACACTGAGCGTGTTAAGAACTTTAAATAAAGATATTTTGTTAAGGAATTAAAAGACAGAGGGTTTGGTAACTGCTATGGAAATGCAATTGGGAGTAGTGACTTAAGGTGCTGCACGGGGAAAACCCCTGGTGGTGGTGGTGGGATAAATTGCAGACCCCAGCAGCAGCCCGGCTTTGGGCCACGCCGGTCTGGGCAGGGCTGAAGCGGGCCGAAGCGGGCAGAACCGGGTCGGGTCGGGTCGGGTCGGGTCGGGTCAAGCCGGGTCAGGCGAGTCCAGCGCGGCTATGGGCGGTGGCGCTTACCGGAAGCTCCGACCCCCTCCGCCCTGTTCAAATTCCCAACCGTTGCGTCACGTCGTTACGTGCAGCCCCAGGCCGGCGTCATGCGTAGCAGCGGCTGGGCCAATCGCTGATCGCCTCCTCCCCGGGATTCACCAATAGGCGCTGGCCGGAGGCGGGGAAGAGGGCGGGGCGGTGCTAGGCCGGAGGGTCCGCCCGGTGGGGAAGAAGAGCTGAGGCAGGCGAGGCGGCGGCAGCACAAAATGGCGGCGGGGTCCGGCAGCGCGGCGGCTGTGGTAGCGGTGGGAGGCAGCGGCCCGGCGGGGCCTTTATCTGCTGGTGCTACGGCGGTAGGATCCGCCCCGGCGGGGAGCGGTGCGCCGGTACCGGGCCCTGGGGCGGTGCTGATCGGGGACCGCCTGTACTCGGGGGTGCTGATCACGCTGGAGAACTGCCTGCTGCCCGAGCACACGCTGCGCTTCACGCCGTCCATGAGCAGCGGCCTCGACCCCGACACCGAGACCGAGCTGCGCGTCACCGGCTGCGAGCTCATCCAGGCGGCCGGCATCTTGCTTCGCCTGCCGCAGGTAGGGCCGAGGCCGCGGTCGGGGCGGGGAGGCCTCTCGCCGGCAGGCGGAAGAGAAGGCCCCGGCGGGGCTGGGCGGCGGTGGGGTCGAGGCCGTCGGTGCGCCTCGGCTGGGGCGACCTTTGTTCTGTGGGCCGTGGCCTGTGGCTCGCTCGGCCGCGGGCAGGGGCAGGGCGGGAAGCTGCCTCTCCGGGCTGGGCTTGGGGACGGCAGCGCCGCTCGGCCTGCTCGCAGGGCCCGCAGCCTCCCCGGCCGGCGGAAGCGGCTGATGTAAGCACCTCCCTGCGCCGCCTCCCCGCCCGGGCTGCGGGCTCCCCACGGCTTCGCTGCCTTCTCGGGGCTGGGGCCTCCGCAAAAGCTTTCTCGGAGTCCTTTGGGTGGTTGTGGCCTCGGAGAGGTTTCGTGCCTCAGCGAACTCCCATCGCGGGCAGTCTCCTTGCTCTCCTGCTGCGAAACTTTGCCGGCAGCTCACCGCTCCCCAGTCTCAGCCACTTGCGTGAGGAGCTTATGCAAATCGTAACACGATTAGCTCCCTGGCCTCCTCCCACGCCGAGAACGTCGTTTTTCTGGCGTACTCACACAGCCTCCAGTTTCCTTCCGTTCTGCTGCGTTGAGTTGAAGGGTTTCTTACTGTGTCGTAGTTTAATTTGGAGCGTGGTTTTGTAAGCGATAAGAACACAGTGATTTAGCACGTGCCCTTGACTTCTGGGTAGTTATCCTAGGGGGCTTCGGGATTGTTAATAACATGTGGGGGCAGCATAGCTTGTTCCTGAGGGGCCCTTGCTTTCTTTAGATACCACTCAACTTACTCCCAGGCTTAAATATAGCTCAGCTAATCTTCTCTCTTAACCCTCCTAAAACCATCCTAGGCAGTTGCTTTTGTGGAGCTGGTGCTCGTTTGGTTAATCTCTGTGATGGTTGCTTCCTTTCCAGGTGGCTATGGCTACAGGGCAGGTGCTGTTCCAACGGTTTTTTTATACCAAGTCTTTTGTGAAGCATTCCATGGAGGTAAGAAAGAATTCAAAAGGTCTATAGAGTGGGTTGGGTGAGAAGGGACCTGGAAGATCATCTAATTCCAAGCCCTCTCCCACGGGCAGGGACGCCTTGCTCTAGACCAGGTTGCTAAAGGGCCTCAAACACCTTCAGGGAGGGGACATCAAAGTATCATAGCATCAGTCAGGGTTGGAAGGGACCACAAGGATCATCCAGTTCCAACCCCCCTGCCATGGGCAGGGACACCCCACACTAGATCAGCCTGCCCAGAGCCTCAGCCAGCCTGGGCTCTAAACACCTCCAGGGCTGGGGCCTCAACCACCTCCCTGCACAACCCATTCCAGGGCTTCACCACTCTCATGGGGAAGAACTTCCTCCTTGTCTCTCTTCTAGTCTCTTACTGCCCTCATGGGGGGGATAAATTCTGTGTGGCTACAAATGTTGCTTAATTTTTGATACAGCCTTGCAAGCTGTTGCCCTGGGTGTGACTAGAGCCGCTAGCCTGTGGGTTTTACTTGCCAGGGCTCTACCCAGCTCCCTGGCGCCGATTTCTTACCAAGCCGTTAGCAACTCCTTGGGTTGCCAGCGTTTTCTTTGGGTATTCCCTCTTTGGGCTGTTGGGGGAGGTCAGTCCCTGGTTTGAGGCCACAGGGGCAGTGTGTTGCAAT
The DNA here is from genome assembly GCF_026170545.1 of Melanerpes formicivorus. Taxonomy (NCBI): domain Eukaryota; kingdom Metazoa; phylum Chordata; class Aves; order Piciformes; family Picidae; genus Melanerpes; species Melanerpes formicivorus. Next base: position 2,503,484 of record NW_027142391.1, read on the forward strand.
GCCTGTGTTGCAGCATGTGTCGATGGCCTGCGTCCACCTGGCGTCCAAGATCGAGGAGGCCCCGCGGCGCATCAGGGACGTCATCAACGTCTTCCACCGCCTGCGGCACCTGCGGGAGAAGAAGTAAGCTCGGGCCTGGGGCAGGCTCTGCAGGGCTCCTCTGCTCATTTCAGTGTTAACCTTCATGGGCTGATGTACACAGCTGTTCCCTGCTTCATAAATCAGGGAGCATCTGGAGGAGGTAGAACAGAATGGGATTAACCAGGTTGGAAGAGACCTTCGAGATGGAGTCCAACCTCTCACCCAGCACCATCTGATCAACTCAACCGTGGCACCAAGGGCCTCATCCAGGCTCTGCCTAAACACCTCTAGGGATGGGGACTCCACCACCTCCCTGGGCACCACATTCCCATGGCCAATCTCTCTTGCTGGGAAGAATTTCTTCCTAACATCCAGCCTGAACCTCCCTTGGCACAGCTTTAGACTGTGTCCTCTTGTTCTGGTGCTGCTTGCCTGGGAGCAGAGACCAACCCCCACCTGGCTACAACCTCCCTGCAGGGAGTTGGAGAGAGCAAGAAGGTCTCCCCTGCGCCTCCTCTTCTCCAGGCTAAGCAACCCCAGCTCCCTCAGCCTCTCCTCCCAGGGCTGTGCTCCAGACCCCTCCCCAGCTTTGTTGCCCTTCTCTGGACACCTTCCAGCAGCTCAACCTCTTTCCTAAATTGAGGAGCTCAGAACTGGACACAGGATTTAAGGTGTGGCCTGAGCAGTGCTGAGCACAGGGCAGGATGATTTCCCTGCTCCTGCTGGCCACACTCTTCCTGATGCAGGCCAGGATGCCATGTGGCCTGGGCGCACTGCTGGCTCTTGTTCAGCCTGCTATTGACCACTCCCCCCAGGTCCCTTTCTGCCTGGCTGCTCTCCATGATCTCAGGAAGGAGACCAGTGAGCCAACTGCTGTTACCCAATAAATGGGTTTGGTGTTCTAAATGTCTCTGATTTTCACGCAAAGACAGCTTTTTGTCTTCAGAATTTGAAGTGGTTTTGTTGGGGGGGGTGGGGTGGGAAAGTATTTTGATGTTGTAGATGGTCATGCCTCTTGTTTCTACACAAACACAGCTTCTGAGGCCAGGATTACCTTCAGGGTGTGACATTGTCTTGCAGGAAGCCTGTGCCTCTAATACTGGATCAGGAATATGTGAACTTGAAGAACCAAATTATTAAGGCAGAAAGAAGAGTGCTAAAGGAGCTGGGATTTTGTGTTCATGTGAAGCACCCTCATAAGGTTTGTAACTCTCTAATCAGTGTTTCCCATGCTTAGAAGCTTGAGTAAACTGCCTGCCTGGAAGCTGTTTGGCTTGCACATGGTAACCCTGCTTGACTCAGTCAAGTTAGCTTCTTGTCATCCCATTGTCTTTCTCATTTAAGTGATTCTTCCTAATTGGTCTTATATCACTGCTGAGTGATCACAGGAGATGGATGCAGATGCTAAATACTCCTTAGAAGTCAATTTACTACGTAGCTTTGATGTTGGGAAACCTCAACTAAACCCAGATCCTTCAGCAGAAAGGAATTGGGACACCTGGGGTGGTGCTAAGCTGCTGTCAGAAACCTTGTTGAGTGTTCATCATCGCTCCTTGTGGAAACAGGGAAGTCATTCAAACCCTGGGAGCTAGTTAGCACTGGTGCTTGTGTTCCAAAAAGTGCCCTCAGGTGGGAAGGGCCTGACTAGAAATGAGTCAGTTGTCAATACTGGAGTGTCCTGTGTCAGGCTAGGGTGATACCTGTAGGTGCTGAAGTCGGTGCTGTTGGCACCGTGTGTCTGAGAACCTCCTCCTGTGCCGGCAGAGTTTGGCTGCTTGCTCTTTCTTCATTGAAAAACTCCTGCCTTGAAGTCATCCTCACAAGCCTGCTTGACATTCAGAATTGATTTGTTTGATTGGTGTGACTTTTATGCTCTTGGAGTGGCCTTTTCCTCTGCATCCTGATTTTCTTTCCAGACCTAATGAAGTAGGAGCGAGCAAACCAGTGACAGGCAGCACGTTAGATTTGTTCTCCTGCAAGCACTGTGACCCTTGTGTTACTGTCTATTGCAGCTAGCAATGTTCTCTCCCAAGTTACAGCTGAAAGGAGTCCTGAGTTGTGTAGGACATAGTAGCTTGAACAGAGTTGAAGACCTCTAGCTGAATGGCTTGCTGCCTGAGCTCAGAAGATGGAGAGCTAGGAAGGTCAGAGCTGAGTGTCCAGCTTTTGGCACTGGAGAGAGCAGAAGCTGTGTGGATAAACACTTGGGGATGTTGCAAGTGCTCTCCCAAGTGGGTGGAGTGTTTAGAACTTGAGTGAACAGATGGCCTGATGGATGTCCCTCTGAAATAAGTAGGTGGCTCTCCAGATGCCTGTTAATAACTTGCTGACCCATATCTTCCAGATAATCGTTATGTACCTTCAGGTATTAGAATGTGAACGTAACCAACACCTGGTCCAGACCTCATGGTAAGTTGATTTTTCTTTGTTCTAAGAGACCAGCAAGGGCAGTAGCAGAAATATGTCACTTGAGGCACTCTGGGCAGCATTGCCCAGAAATGGTTGTGGGCCACACCAGACAGCTCCAGCGCTTCTCGGTGTGCCCCAAACTACTTCCCCAATGTTGATCGGCCTCTTAAGTCAGAGGCACTGTTTTAATGGTAAGGTAGCTTTCCACCCTGACTTCTCACTTCCCTCCTCTCTGCTCTCACTTTTCAGCTGAAGGGAAAATGTTGAGTGGGTCATAGAGATTGGTTGGTGGGTTTTCTTAGCTCTCACAGAGAAAACTGCAGTTCAAAGTCTGTTACCCGTGCTGGGAGATGGCTTTTCCCGGGGCTCCAGCTTGATCGCAGGCGTATCAGAACCTCAGCACAGAGACATTTCTTTAGCTATGTGGACAATGCCAAGATGTCAGCTTCTAAGACTGGAGAGAGACTGAGTGTTTTCATGTTTGCCAAGGAATGTTCTCTGCCTTGTTGCTCTCGTTACAATAAAGATTTGCTTGGGGGCTGGGAAGCTTTTAGTCAAATTGCAGGTGCGAGCCTTAGCAAAAGCAGCTCGCAGAGAGCCTTTGAACGCTGTGCTTCCAAACAAACAAACCGACCTTTAGTCACCCCAAAGATCATATTTCTGCTGACTGAACTGTCTGGTACTGTGACCTGTGTGTAGAGAACCAGTTTTGACTTTTCTTTTCTGTACTCTTTTAATCAAAGGGTAGCCTCTGAGGGTAAGTGACTAAGACTTCTCCTCTGCTGCCCCAGCGCTATCGTGCAGGGATAGCTGCCGTCTTCAGTCAAACCAAAGCAGGCTCTTCAAAGAGAAGGCTGACTCTAGACAGGTGGTATATACATGATAGTAGAGTAACTGGCCAACTGCTTCTTGTGCTTTTATACTTTTCCTGATGTTTATTTATTGTTATTATCCTTTTGACTGGTGGATGTTTTGGGGGTGGGGTGTTGTTTTCATAACCTGGCTTGGTTGAAGTTCTGCAAGGTTTGGTTGATTGTTTTTATTGCTGATCTGTTTCCATGGTCTATTTCCCAGAACTGTTAACAAAAGTGATGTGTTTTGTTTTAAATGGAAAAACAAAAAAAAGAACCACAAAAGTAAAATGGAGGTGGGGTGTAAGGTTTGAAAGGGGTGGATTAAAGCTTGAAGTCTTAACTTTGCACTCAGTGAGCAGCTTAGCAAATGTTTCAGTCCATGTGTGGAGCTTGGAGTCCAATGTAACACTTAAGAGAACCTTGCCAGTGCCACTGCATGAAGTACTGGAGTGTGAGTTACAGGCTACTCATGCCCAGTGTGCTGCTTGTTCTGAGGGGAGGGGTGGGGGAGGAGGAGGAGGAGGAGGAGGAAGAGGGAGGAAATGACACCACTCGAGAAACCTGTTGAGATGTGCAAAGAGTTTTATTTGTGTGCTGATTACTTGTTGCCTCCACCACCTGAGACCTGGTGGCTGCCCAGTGTAATGATTTGAACTGTGCCTTTGCTGCTTACCTTTTGCTTCAAGTCCTGTGTGACAAGGATTCATGTCCTCACGTGTCTGATTCTGAGCCCACAGGGAAGATAACGCAGAGGCCAAACTTGGAAGCATGTTTTTCAATTTGGCAAATTAGAGAGAGAAAGAGAAAAATGTCCCAACCCAAACCCCAAAAGCTGTGTGACTTCCAGATGGTTGAAGTTCCACTTTTCTTTATGGCTGCTTTTGCAAAAGGTTTGTGCTCTCTTTGTAGTGGGATGAGAAAAAGTAGGTTTGGAAGCTCTCTCCTTCCCAGAAAGATGAGCTGGGGTTGGAGGGGGGGAGGGTTAGCTGGAAGACACCTGGGGCAGGTGGGAGTTTGCTGCTCTTGGGATCCAAGCTCTTTTTGCCAGTCCTTTTGTCAGCTGGACTGTGGTCTCTGGTTTAGATGTCTTGGGGGTTAGTGAATCCTTGTGTACTGGGTACCCACGTGGTTAACCAACCACCCTTCCAAAGCATTCCTTGGAGGACCTTCCTGTTGTGTTTTTATAGCTGCTGATGCTTTGCCCCATGGGCTCAAAGAAAAGCCTAAACCTTGAAGCCCATCAGCTTCAGAGGAAGTTACTTTTGTGTATGTTAAGGCTTAGAAGAGTAATGCTGAAGTGTACTGACTGGACTATGTGCAATATTTTACAGTTGTCTCATTCTGTGAACATTGATTTTAAGCAACCTAACTGAAATGGGACAGTTTGGAGCCCGTGTTGCATGTGCCAAAGAGGAGACCTGCCCGGACACTGACTGTTCTGAACTGCTGTTCCCAAACACCCTGATTGCTTCTCTGGCTGCTTTTTACATCAAAAAAACCCAACAAACAATATAAATCAGAGATTCTGTTCTGGATGGAAAACCACTGCTCCTGGGAGAGAAAGGGACCTCTTGTATCTGCAGTGGGAAGCTGCCACCAGCTGGAGCCGACCGCCTCGCCGTGGGACCACGGGAGAGCTACGACGGGAGCCAGCTGCAGCTTGCAACCAACCCTCTGGGGCTCAGCCCTCTGGCAGAGCAACCTGTGAATCTAAAAGTCACTAACTGAGTCCTTCAGCTCAGATTCTAATGTTGTCTTGATGCAAATAACTTCTGTGTTGCATGAGAGCAGGCCAGTAGAGGTCCAGGAGGAGAAGTGAAGTTAAAATTGGTTCTCTTGTTGGTTTTTTTTGTCTAGAAGGAAAAGTGAAGTTAAAATTGGTTCTCTTTATATTTTTTTGTCCCCACAAGGGATTTTCAGCAGGCAGTCAGTCAGTCAGACATCCCTCCCCTTGAGGGATTGTTGGGATTTACTCTTTATTGTCCTTTAGTCAAAACCATTCAACTCTTGCTTGAGATTTACAGGAGCCTTAGGATTGAGGTCTAGTAACTGAACACAGAAAGAACTAGCCCTTGTTTAAGTCAAACCAAAACAACCCCCCCACACACACACATGCACACACTGGGAAGAGCTTGGCAGTGCCATGTAACTCTGCTGATCATCCTGTCTTTCAGGAATTACATGAATGATAGCCTGAGAACAGATGTCTTTGTACGGTTCCAGCCAGAGAGCATTGCCTGTGCATGCATTTACCTCGCAGCCAGGACGCTGGAGGTGAGCAGACTTCCATCTAGCCCAAGTTCTTTAGGGTTGGTTTGGGGAGTTTTGGTTGCTTGGGGTTTGGTTGGGTTGGGTGTTTTTTTTCCACCCCCCAATAGAAGCAGGAAGACTGAGCCACATCTTCCTCTCCTCTGCCTTCCAGATTCCGCTTCCCAACCGCCCACACTGGTTTTTGCTTTTTGGAGCCACAGAGGAGGAAATCCAAGAAATCTGCCTGAAGATTTTGCAGCTTTACACCAGGAAAAAGGTTTGCTGCTTTTTGTGTGTTGAGAGTGGACCCTGGAGGCTGCAGGTGGAGCAGGTTGCATGGGGGAGGTGGTTGGAGCCCCATCCTTGGGGATACTCAAAGTGAGGCTTGACAGGGCTCTGGGCAGACTGATGTAGTTGAGGATGCCTCTGCTTGCTGCAGAGGGGGTTGGACTGATGAGCTGCTGAGGTGTCTTCCAACCCAGAGCATTCTATGATTCTGAAACCTTGCCTGGTTCCAAAGGAGCTGCCAGCCTGATGAGTGAAGTGGAACATGATAGCAGCCAGTGTCTGGGTCTCTTTAGATTTACTGCCCCCCAGCCTGTGAGTAAGCAGACAGTGCAGTGTACCAAGCTTTCTCCTAAGCAGTGCTCCTGTGTTCACAGGTTGATCTGTCTGACCTGGAAAGTAAAGTAGAAAAGAAGAAATTGGCAATTGAAGAGGCAAAAGCACAAGCTAAAGGTCTGGTGCCTGAGGGAGCCCCAAGTTTGGATAACACCTCAGGATTTTCCCCTGTCCCCAAAAATGGTCAGTAGTGGATGACTTCTGAATGACCCTTCCTCACATTAAATGTACTTTCACTCTGGTTGGAGGTGCATGTGCAGTGGGCTTTGGCTTCTCTCTGTTTGGTTTGCTTTTAACTGGCTTCTAGCAGCAGCTGACGGGGCAGAGTTTGAGTGGTGGTGACCCTTAGTCATTTCCTGAAGCAGATGCAGGCTAAACCTGAGTTAGTCTGAGATCCAGGCCAGCTTAATCTCTCACAGTCCAAAGGCTGGGCCTTTCTTGGTGGGTGTGGCAATCAGCTTGAACAAATACTTGCAGTTGGTTTGTTATGCTAAAGCAGCATTCAGGGCCAGCTGTGATGAGGAGCCCTGGCTGTGATGAGGAGCCCTGGCAGGAGTGCTGCTCCTGGGTGACAAGTGGAGGATGCGTTCCTGCATCTGCTTGGTCAGAAGCTCGCGGCCTGGTGCCTGCCTTGCCTGGCAGATCACCTCTTTAGACTGAGAAGCAAGATGCTAAAACCACTGAGCTACTGGCAAGCAAAGCAAGCTGCTTGCTGTGACTTCTTGGAGTGGCTTTGAGGCCAGTCCCTTGCTACTGCAGTCAGCTCCCTTCCCGAAAGCGCTTCACTGTCGCAGCAGAAACCTTTCAGCTTGACCTCTGCCTTCTGTGAACCTCTTCAGACTGGCTTCTTTGGGGGTGGTTGTGTGCTTGCATCTGTGAGCAGCTGAGCAGACTGCATGGGGACAGTGCTGGTTGTTACAGAGGGGGTGAAATGGGGGCAAAGGGGAGGCCTCAGTCCTCTCAGCCACGACCCACACTTAAAGGCTTCTTTCCTTAGAGTCCCCAAAAGAAGTCAAAGGAAATAAACCTTCGCCGCTCCCTGTGCAGGCGATGAAGAACGCCAAAAGGAAAACAGAGGCAGCAAAAAGAACCAGTTCCAACAGCCCAGTAAATGGGTAAGGCTTCCAGCATGGAAAAGGCAGTTTTGGTGGTTGTCCTTTGTGGCCTGCTTGAAGCAAAATGACCTGGAGTCTGTTGTCTCTTGCAGCGTGCAGAAAGGGAGGGAGAGCAGAAGTCGAAGTGGAAGTCGAGACCCGAGTTACTCGAGGTCACCGTCCAGATCTGCCTCCCCTAAGCACAGGTGGGTACTGGGGGAGGAGGAGGAGGAGGATGTGCTGGGAGAAGCTCCCAGGACCACCCCTTTTGAGCTCACTCTGAAGGATGTGCTGGGAGAAGCTCCCAGGACCACCCCTTCGAGCTCACTCTGAAGGATGTGATGGGAGCTTCTCCCATCACATCCTTCAGAATGAGCTTTGGCAGCCTTTCAACAAGAGCTATAAGCCTTCCCTTGCTCTTTTTTCCCCCCCCTCTCCTTGCCACAGGAAAAGTGAAAGCTACTCCACCTCTAGCGGCTCCAAGTCGCACAGCCGCTCGCGGAGCCGCAGCGATTCCCCTCCCAGGCAGTTCAACCACGCCTCCGGCTACAAGGGCTCCAAGGTGAGGAGCTACAAGAAGTCCAAGGACTACAAATACTCCGCTCACAAAGGCAGGAAGTCTCGCAGCAGGAGCTCCTCCCGCTCCAGGAGCCGCTCCAGGGAGCGCTCAGACCACTCTGGGAAGTACAAGAAGAAGAGTCACTACTACAGGGCGCAGCGGCACGAGCGGGAGCGCTCCTACGAGCGAGCCGCCCACCGCTACGACCGAGAGCACCCCGGCCACAGCAGGCACAGGAGGTGAACCCAGCAGAACTGACCAAGCCCCCCCAGAGCTCTTGCCTTTGGGAGCTGCAGCAGGGCAAGCCCTTCCTCCTCCTGGAGCTTTGCAGCCTGAAAGGGTTCAGCTGGCCTGTAAAGCCCCCACCCCGACCCCGGCTTGAGCGGCGGCCCCGAGCGGTGCCCTGACTCCAAAGGAAAGGATGATGTGAAGGACTCCGTCTGATCCTTGGCTCTGTGACTGTTCTGAGAACGCTGCAGGGCTTCTCTGGATGCTCCTCTCTGCCTGTTCTTTAGTAATTCCCATACCATAGTGCAGTGGTGGGGGGGTGGGGGTGGCTGTTGCTTGGGACTTCCACTTCTGCGAGCCAGGACCTGGCGCTGCAGCTCAGCTGCTGGTGCTGAGGAGTCCTTCCTTGGGGAGCTGGCAGGCTCAGGGCTGCTCCTGAGGGGCTTGGTGCTAACAAAGCTCTTTCATACTGACTCAATGATGTTGTACAGATGCAAGGTGACTTTTGGGGGGGGTTGTTTTGTTGGGGGGGTGTTGTTTTTTTAGCTCTGTTGCCTATATTAGGTTCTATTTGTGTGTATATGTATATATATATTTTGCAGTGTTACAGTATGGGGGTTAGGGCCTTACTAAAAAAAAAGCCTTTCCACTTCACCCACAGTGTAAATAATCCTTTGTTTAATACAGCTGGAAGTTAGATACAGGGAAAGACACAAAAAAAAGCCCCAAAACCACCCCAAGAAACGACTTCAAAACTTGAAACTTCTGTTCAGAGACTTGTGTAGAGGATTCTGATCAATGTGAAAGGGTTGTGGTGGGTTTGAGAGGAGTCTATTTTTGATCTGTGCAATGCTGTGTGCAGGCCACCAGCTGGGAAGACCTTTTCCTATCTCTGCCTTTTCAGTGGTTTGGATTTCCTTCCCCCCTTCCCCCCCCCCTTCCCCTCGACTCAGGATGATCTTTGAGGCTCTCTTGAAGAATGGGTAGTCTGTCAATCCTGCATGCTTGTTTTGAAGAACAGAGCATTTCAAAGGAGTAATAAGCCCCCCCCCCTCCCCTCCCACACCCCCCCTCACAGCCCAGTAGTATCAGTTCTAGTGGTATAGCTGAGCTGTTACTCTTGATGCTCCCCTGATTTCATTAAAGTATTTGATTTTCTACTACATTTTACCTGCTGGTAGTTTCTTCTGAGCTCACACCTCCCTGCCTGCTCATAAGGGAAGGAAATGGGGTGCTTGAATGGGGAGCTGGGCAAGTTGGAGCAGGGTTAAGACCAGCCTGAGTTGTTCCACCCTCAGAGGAGGGGTAGAGAGGGATCAGAGAATCACAGAATCATGTTGGTTGGCAAGACCTAAGGTCATAGAATCAATGAGGTTGGAAAAGGCCTCCAAGGTCATCAACCTGTCACCCAGCGCCTCCTGACTACTCAACCATGGCATCATGGAGTCCAACCATTCTCTAACTACCATGTGAGGCTGGAGCTAAGCCATGTTCCTCATCTCTGCCCCTCTTAAAGCCTTCCAGGGCTGGGGATTCAACCACCTCTCTGGGCAAGGCTTTGGGAAGCTGGGCCCACCCTGGAGGAGCAGGCTGGGGTTGTGTGTGCTGCCCTTTGAGCTTTTCAGGCTCTTGTGGTTAGATCTTCCTGGGAGCACTGCCTGCTGGTTAACCACCTACTGCAAGGGAAGGGGTGCATGAGGGGGTTTGTGGGTGACTCAGTGTGACAGTGACTTGTAACACTTTCACATCCTGTGGTCATTCCATTTGTTTTTAAGGAGGCAAGGCAGCTGATTTGCAGTCAGCTGATTTGCAGTCAGCCTGCATTTGGCCAGCCTCTAGCCTGCCACTTCCCTGAGCTGGGATCACTCTGTGTCACTAGCAGTGGACAGCTTGATCAACTTTACCAACCTTTGATGCTTTGGAGCTCTTGCAGCTCCCTCTGTCCATAACCTAACTGCTTTTCATAGCAGGGATGTTCTACACAAGCATTACTGGGGAGCTGCAGTGGGCACCCCTGTTTCTTGTGCGGGGGGAGAGTAGTTCTTACCTGGTCACCCTCTAGCAGTGGTTGATCTGTAGTTATTTATCATAGTTCTGATTGCTTCTTAAGGGAGGAAAAGACAACTGAGATGGGCAGCAGATAGAAGGGAATCTCCCTGGGGCTGTAGCAGAGCGGTGGTGGAGGATGGCAGGCAGCAGTTCCTGCACCAGCACAGAGCTGGGCGGTAGTTAATGCTGGGGGCAGGGGGGAAATTTCAACCCACCACAAGGTGAAACCACTTAGTCAAATGATTGAGGAGTTAAGGCAGCTCACCCAGCGTGGTTCAAGAAGTCACTTTGTGACCAAGCTGCAGTAACAATGTCTGGAGAGTTCTCATTTTGAGTCTTGCCACCTGGCTGTTGGAGCAGATCAGCCTCACATCTCCATTGAGTATCTCCCAGGTCAGAGGTGAGTGATGTTCTCCTGTTTGGTTCCTTCATCTGCTCTGGATGCTCCTGGAATTGCCTCTTGCCCTGTTCCTGAGGTAAGCAGCATAGGGGGGAGGCAGGTTTCATAGCCTTGGCCTCCCCTGGAAGGGGAATCACCTTAGTGAAGCCTCAGTTCTGGTAGCTCCACACATGGCCTTCATCCAGCTCGAGTAGCCTGGAGAAGGGCAGAGGTAAGGCCAAGGCTAATCCAACCTCCTCCATGAACGTGATGTCCCTTGGCAGCAACATCAAACTACTGTGCTGAAGAAGCAGTTAGCTACTTTCTAAGGCACTTGGCTTCTCCTCTGAAGAGTTTTAACGAGGCAGAAGGTGTGGATTTTGACACCAAAGTGGTGAGCTCACAGGACAAAAAGACCTCCTGTTCCAGAAGAGAACAATCTGTCCCTGCCAGCAGAAAGCCCAACACAGATAACTCCACAGAAGGTCTTGGCAAGGAGGTGGGTTTGGGAGAAGATGCTGAGAGCAGCTAGAGGAGGTGTGAGATGGAGCTGTGGAAATATGGGGGTGGGAGATACACCTTGGTCCCACAGAGCTGTGCCTGGTGGCACAGCCATGAGGACAGGCAAATGTCACACTTGGCTCAGGGTGTCACCGAGTGGGTTGGTTTGGGTGGGAAGGGACCTTTAAAGGTCGTCTAGTTCAACCCCCTGCACTCAGCAGGGACGTCCTGAACTAGACCAGGTTGCTCTGAGCCCCATCCAACCTGGCCTGGAATGCTTCCAGGGATGAGGCATCTCCCAAGATTCAAGAGCTGTGGGATGTGCCTTGGTAACCAGGAGGAATTCACAAGCAAAGGGTTCCTCAGCACTTACTGTGCTGAGTGCTAGGAACTGTGCTGGCTGCCGGGCTTCATAGACAGCCCTGGCAGCTGCTGCTTACCTGCTCCACCCCCTGCCATCAGCCAGCCAGAACAAGATGTGATCTCGGGTGGGATGTTGGGTGCCACATCCAGTCTTGGCAGGAACAGGAGCTTTTCCCACCAGGTGTAGGGGACAGTGGAATCTAGCTCTGTGGATCTGCTTTAAATAGGCTGCTGGATCCACACAGGCGTCTTCACACGTGGCAGGGCAGCCACCAGACGTTTCCATGCTGGCTTTGCTGCTCTGCAACCCCTGATCAATTGGCCATCGATGGTGTGAGTGTGAGCAGCAGCAGCCGAGTCTGTTCCACCCCTGTGTGAAACTGGCCTGGTAGCTGCAGGGCTAAGCTTCAGTGAGTGGCTGTCCCCCGCCCCTCTCAGGGTAATCAGCCCCCCAGGCAGTGCCATTTCCAAAGCCACTCAACCTTGAGGGGATTGGGAGTTGGGAGGCCTCTCCCAAAGCTCCTATTGTGGAGTTATCGCTCCTAGGTGATCCCTTCAGGGCAGGTGAGTCCCCTCCAGTCTACAGAGCACTTTTCTTTGTGGAAGCAACAGCACGGAGCCCGCAGAGGATGCGGTATGGAGGCACTAAGAGGAGGTTCAGGCTGCCTGAGAACCTGGATACCAAAGCTGGGGAGTTCCCTCCCTTTCCTGTAAAGAGAATTTCCATTTCCAGACCCCTCCAAGCTGGCAGAGGGGCTGGGGAAGAGGTGAGGAGTGGCTGAAGGGACTAGGATTGCTTGGTCTGGAGAAGAGGAGGCTGAGGGGAGACCTCCCTGCACTCTACAGCTCCCTGAAAGGAGGTTGCAGCCAGGCAGCTGTTGGTCTCCTCCCATAGAATAAGTGACAAGAGAAGAGGAAATGGCCACAAGCTGCACCAGGGAAGGTTTAGGTGGGATGTTGGGAGCAATTTCTTTGCTGCAAGAGTGGAGAGGGGTTGGAACAGGCTGCCCAGGGAGGTGGTGGAGTCCCCATCCCTGGGAGGTGATCGAAGATGCACAGACACAGCACTTCAGGAGGTGGCTTAGTGGCCACGGCGGTGCTGGGTTCCCCTTTTGGTGTGAGTCATCCATCAGGCAGAGTGCAACAAGTGGGTGTTGTCCCCTGCCCCATGGCTCAGTGGGCTGAAGACAAACGATTTCTCCTCTGATCCCCAGCAGTGAAGCAGGACCAGCCATGCTTGCCACTTCTCTTATGTATTTCCAAACCTCTCAGGGAAAGGGACAATTTATGAGGGGAGTTGCCCTCAGGCTTTGTTTGCCAAGTGCTGTGTGTTTGATGCCATAAAAAGGCAGTGAAGCATCCCAAGAACCACCACATTCCTGCTCCTTGGAGCTTTTGCAATGGGCAAACACTCTGCATCCGCTCAACCTTGGACCTGCTTCAGAACCTCCTCGAGGCTTTGGCTCGGTGGCAGCCCAGGTCTCTGTACCTAGAGAGGGAAAAGAGCAGGGTGGGGACTGCACTCCAGAAATAAGGGTCAGAGCCATGACTTTCTCCACAGAGAGAACAAAAACACTGCTGAAGAAGCTGTGCTGCTGCTCAGCTTTGCTTGCAGTCCACACCTTTTGTGTCTGAGAGCCTGAGAGGGGAGAAACGACTGCAAGGATCTTGTGCCCTCCAGCCTGGGAGGGTGACTTGAGGATATCTCCAGCCTGGGAGTGTGGCAGGAGGATCTCAAACCTTTGGAGCTCTCCAGCAGGGCCAGACATTTTCAGAGGTGCAGATCCTGTCCAGGATTTGGAGCTGCTGCAGTCTAGAAACAAAGAAAACAACCCCAGGGAAATGGGGCAGAGTCAGAGAATGGGTTTGGTTGGAGCAGCCCTGGAAGATCAGAGTCCAACTGTCAGCCTCGGAGCCCGTGGCCATTAAACCACCTCCCCAAGTGCCATGGCCACAGGTTTCTTGAACACCTCCAGGGCTGGTGACTCCACCACTCCCTGGGCAGCCTGTTCCAGTGCCTGACCACTCTTGCAGGAAAGGAATTTCTCCTGATACTCAACCTAAAGAAGAACAAAGACAGAGGTTCTCTAACAGGGGCATGAAGCAGAGACCCTTCAAAGCCCAAGCCCACTGCAGTCAGCAGGGACAGCTACAACCAGAGCAGGTTGCTCAGAGCCCAAAACAACCAGACCTGGGGGAAAGAGTTCCAGGGAAAGAGCATCTCCCACCTCTCTGAGCAGCCTGGGCCAGGGTCTCCCCACCTTCAGTGTAAAACCTTTCCTCTTTATACCCAGTCTGAACTTCCCCTCCTTTAGTTTCAAGCCATCACCCCTTGTCCTCTCAGCTGTGTGTCCCCCTCTTTCTTACAGGTCCTTTGAAGCACGGACAGACCACAACCTTGCAGCTACTTTCCACACAGACAGCGTGAAGGTTGTCTCAGGTTCAACAGTTGTGAGCCTTGGGCACTTTAACCCCAAACCTTCCAGCCCATGGTCTGCTGGCTGAGGGGGAGCCCCCCTGAGCCTGGTTGTCGGGAGGTGAAGAGGCTTTTTCATCCCCAAAGGGTCATTTGCTGAGCACACTCTGCTCTTCCCGGGGGCTGCGGGCTCAGACCAAAGCTCGGCCAAGCACCCCCCGCTTCAGACCCTGAATCCCGGACCGCTCCCTGCGCCCAGCCCCGGGACCCTCCGGGAAGGCGGCGGCCGAGCCCCGCGGCTGCGGTGGCGGCCCTGGGAGGAGAGGGGGCTGTGGGTGGCCGGGAGGTGCTTTGTCTGTGGGGGAGGCGCTGAGCCGAGCTGGGCTGAGCCGTGCCGAGCTGAGCCGGACCGGGGGGCGGGAACAGGGCGGCGGTGCCGGCTCCGCGCAGAGCAGGTTAAGAACCGGGTAGGAAGGGCCGGGAGAGGAGTGAGAGGAGCCCCGCCGAGCTGAACCGGGCAGAGCTAAGCCTTGCTGAGCCGAGTTGAGCCGAGCCGTGCCAGCATGGCTCAGCCGCGCTGCCGCTCCGTGCTCATCACCGGCTCCAGCCGGGGCATTGGGCTGGGGCTGGTGCGGGGGCTCGCAGCCTCCAGCCCCTCCCCGGATTTCGTCTTTGCGACCTGCCGGTACCCCGAAAAAGCACAGGTAAGTGGGGCGGGGGTCCCCGGCAGGGGGATGCTGCCAGTCCGCGGCACCGCCGCTCCTTCCCCGCTCCCGGTGCGCCGGGACCCGCAGCCCCTGTGCCGGCTGGGCTGGGCTGCGGGACTCTCCCTGCCCGGAGATGCAGCCCAGAGAATGTCCCAGTGGTGCTGGCCCGGGGTGGGGGGAAGGAGAAGGCACTTTTGGAAGCGCGGAACAGGTCGAGCATCTCCGCCCCCGAGCGCTGGTGTCCCGGCAGCGAGTGCCCAGCCTGGGGTCGGGAGCTCGGGGCTGAGCTCCCGCACCGCGGCAGGTGACCGGATCGGATGGAGACGGTGCTGTGAAAGTCTCCGAGGTGGAACGAGCACGGGATGCTGCGCCTTGGGTACCTGTGAACATTCCCGAGAGAAGGAGGAGGAGAGGCGAGCTGGCAGGGCTGCGGCATCCCGGAGCCACCCACCAGCCGCTTCTCCAGCCCCTGTTTCTCGCTGGACTTGCAGCCAGAGATGACTTTATCTCGACCTTCCCCAGCTCTGCACACACCTGGGGCCCTTCAGGGTCAGTTCATCCCCCAGCAGCCTTCCCCGCGGAACCCGTTAGAGTTTTCCTTGCTTCTCCTACATGGTGTGTGTGTGCGCCTCGTGGTGTGCCTGCTCCTGCAACAAGTGAGACAGCCCAGATGAATGATGAATTAAACCCTTCTCTTAGTGCCCTTCTTGGCTGGGCAGGGACCAGAGTCCTCTGCTGCAAACAGAATCGTTTCAGTTCTGTGTTGCTGGTGGATTCGCTTGCAGCCCTTTCCCCTTTCAGTCAGCATTGCCGGTGCTACAGCATAGCAGGAATGTGTTTGGACCCCTTCCCTGTCCCTACACTGTTAATAAATGACTGTCAGGCAAATTAAAGGCACTCACAGAGCCTTGGGGAGGTAAACTGATAATGAGGATTGTCACTCTGCTGACTTGGTGGCCACCGGTGTCCGCTGTGGCATCTTGAGTCTGACCCTGCCTCTCCTCGGCAAGGTCGAATGCTGCCAGGGCAGCACAGCCATGCAGGCAGGCATCACCTCCTCCTCTCCTAGGAAAGTTTCAGAGCTCCAGGGAGCCTGAGAGAAGAAGCTGAGCTCTCATCTCTGTGCCTCTCCTAAGCCTCTTGGTAGGAGAATTGATCCCCAACCCTCTGGCTTCTGCATCTCCCCAGTTCCAAGCACGGCACAAGGCAGATTCCCAGGCATGTGCAGAGGTAAACAGAGCTTAATGTCTGCTCCCTCGTGGTGGATTTTACTCTTCACAGTGCAAGCTGTCATCACACCATGCTAGCAATAAACAAAACACAGCAACTTCGTTTACTGCTCAGCTGAAGGAGGGTGCTGAGGCTGCTCCTTCAAGGCTGATAGCTCAGGGCTGGTCACACACCTGCACTCCCTTCTCCAGCACCACTGTGCTGCTCTGCAGGTACTTCTGAAACTGAAGGAAAAGGTCTTCATGCTGTTTCTTGTTGTCCTAAACCATCTCTGGGGCACAAAGGCACCTTTAGGATACCTCTGAATGGAAGTGCTGAGAGACAGCACAGCGAGACAGAAATCTGGAGCACAGAGTGCCTTTCAGAGCCACTACCTGAGCTCCTGAGCAGGTATTCAGCACCATCCTGCTGGCTTTGAGCTCCTCTTACAAGACCTGGCCCGTGTCCCAGATGTATTTCCTATCAGAGATTGCACAACTGTGAGGTGCAGCAGCTACAGGAAACCAGCAGTGACATATGACCTGTGCTTAGATAGGGATCTCCCTGCTCACTTGTTTGTTCTGAAGCTGCTTTAGCTGCTGCTGAGGGAGGTTCTCTGTTTCACCCACTGGCCCCCATGCTCAGCAAGGATTTCTCCTTATAATGGCCTTGGATCAGTTACATGGAGAAGTGAAATGATTCCCTCAATAGGAAGAGCTTCCTAGGAAACATGACCCAGACTGATCTTAACACAGCTTGGGAGGGGTTTTGCATTGCCAGGACCTAAAAACCCCTTGAGAAAGAGGAAAGGGAGGAAAAAACCAACCCAAAAGAAAACCAAACCCAAAAGAAAAGGCTGCTAAACCTGCAGAAGGTGGTGACACAGCCTTCAAAGAACACAGTGTGCCTGGGAAGAGTCTGGGTCCCTCCTTGCTTGCAGCAGGAGCAACCTGGAAAGGCTGCTGGCAGTTGTGGCTCCTGTAGGCAGGAAGCTGGCCCACAGCCACATTCCAGTAACCCCAAGTGGTGATTCTGCAGGCCACATGGGGCACAGCCTAAGCTTTCCTCTTTCCTTTTTTCACTTCTAAGGGGAACAAGGTTTGTCCTTGGTGGATCAGGGTGGGTTTTTGTTCTTTGTGAGGACCTCCAGGCCATGTGCTGTGCCTTGGCAGTACATCAATGGAAACCTCTGCGGCCAGCTGAAAGCAGTTTTCTAACAGATGGGTTTGGAAACTCCACAAGGAAGGGAGATCTTTACTAAAGGTATTGTAGCAGCCTCACTTCGTGGTGTCTGTCCCATCTGCAGTGCATGAGCTTGGCACAAAAACCTTCTGACCTGCTGAGGTGTGTTTCCACTATGCTCTTAGTCCTTCTAGCTGGCAGAGGACAAGCACAGACGTGCCTGGGCCCATGAGCAGTGGGAGTCAGAACCCTCTACAACTATCCCAAAGCCTGGGTCCACAGTTTGGCAGTGTGGACTGGGCTAAGGAAAGGCAAAGGGGCAGTTGTTTGCTTCCTTTTCCAGAGAGAAAGCTTTGTCTTGACTGATTCTCCTTTCCTCCCTCTCCTTTCCTCCCTCTCCTTTCCTCCCTCTCCTTTCCTCCCTCTCCTTTCCTCCCTCTCCTTTCCTCCCTCTCCTTTCCTCCCTCTCCTTTCCTCCCTCTCCTTTCCTCCCTCTCCTTTCCTCCCTCTCCTTTCCTCCCTCTCCTTTCCTCCCTCTCCTTTCCTCCCTCTCCTTTCCTCCCTCTCCTTTCCTCCCTCTCCTTTCCTCCCTCTCCTTTCCTCCCTCTCCTTTCCACCAAACCTTGAAACCCCAAAGGTCAGGTTCCTGCACCTCAGTCATGGCTTGGTGCACATGGAACAAGCTTTGCCCAGCTAAGACCTGTTGGCTGACCATGCAGCCTGGGCTGTAAAGTTGAGTGACTTGCTCCTCCTCTGCACACCTGAGCTGTCAGTGCTGCATTTTCCTCTTGACAGTGATTCAAGTGACCCCATTCTGTTTCTTCCCAGCTTTGCTTTGTTTCAAGTGATGTTATGAACACAAATCCTGCTCAACAGGAGTGTGCTGCTCTCCTGGAGCAGAGGGGGAACCTGGAGAGCAGCAGCAGCAGCAGCTTTGGACAGCTCTCCTGAATTCTGCTGGTTTGGTAGAGCAGCATTTTTTTTCCCTGTTGCAGAATGCAGGGAGAGGAGGGGGGAAAAAGAATGGGAAGAGCTTGAAGGGAAAGCCTTGAAACAAACTCCTTCCAGTTTTAGAGGCAGAGGGATGAAATCCCCATGGAATGGAATGGAATGGAATGGAATGGAATGGAATGGAATTAACCAGGTTGGAAGAGACCTTTGAGATCATCAAGTCCAACCTCTCACCCAGCACCATCTGATCAACTAAACCATGGCACCAAGCTCCCCATCCAGGCTCTTCCTAAGCACCTCCAGGGATGGGGACTCCACCACCTCCCTGGGCAGCACATCCCAATGGCCAATCTCTCTTGCTGGGAAGAATTTCTTCCTAACATCCAGCCTGAACCTCCCCTGGCACAGCTTGAGACTGTGTCCTCTTGTTCTGGTGCTGCTTGCCTGGGAGAAGAGCCCAACCCCCACCTGGCTCCAACCTCCCTGCAGGGAGTTGTAGACAGCAGCTACTGGCAAATCCAGCACCCCTCTTGGGGACAACAGTCAGCAGCGACTGCCCAGTAGCTCAGAGCTCTCTACAGAGCCTCTGGGCAGTGTCTGCTGTGACCCAGAGCGCTGCATGCTCTGGAGCCCTCCAAAGAGTGGACAGAGGAGCCTCTAGGGACCTGAGTTTGGAAAGAGATGCTGGGGAAGAGTCTGCTTCCTCTGCTTCCTACCGAGCAGCACGTCTCCGTAAGCTCACCCTGGGATAATGCTGAACAGCTGCAGGTTTTTGCATGTGAGTCTGTGCTGGCAGGGGTTGCAATAACTCGAGTTCTTGTGCTGAATAGCTCCTAGGTGGCCTTCACAGAACATTTGCCTAACAAATGGGCTTCAGATCACACACGATAAGATGCAGCAGGCCCGCAGGCGAATCTAGATAACCGCTGCCCCTCCTTGAAAAGCACCGAGCTAGGCTCCTTCAGCCGCACCGAGATTCTGATCTGCCTTTGCTCGGGCTGCTCCAGCACGGGAGAAGGGGAAAGCAGCTACAAATCTCTTGCAAAATAGTCCTCTGCACTCCAGGTGCACAAAACCACTGTACAGCTATTGTTAGGCAGCCTGTGAACCCATCCCCCCCCATACACACACACTTCTGACTTCACTTTCTTCCTCCTTCTACCCCCATCCAGCTTCCCCACAAAGGGAAAAGCATCTCTGAAGTCTAAGGTGTAGCTCATGATGGTGTAACCTGTGGAGGGACTTTTGAGGGGGTCAGGGAGGGATAGGACTGGGGGGGGGATGGAGCAAAACTAGAAGTGGGGAGATTCAGATTGGCTGTGAGGAAGAAGTTGTTCCCCAGGAGGGTGGTGAGAGCCTGGCACAGGCTGCCCAGGGAGGTGGTGGCAGCCTCATCCCTGGAGGTGTTTGCAGCCAGGCTGGAGGTGGCTGTGAGCAACCTGCTGTGGTGTGAGGTGTCCCTGCCCATGGCAGGGGGCTTGGAGCTGGCTGAGCCTTGAGCTCCCTTCCAACCCTGAGCATTCTATGATTTTTATCCCCCCCAGCCCCCTCTCTGACTCACTGAGGCAGGGAAGGAAGGGATGGCTTTCTGGGGAAGCAAAGTAGCTGCAGGGATCCCCCAAGGCCATGGTGTACATCTGGTGGCAGCACTTCCTGCACTCAGCTGGGCTGTGCTGAGAGCTGGCTGTGGGACCTCGGGACAGGAGCATCTCTTGTTCCTCCTGCTCTCCCTGCAGGCCCGAGTGTGTTCCCAGGTGAACAAGAAAGTGTTCAGTCCCTCACTGCTCGAGAGTCCTCTGCTGGGCTCTGGAAAGCTTCCAGGGCTTAATGTGCTGCTTTCCTTCCTCTGAAGTAGGAGATAGTGTTACTAACAGAGCCCTGTCTGTTCCCTTGTCAGCCACAGAGCTCTCCCTGAAGTGCTTCTGCACACTGTCTCTGTCAGGGGGTTTTGTTGTTGTTGTTTTCTCTTTGCCACATATTTTAGCCGTGTGCTCTGCTCTGGGGAAGAGCAGCTGAGCATCCTCTGGAGCAGAGCTCTAGCACAGACAGATCGGGCAGAGGGGCACTCTTGAAGCCTTTCTAATGTGGGCTTGTTGCAGTGCTGAGGTTTTCTTCCTGGAGTGTTTTGCACTCCTGCAGGAAGCCCTGGCTCCCCTGGAGTCAGGGAGGGTGGTGGATTTGGGGCAGCCTCAGCAGCCTGGTGTGATCTGTTACACAATCAGAGAGCACGTTGGCAGTACACTGTGATACTGTGAGGCAGATATGATCCATCTCTGGCTCTGAGTGCAGGCAGGAGGATGTGAAAGGATACCCAAAGGATGCCCTTTGCCCTGACCAAGTGGCCCACAGGCTGTCTTAGCCTGGCTTGATTGCTTCCAACTGGCCCAAGCGTGGCCAGGCCCTTTCCAAGAGCTGTAACCCAAGTGAAGAATGCTCTCAGGAAGCAGGCAAAGTAAATCTTCCTCCACGACAAAGAGACAACATTCCTGCTAGAAACCATAGCCTGTGCTCTGCTGAGTCTGTGTCTGGAGCCCCGGGTGCCAGAGGATCTGGCTTAGATTGGAGGAGGCTGACTCTTTGTTAGTGGCAATTAAAATCAGCCAGCAGGAAACAACAGATGCTAATCACACCTTGAATTGTTCTTGGAACGCCCTGAGCTGCTTCTCAGGGGCAGAGCGCTTTGCTAAGCACAGTACGAGGGAGCTGTGCCGTGGGGGGTTGTTTGGTTTGGGTTTGGTTGGTTGTTTTGGGGGGTGGGTTGGGTTTTTTTTTTGGGGGGGGAGGGTGTTGTTTTTGTTTGTCTTGTTTGTTTTGCATTTGCCTCTCGGCACACCAACTGAAAACCACTTAGCCTGGGACCCGTTGGCTGTGCTGGCTGTCTGTGAGTGAAGCTGTGTAAACTGACATTCAAACACAAGCTGCTTTCCAAACAGCAGTGCCAGGGAGCTGACTTACCTCTGCATCGCCATTCTGGGCTGCTGCTGGCTCTGTCAGGCTGTGCCCTGAGCTCTTTTCTTCCTCTTTATCCTGGGAGCAGGGCCTCTGGACCAGCACAGTGGTATATAAAACAGGGGAGCTGCAAAAAACCCCAAACCCAACCCTTGGAGACAGCTTTGGGGGTGTAGCTTTGTTGCCTTTTGATTTTCTTGGTCTGGTTTGGGCCAGGGAAGGTCTTGCTTTGCTTAGTTTGTTTTTAAGGGGGGGGGGGGGGGGGAGGAGGAGCAGAGCAAGGCATTTGAGAGATGACCACAGTGAGGTTGAGGAAAGCTCATCCCTGCAGTCAGGAGTCAATAACCAGTGCCTGCTTGCACTGCAGAGGCACTTGCAGAGCTCTCTGGGCACAGGCAGCTTTTGAGCTCTTGCTCCAAACTGTTTGGGGTGGGAGAAGAGAAGAGGGGAAGCAGGACTAAGGTGAATGGGGGGGAAAAAACTAGAAGTGGGGAGATTAAGATTAGATGTTAGGCAGAAGCTCTTCCCCAGGAGGGTGGTGAGAGCCTGGCACAGGTTGCCCAGGGAGGTGGTGGAAGCCTCATCCCTGGAGGTGTTTGCAGCCAGGCTGGAGGTGGCTGTGAGCAACCTGCTGTGGTGTGAGGTGTCCCTGCCCATGGCAGGGGGCTTGGAGCTGGCTGAGCCTTGAGCTCCTTTCCAACCCTGACAATTCTCTGATTCCAAGCAGCACCCATGGCTCTATCTGCTTGTGCTGCCATGAACTTCTCTCCATCCTCTTCTCATGCTCCTCCCAGTCACAGTAGTGGATGGGGGGAGGATAAAGTTTGTTTTCTGCCATTTTGAGGTTTCCTAAGTGGATGTTTCAGCTTCTGTTTCTGTCAGGTGGAGTAAGGTTGTGGAGGACCAAAGCTAAGTCAGCTTCATGCCTGGAAGCTGCTTCTGAGAAAGTCAAAGCCCCGCAGTGGGAGTCGCTTGTTAACGGAGTAATTAACCACAGGGAAACCCCACCGGATTTTAAAGCTGCTTTGCATGCAGCCCTTGTCAGCCCAGGCTGTTTATGTCCTGGAGACTGCTTAATGCTACAGGGTTTGGAGGTTGTTAATTGAACACACTGCTGGCTCACTTCAGCAGCCTCTCAGCTGCCGTTGCTGCACACAAACCTCCCTGGCCTCTTCGCAGAAGCTAATGGCTTGGTTCTGTCTGAGGGTAGAGCAATCTGACTAAACAAATAAACAGTCCTGGAGCAGCCAAGAGCCCTTCTGGAATTCATTACCACCTAAGGGAGTCTGTCAAACTGAACTCCAGGGGACTGGCCAAAGCCACATAATTATTGCAGGCCTTGACACGGCAGAGCTATTTCATGCCTGGCTGTCAATAAACAGGATAGTGTGTTCTGGGCTGTTGGGCTGCTCCAAACCATCCCATTAAGCCCTGGCCAAGGGAAGGAATGTCTTTGGTGTTTTGCTTCTGCCTTCCCACTCCCCTTAACAGCCTTGACTGCAGTTGTAGATTGGCCTCAGCAGGAGAACAGATTTCCTAAACAAGGCTGGAGAGGGAGTCCTGCAGAGCATGAGGGGAGGTGAAAGATGTGATGCATTACAGCTTGACAGAGGACATGGAGTCCCTGAGTGCTGTCTCCAAGTGGCAAAGAAGAGCTCTTTCAAAACTCGCCCTCCCAACCCCTATTCCCAGGGGGCTCCTGAAGAAATGGATCTGCTGGAGCTGGAATGCTTGGCCAGGGCTGCCCAAGGCTCCTAAGCATAGCTGGGTGTATGTAATCCATCTGCTTCCCTTGGCCACGCTTCCCACTTCACCGCCTGGCACAGGAACCCCCATACCCCAGCTGGGCTTTGGCCACGCTCTGTGCAGCAGCCACACCACTCCTCTCTCCTATTCACTCCTCTGCTGAGGGGTGGTGGGCAGAGGACTGAATTCCAGCTGTCTAGCAGGGAGAGGCTTGCTCTCCTGGACAGATGTAAGAGATTCCATGTCTGCTTCACCCTCAGTTACAAGAAGCTGAGCAGAGTGCTGGGAAGCAGGATTTCCATGGGAAAATTGCTAGAATACTTCTTTCTGCCAGCAGGAATTCCAAGTGGCTTTTCTTAAGCCTTCCTGCTGCCCTGATCTGATGCCTAGCACTAGCTGAGCTGCAGGGGAATTAGGATTGTGTTACAGAAACTGGGAATTACTGGCCTGGAATGCAGGCTGAGCACCAGGTCTGCTGGGGAACTGGCAGCAGCAGCCCCAGGTCTTTGGTTACACCACAAACAGCCCCTGGGTTGCACAGGCTGGGGAACAACTGAGTGCTGGTCTCTTGGCTAAGCAGGGGAAGAGTCCAGTTTCTTGGAGCAGCTGATCTTGCTCTCAGGCAGACAGCTCAGCAGCTTGGAAACCGAGCTTGGTATCCCTGCCTTCAGCCCAGTTGTGGAAAGAGAGGGCAGCTCCAGCTCTGGAGGGGCAGCCCTCAAAGTGTTTGATGCAACAGCCACGGAGGCAGACAGAAAAGAAAGCTAACCCAAGCAACCTCTCCTTCCTAGGAACTCCAGCAGCTGAGCAAGCAATACAGCAACATCAAGCTCCTCCAACTGGGTGAGTAAATTCTGTTTAAGTCACAGGAGTGGTGCTCAAGCAACTGATCTGTGTGGGCAGTAGCTGTCCATCACCTCCAGCAGCTGAAAAAGAAGACCACCCTCATCTGCAGCCAGCACTGGGGAAGCATAAGTAAAGTCTTCAGGGCTTTGCCACCTCTGTGTGCTGCCCAAACATCCCCACTCAGACTGCTGCCTTTAGCTTTGCCTTAGCATGTGTTGTGCAGTGGCAGGTGGCTTCTCAGCCACCCAGCTCACTGTTCACCAGGGCTCTTCTCTTGGCTCCCCTCTGCAGATGTGGTCTGTGAGAACAGCATCAAGAAAGTGGTGAAGGAAGTAGAAGAAATTGTGGGAGACAAAGGTCTGAACTGCCTGATCAACAATGCTGGCATCAACGTGCTGGCTTCCTTGGAGGAGGTGACAGCAGAGACCATGCTCACCATCTATGAAACCAACACGGTTGCCCAGCTGATGGTCACCAAGGTAAGCACTGGGAGGAATGTGCTGCATCTGTGGTCCTGCAAGAGGCTTTTCCACCCATGAGCTGGATGTGTAACCCCAAGCATTTGTCACCTTAGAATCAGAGAACTGTCAGGGTTGGAAGGGGGCTCAAGGCTCAGCCAGCTCCAACCCCCTGCCATGGGCAGGGACACCTCACACCACAGCAGGTTGGTCACAGCCACCTCCAGCCTGGCTGCAAACACCTCCAGGGATGAGGCTGCCACCACCTCCCTGGGCAGCCTGTGCCAGGCTCTCACCACCCTCCTGGGGAACAACTTCTTCCTGGAACTGCACAGGCCTGACACCAAACTGCATCCTTGGAGGCAGCAGCACGAGAGCCTTTTTCTTGCTCTTTAAGCCCTTGTGGTATCAGGTCACTGCAGTGGGCAGGCTGGGCAGGGAGGTGGGCAGAAGAGACTGAAGGTCACTGCTGCTTACAGCTGTCTGCCCTAGGAAGGTTTCCTGTGGTCAGCTTGCCTGGGGAGCCATCAGCATTCTGTGCTGTTGTGCTGCAGCTCTTCTCAGAGCAGACCTCGAGACTCTGGCTTGCCTTGGACAGGCCAAGAGCAAGCTGACCAAATTGAACTCTTGTTTTCACAGGCATTCCTCCCCCTCCTGAGGAAGGCAGCCCAGCTGAGCACAGGAATGGGCTGCCACCGAGCTGCTATTATCAACATGTCCTCCCTTGCTGCCTCCATGCAGCTGGTCCAGGCAAATGAGATGTTCCTCAAGGTCTATCCCTACAGGATAGCAAAGGTGTGTAGGCTTCCCTGGGCTGTGCTCCCTGGGTGAGGGCAGGCTTGTGACTTAAAGACCACCCTGAGCTGAATGAGGTGTGTGCAGCAGCCCAAGGACAGGCTGACACTGCAACAGCTCTTCATGTGGGTGGAAATGGGACCTGTGGAAGGCATACAGCAGGAGCAAGCACACCAGCTCCTTAGGAACAGGCTCACACATGCTCCACCACTGCTATGCTACAGCTCCATTTCAGGGGGGGCTTGGCATTCAGGGATGAATTGATGCCACCAAGTGTGTGCCCTGATCACTGTGCTCCTCTCCAGTCCGAGCAGGGCAGCAGGCAGGAAGCCCAGCTCAGTGTGCTGCCCTGCACATGGCAGTGCTGGCTGGGGAGAGGTGGAGTTCTGGGCTTTGTCTCATCCAGAGCCTGGGTTTGTAGGAAGTCAGGATTAGACATCCAGCTCCTCCTACACCACCTACTCAGGAGCTGTTCAGCTGCTTGTTTTCCCTGCTCAGGAGGGAAAAACCTGAGTGTTTGTGTAGTGATTACTGCAGAAAAACAGAGTCCTTATGTCAATATTATTTTCCCCACAGCTCCTTAGGACCTCCAAATGCTGCTTTATCTCCCACCACCACTTAGCTTCATCTTTGGGTAGTAAACTTGTGGTGACAGAACTTGCACAAAGCCTAACAGAGCCCTCTGAGAGCCAAGCCCTGGCTGAGTCTGGCTCAGTTGTTGTGGCCCCATCCCTGCCCCTTGCTCTGCCAGGAGGCAGTGTGGTGGAGGGGAGATGCCCCTCAGCTTGGCCTGCTGGTCCTGCTGCAGGTTGGTGAGAGCAGCACACACTAATAGGTGGTTTCCACTCTCCCAGACTGCCCTGAACATGATCACCAGGTGTCTTGCTGCAGACTTGAAATCAGATGGGATTCTCTGCATTTCTTTGCATCCAGGCTGGCTTCAGACAGATATGGGGGGGAACATGGTAAGTGACAGCTCTGAACAGGTGGAACTGTGTCTCCCTTGTTGTCCCAGCCCCTGAGCAAGACCCCACTGTGCAGCCCACCCTCCCCTGTGCTGCAGAGGTACAGCCCCCTTGGCTCTGCTAACTCCTTGAACGCTTTTGATCCTCTTCTGGGAGGATATTCCCAGGAATGATCTGATGCTGGTTTTCCTCTAGGCTCCCATGCAGGTACAGGAGGCCATCCCAGGTATCCTCTCTGTTCTGGACCGCCTTGGTGAGAAAGAAAATGGATCCTTCCTGGACTGGCAAGGGGAAACTCTCCCGTGGTAGAGCAGCATAGCAGTCACTGTGTAACTTGTGCCACTGATGTCTGTGTCTCTAGGGTTTCCTTACTCACTAGCTGAAACAGCCAGTCTGGGAGCCAGCCCCTCTCTGGCTGCCCCTGGGAGCTGAGGTGGCTGCCTCTGTCACTTGGTATTGCTACTGCTCTGCTCTAATGCTTCCTGCAAACACTACTGTGCTCTTAGTGATGGGTATCTCCTGGAGCCACCTAAGATAGATTCCAAACCAGGGGCTGGTTCCTCTCCACTTCCAAAACCAAAGCAAACCTCTTGCTCTTTGCAGAACTAAATGACCTGACCTCAGAGTGAGGCAAATGTAAGCTGCCAGACCCCAGGGTCTTCAGTCTGCTGGAGACAAGTCTCTGGACAGTGTCCTTCAGTCCTAACTGAAGCATGGCTTGAGCCTGCCCAGCTCTAAACTCCATGAATTTGGTACTTCTGTCAATTCCTCAGCAAACTCTGCCTGTCCCCAGGTTGTCAGCACACACCAGGCACTTTCTGTGTTCCCAGTGGGTGACTAACATCCTGATATGGGGGTGGGAATGTTGTTTTGTACATAAACAAGTGTCTTCAATAAAGCCTGGTTCCAACAAAGATGCTGTTTGCTGACCTGCCTCAGTGAATTCCTCCCTAAGCTTCTCTCCCCTGACCAGAGCAATGTGCTGAGGAAGAAGCCAAGCACTGCTCTCCCCTCCAGGCTAGATGGGTTGAACCCAGTGGGGTGTACCTGAAGCTGAGGCAGACCCTTGCTCTGGTCTGAAATGCTACAGGCAGCTGGTGGAAAGATCTGTGTGTTCTGGCTGAGGCAGGGATAAAAGCAAAAGGTTCTTTGAAGTCTGGGACTGGCTTCAGCCCCACTCTCTCCTGCCAGCTGATCAGGCACTTTCATGCCGTGCCAGGATGGCGAGTTCCTGCACCAAGAGAAGACAAACAACAGCCAGGTAAGTGGGAGAGACAGGTGTGGCTGTTCCTGGACAGCAGCCACTGTCAGACCTGCCCTTGGATAGGGCTGAGGGTGTGGAAGGGAGAGGTGTCTAGCTGCCTTCCGTGACCCCCACGGCGGCAGGGATGTGAAATCTCGCTCTCACAACTGCTTGTGGCACCAGGCTGCTGCTCTCAGACCTATTTTTAGGAGGGCTGTGCTCCCTGTGAGTAAGCAGGGGAAGAGAGTGCTGTGCTCTCCTCTCAGCTGGGAACCAGGCTCTCCACCTCCCCGTGACTGCAGTGTCCGTGCAAACCTGATGGGCAAGGGGCAAACAGCTTGAACCAGTTTATTTAGGGTGAATCTGAAAAGGATTCATGGATTCAGAAGGGTAGGGGTTGGGAGGGACCTCTGAGGATCACCAAACCCAACCCCCCCTGCCAGAGCAGGACCTCCTAAAGCAGATAACACAAGAACACATCCAGGTAGGCAATGAAAAGTCTCCAGAGATGGAGACTCCACCACCCCTCTGAACAGCCTGCTCCAGTCCTCTGCCATCCTCACAGCAGAAGTTCCTCCTCACACTTAGATGGAACTTTCTATGTTCATGTTTGTGCCTGTTACCCCTTGGCCTGTCACTGGGACCACTGAGAAGAGTCTGTCCCCATCTTCCTGACACCCACCCCTTAGATGTTGTCTTAAAAAGCCTTCTGCAGCCTGCAGTGTGGAGTGCCAGGGGGAACAGCTCCGTGGTTCGGATGGCAGTGAGCAGGAGAGCAGACAGCTACGGGAACGGAGCTGCCGGCTTGCAAAAGCCTTGCAAGCTTTCCTCCCCTGGATGCTGCAACACAACACGAGGTCACTGCATGAAGTAACCGCCCAGGAGCCCTGCTCCCGCCTCACCCTGTTGTGCTACCGGGCCGAGGCGGGCAGCCCAGCCAAGCCCTGCCAGGGTTGGAGCAGTCTGCGGCACTGCCACGCTCCAGCACCTTCCTCATCCTGCTCCCGTCCCGGGCTGCCCGCGCTGCCAGCGAGTACCTGCCCCCTCCAAAGGGCAGGTGAAGGCAACCCTCCCCTGGCTCAGCCCCGCAGGGCAGGGGAAAGCCGGACCCGGCTGCTCTCCCTGACCCGGGGCAGCAGCGGGCAGCTGCCGAAGGAAGGAAACCGCTGCCCGGCTGCCGAGCGCGACCGCTCCAGCGCCACGCCGCCTCCTGCCTGCACCGGCGGGAGGACGCCACCGGAGGGCGCCACTGGAGAGCGCCGCACGCCGCCGCCACCCAACGTCGCGCCTGACGTCGCCGCCTGACGTCACCGGAAGCTCCGGTCGGGGGCGGGGGGGATGGTGAGTGATGGCGGCCGCGGGCTGAAGGGTCTGTGAGGGCAGTTTGGTAGCTCCGTGCCTCGGGAGCGGGGCGGTGGCGGAGGTGGCTGGCCGGGCTGCGGAGAGAGAGGCTGCCCAGCTGCCCGGCGCAGGGCTGCGGCCCGGCCTGCCCTGTCCCGTCCCGCGTCGCGCTAAGCCCTTGGCTAGGCCGCGCGGCTCTTCCCCACAGGCTGAGCGCGGCCGGAGCCTTCTCGGCGCTGCGGGGCCTGCCGTGGAGCAACGGCTTGGCGCGGAGCTGGGCAGAGCTCCGCCAGGGGGGTTGCCCTTATTTTCGAACCTAGGGCAGCTGAAGCTTTATTGATAGCTGCTGGGAATCGGCTGCGCCAGGGCTTGTGGGCCAGGCCCCCCCCTGCCCCCCGTCCCGCCGCGGCGCCCCGCAGCAGCCCCCCGCAGCAGCCCCCCGCAGCAGCCCCCCGCAGCAGCCCCCCGCAGCCTGCCGGTGAAACAAGGAGCTCATCCTCTGGGCTAAAGAGAGACTTCCTTTTAAACAACACCACACCTTTGCTTCACTGAACGAATCTTCTTATTTTAACAGTCCCAGCTGGCTCTGGCAGTGAGCACAGTGAAGCAGCATGTTAATAACACGAGTGACTTCCCACTTACTGAGGGCTTCACGATTTACAGGTAAACAGCTGCTCTGTGTCCTGGGGTTCTGTTTGTTTCCTCTCCTGGGGCTCTCAGCCTCCAGGTAATTTCCTTCCCAGCAAGCAGCACAGGAAGGGTGAGGCAGTTGGTGGTGTGGTGGTTATTGGATGTTATTGTGCCTCTCGTTCTCTGTCTTGTGTAGCTCTGGTTTGGCCAGAGCTGGGCACAAGCCAACCTCAGGAGGTTCAACAAGACCAAGGGCAGGGTCCTGCAGCTGGCTGGAGGCAACCCCAGGCACAAATCCAGGCTGGAAAGCAGCCCTGAGGAGAGAGCCTTGGGGGTGCTGGGGGAGGAGAAGCTCACCAGGAGCTCTCAGTGTGCACTTGCAGCCCAGAAAGCCAACCAGAGCCTGGGCTGCAGCAGAAGTGTGGCCAGCAGGGCAAGGGAGGTGATTCTCCCCCTCTGCTCAGCTCTGGGGAGACTCCACCTGGAGTCCTGCCTCCAGTTCTGGAGCCCCTATGGCAAGAGGGATCTGGAGGTGCTGGAGGGTGTCCAGAGAAGGGCCAGGAGGATGAGCAGAGGGTTGGAGCTGCTCTGCTGTGAGGACAGACTGAAGGAGTTGGGGCTGTTCAGTCTGGAGAAGAGAAGGCTCTGAGGTGACCTCATTGTGGCCTTCCAGGATCTGAAGGGGGCTCCAGGAAGGCTGGGGAGGGACTGC
Organism: Melanerpes formicivorus; assembly: GCF_026170545.1. Taxonomy (NCBI): domain Eukaryota; kingdom Metazoa; phylum Chordata; class Aves; order Piciformes; family Picidae; genus Melanerpes; species Melanerpes formicivorus. Next base: position 2,533,022 of record NW_027142391.1, read on the forward strand.
TCAGGATCTCAGGGAGTGATAGGACTAGGGGGAATGGAATGAAGCTGGAGGTGGGGAGATTCAGGCTGGAGGGGAGGAGGAAGTTCTTCCCCATGAGAGTGGTGAAGCCCTGGAATGGGTTGTCCAGGGAGGTGGTTGGGGCCCTGTCCCTGGAGGTGTTTAAGGCCAGGCTGGCTGAGGCTCTGGCCAGGCTGATCTAGTGTGGGGTGTCCCTGCCCATGGCAGGGGGGTTGGAACTGGCTGATCCTTGTGGTCCCTTCCACCCCTGACTGATTCTATGATACTATGACCTCTTTTGAGCTTAGGAGGAGATTCCTTGGCAGCAGAGAGGCTGACTGCAGTCAGGGCTCCTAACCACTGCCCATGCACAGGTGCCACATTGCATGGTGTGCTGTTAGCTGGTGGGGTAACAGCAGCATTGCTGAAGTCAGGTTAAGAAAGACTTCCATGCTTGTGGTGAGAGGATGAGGGGGAATGGATTGAAGCTTGAGGAGGGCAGATTTAGACTGGAGATTAAGAAGAAGCTCTTTCCAGTGAGGGTAGGGGGGACACTGGCAGAGGCTGCCCAGGGGGGCTGGGGGTGTCCCCTCCCCGGGGGTGTTCCAGGCCAGGCTGGATGAGACCCTGAGCAACCTTCAGTAGTGTAAGGCAGGAGGGTTGTGAGTGGATGATCTCCAAGGTCCCTTCCAACCCAAACCATTCCCTGAATCTATCAGTGTAACCCTTGGAAGCAGTTTCCTGTGTTGGCTCACTCTGGCCACAGCTGCCTGGCAGAGCTGTTCCCAGGGTGCTGTCTGCAGTTCTCCCTCTTCAGTGAGATTCTCTTCCTCCCCAAGGCCGCCTCCTGCCCCGCTCCGTGTCGTCCTTCCCCTGCCATCGCTCTCTGGCTGCACACTACAGCACTCAGCCCCCCAACACCAATGGAGCCCAGCCTCAGCAGTGGTATGCTCTGGACCCTGACCTGGAAGAGATGCTGGTGCCCAGGAAGCTCTCCATCAGCCCCTTGGAAAGCTGGCTGACCGTCAGGTACTTCCTTCCCAAAGGAGAAGTCCTGGACGCTCCGGAGCAAGTGGGTGAGGAGCCTCTCCAGAGCTACAGCTGCCCCCCAGCCACGGAGGGAGATGAGGTGGGGGAAGGAGGAGGAGCAGCTGGCAGCCAGGTGCAGTGCAAGAACGTGCTGGAGATCCGCAGGAGGAAGATGAACCGGCACAAGTACAAGAAGCTGCTGAAGAGGAGGAAGTTCGTGCGGAGGAGGATAAAGGAAGGGCGCAAGAAGAAACGCCAGGTGAGCAGGGGAGCCTCCTGGCACAGGTCTGCCTGCTCCTCTGCCTGCTCCTCTGCCTGGGCTCTCTGCAGCTGCTGGCTGGTGGGTGTAGGTGGGATTGATTTGAATGTGTCCAGAGAAGGGCAACAGGGCTGGTGAGAGGCTTGAACAGAGGCCAACAGGATGGCATTCAACAAGTCCCAGTGCCAGGGGCTGCACTTTGGCCACAGCAACCCCAGGCAGAGCTACAGGCTGGGGACAGAGTGGCTGAGAGCTGCCAAACAGAGAGGGACCTGGGGGTGCTGATTGACAGCTGCCTGAACATGAGCCAGCAGTGTGCCCAGGGGGCCAAGAAGGCCAAGGGCATCCTGGCCTGCATCAGGAATAGTGTGGCCAGCAGGAGCAGGGAAGTCCTTGTGCCCTGTGCTCAGCACTGCTCAGGCCACACCTGGAGTCCTGTGGCCAGTTCTGGGCTCCTCAGGTTAGGAAAGAGGTTGAGCTGCTGGAAGGTGTCCAGAGAAGGGCAAGAAAGCTGGGGAGGGGTCTGGAGCACAGCCCTGGGAGGAGAGGCTGAGGGAGCTGGGGTTGCTTAGCCTGGAGAAGAGGAGGCTCAGGGGAGACCTCATTGCTCTCTCCAACTCCCTGCAGGGAGGTTGGAGCCAGGTGGGGGTTGGTCTCTTCTCCCAGGCAAGCAGCACCAGAACAAGAGGCCACAGTCTCAAGCTGTGCCAGGGGAGGTTTAGGCTGGAGGGGAGGAGAAAGTTCTTCCCAGAGGGAGTTGTTGGCCATTGGGATGTGCTGCCCAGGGAGGTGGTGGAGTCCCCATCCCTGGAGGTGTTCAGGAGGGGATTGGATGTGGCACTGGGAGCCATGGTCTGGTCATGAGGTCTGTGGTGCCAGGTTGGACTTGATGATCCTTGAGGTCTCTTCCAGCCTTGGTGATGCTGTGATAAGCAGTGGCTGAATACTTGAGTGTTGCTCCTGAGCTGTGTCACTGGCTTTGTGTTTTGTCTTTCCCCTTCCCCCTCCTCTTTTGCAGATCAAATTTGAGAAGGATTTGGAGCGCATCTGGAAAAGAGCTGGCTTGAAAGGCCCCCCCTCAGGATGGCAGACACCCAAGATCTTCCTCAAGAGTTCCAAGAGATAAAGCAAACACACACCAACCAACCCCTTGTAATGAGTTGTGATTAAAACAAAATATTTAAGCCCCTGGCTGCCATTTAGCCTTTCTCTGAGGGCCAGGAGATGAGTAGCAGGAAGCTGCTGAAGCCATGGTGAGTGGTTTTGGGAGGACCAGCCTGCCAGCAGGGTGGTTTTCCTCCTCCTCCCCCCCACCCCACCCCAAAAGAGTGGTGTGAGCTCTTGTGCAGTGACTTGGCACTCCTGTGGTCACTCCTGTGCTGCTGTCCCCAGCTGTGTCTCTGAGCAGAGGGGGCTCAGACTGCAGCTGGATTCCTGCAGCTGCTGTTTCAGTGCAGACTGAGCTTATTGCACTGGTTAGGACACACCTGGAGTCCTGTGTCCAGTTCTGGGCCCTCAGGTCAAGAAGGACATTGAGAGACTTGAAGGTGTCCAGAGAAGGGCAACAAAGCTGGGGAGGGGTCTGGAGCACAGCCCTGGGAGGAGAGGCTGAGGGAGCTGGGGTTGCTTAGCCTGCAGAAGAGGAGGCTCAGGGGAGACCTTCTTGCTCTCTCCAACTCCCTGAAGGGAGGTTGTAGCCAGGTGGGGGTTGGTCTCTTCTCCCAGGCAAGCAGCACCAGAACAAGAGGCCACAGTCTCAAGCTGTGCCAGGAGAAGTTTAGGCTCAAGGTGAACAGAAAGTTCTTCCCAGAGGGAGTTGTTGGCCATTGGGATGTGCTGCCCAGGGAGGTGGTGGAGTCCCCATCCCTGGAGGTGTTCAGGAGGGGATTGGATGTGGCACTTGGTGCCATGGTCTGGTCATGAGGTCTGTGGTGCCAGGTTGGACTTGATGATCTTTGAGGTCTCTTCCAGCCTTGGTGATGCTGTGATTGATCTTTATGGATGATCTGGAGGAGGGGATTGAGTCCATCATCAATAAATCTGCAGCGGACAGCGAGCTGGGGGCAGGAGTTGATCTGTGAGAGGGTAGGAGAGCTCTGCAGAGGGACCTTGCCAGGCTGCACAGATGGGCAGAGTCCTGGGGCTTGAGATTGAACACATCCAAGTGCTGGGTGCTGCACATTGGCCACAACAACCCCAGGCAGTGCTGCAGGCTGGGGGCAGAGTGCCTGAGAGCAGCCAGGCAGAGAGGGACCTGGGGGTAGTGGTCGATAATAGGCTGAACATGAGCCAGCAGTGTGCCCAGGGGGCCAAGAAGGCCAAGGGCATCCTGGCCTGCAGCAGGAGCAGTGTGGCCAGCAGGAGCAGGGAGCTCATCCTGCCTTGTGCTCAGCACTGAAGAGTTCTCTGGTTCTGTGAATCATGAAGTACAAACCCCTGTGCCCAGGACAGCCCTGCTGCAGCCAGCTGCTGTTACATGACTGAGCAGAGCCCCAAAGAGATCTCTAAGACAAACCCTGCCTGAGGGCTTGGTAGCTGGGTTCTGTTTGGGTCCTGCTTTTGGGTTTGTCTGGCTGAGGCAGTTCACTTCTGTGTGCTTTAGCTCTTGCAGTCTGTGTTCTGGATGGGGTAGAGTCACCTCTGAGAGAAAGGAGGGGGGAAAGGAGCTCCCTTAGGCTCCTGCTGTAGCACCCAGGGCAGCTGCCCTGGCAGTGCATTCCCTGTTACCTGACTGAAGGGAACTCAGTCACTAGCTGGAGTGACTTGGCTGAAGGGGAAGCAAAGCTGGCCTGTGGAGCTCGGTACTGCCCTGCTCCGGCGTCAGTAGGTGGCAGTAAATTCACAGCCTCTGGAGCTCCTGGGCCACTACAGCAGCAGCTGGCTGGGGCTTCACGGTGGTGTGTTAAGGGAAGTGTGCACCCACGCTAAGAATGGATTAGTGTCCCCTCCCTGGAGGTGTTCAGGGCCAGGTGGGGTGAGGACTTGAGCAGCCTGGGCTGGAGGGATTGGGACTGGATGATCTTTAAGGTCCCTTCCAAGCCATTCTGTGATTAATCTTGCTGGAGAGCTGTTGGCATTCTGGGAGCCTTGCTGAAGCCCTGGAGAAGCATGGTGAGCACATAGTTAGGGTCCTTTCTTCCAGCCCATTTGCTCACAGTAGGCCTCATAGGGCTGGAGAACCTCCCCTGTGGGGACAGGCTGAGAGAGCTGGGGCTCAGCCTGGAGAAGGCTCCAGGGAGACCTCAGAGCAGCCTGCCAGTGCCTGAAGGGGGCTGCAAGAGAGCTGGACAGGGATTTGTTACAAAGGCTTGGAGTGAGAGGAGAAGGGGTCATGGCTTCAAGTGGATTTAGGTGAGACACTAGGAGGAAGTTCTGCCCCAGGAGGGTGGTGAGGCACTGGAACAGGTTGCCCAGAGAGGCTGTGGAGGCTCCAAGCCTGGAGGTGTAGTAGTGGCCCCAATGATCAGCCTGGCAAGAGCATTCATCACTTCTACAGCTCTTGGACACAGTTACCCAAGCCTGGAACTGCTGTGTCTGAAACCCAGCCCTGGCTGTTCACCTCAGAGGGCCTCAGGAGCTGTGCTGGGGCTTGTTGGTGGCAGGCACTGCAAAGGTTCTGTCTTACCTATTGCACAGCAGAGCCCTGGCCCAGTTTGCTTTCACTCTTGGCCACAGGATGCAGTTTCAAACTGTGCTAAGCCAAGAGAGAGTCAGGGGAAAGCTGCACCTGGCTTGCTGCAGGGGGCAGCTCTAAGTGCTCTCTGCCAGAGAATCAGAGGCAAAAGCTGCAGGGGGAGCAAGAGTATCTCACATACTCCTCACAAGGCTCTTCCTCTCCAGAGTCCCTGCATTCCAGTCCACCTGCACACTCAGTGCCTGTGGCAGCAGCAAAAAGGGCTGTGAGCCACAAAGATTCACCTCTGGTTTGTCTCAGGGGCAAGGGAAGGTCCAGCAGTCCATACAGGATGTTTCCTTTCCCTTGGGAATCTTGCTCTTGCCCCACAAAGCCTCTTGGAGAGTCTGTTAGCTGTTCAGGCAGCCCTGAGGTCATGCAGACAGTGAGTCTGAGCTCAAGGATCCCCTCCCCATGTTGTCCTTGGCACTGCCAGGGACTGTTTGGTGGCTGTCCAGGAAGGAGTCATGTGGAGAGGAAATGGAGTGGAATGTAATGATGGTTTCTCCAGCTCCTGCTGGTGAGGCCAGGCCTGAAGCTGCTTCAAAGCAGGAGCTGCACAGGTGGTAGTGGGACCAAACCCACTGATCTGAGCTGAAGCTGGCTGTGGCCACACAAGAGGTTTGAGTGCCCCTGAATCCCAAAGCATGGGGAGCCTGTAAACCAACTCAGTGTCTTGGTGGTGCTGTTAGGCTGCTGTCACCTTGGGAAGATGCAAAGTGCTGGTTGGGGGTGACCTCAGCTGTGCTCTCCCAGGAGCAGGCAGGGGGTGTGGGCATGCTGAGGCCAGCAGGCTCAGGGCACCTGGCTGCACACAGCAGAGGCAGAGCTGTGTTCATTGATTCACAGAATGAGTAGGAAGGGACCTTAAAGCTCAGCCAGTTCCATCCCTCTGCCATGGGCAGGGACACCTCCCCCCAGCCCAGCTTGCTCAAGCCCTCATCCAGCCTGGCCTTGAACCCCTCCAGGCAGGAGGCAGCCACAGCCTCCCTGGGCAGCCTGTGCCAGAGCCTCCCTGGGCAGAACCCCTTCCTAATTTCCAGTCTACAACTATTTCCTTGTGCTCTGCCTGTCACTGCTGCACTGGCTGCTGACAGGGAGCCTGCCCCAGGCTTGCTGTGTGGAGTGTGGCTGTGTTGTGGCAGTGGTGGTTGTTTTGGTGAGGAGAGGGGGAGCTTGGTTTGGCTGCTGTGAGCTAATCTCTGTGGGCTTTTCTGGCTGGCTGATGTGGTTTGGGGTTGGTATGTTTGTGTGTTGGGGGTTGTTTTTCTTTGCACCAGAGGGACAGAGGGTGGGGGAGCTGCCTTCCCCTGTGCTGCAGGAAGGTTTCTCTGCATACCATAACCCTGGCACTGGCAGCCAGGGCTCTTTTGTGCCTCTGCTGTGGGCATCCAGAGAAGGGCAACAAAGCTGGGGAGGGGTTTGAGAGGGGAAGACACAGGTGGAAGTTCAAACATAGATAACCAAGGCATAGATAACCAAACACAGATAATCTTTTTTGGCTGCACAGTGTGGGGATGGTGCTGACTCCACCACCTCCCTGGGCAGCTCCAATCCCTGACCACCCTTGGAGGAAAGAGATTTTTCCTAACATCCAACCTGAACCACTGCTGAGGCCACACCTGGAGTCCTGTGTCCAGCTCTGGGCTCCTCAGCTTAGGAAAGATGTTGAGCTGCTGGAAGGTGTCCAGAGAAGGGCAAGAAAGCTGGGGAGGGGTCTGGAGCACAGCCCTGGGAGGAGAGGCTGAGGGAGCTGGGGTTGCTTAGCCTGCAGAAGAGGAGGCTCAGAGGAGGAGGAGGTTTGACTGGGCAGGGAGTGGGATCAGGTGGCTGTTAGTGCCTTGTCTCCCCAGGAGCTGTGGCTGCAGTTCTGTTGCACTACAAGCAGAAAACATCCCCCTGAGATCTTGCTCAGGAGTGGATTGTTTCACCTGCTCCATGAACAGAGCCTGCTGCTGCTCAGGCAGGCCTCCTGCTGACAGAGTCTCATTGCCTTTGGCATGTCTAGGGCTGGACAGAACACTCCTGGAGCCTCTTCTCAGCAGCTGGGAGCTCTCCAGAGACCTCTAGCCACTTGTGATGTGACTGGTGCTGAGACCAGGCTGGGAAGTCCTGAGCAAGGAGAGGGCACAGCAGGTAAAAAATCCAACCCTAAGAGCTTGGAATGTGTCAGGTTTATTTGAAGGGGAATGAAGAGCTTCAGGCAGGGTGCTTCTGCCTGGGCTTTATCACCAGCTAGGGAGCAGCTGGTTTATCTGGCAGGAGAAGCAGCCAGGGAAGAGCCTGCCAAGGGAAAAAAACAATGGGAGAAGAGACTCCAGCAGTTAGAGTCAGCAGCTTGACTGTGTGTAAACAGCAGCACAGTTACTCACCAGCTCCAGCCCCTGGGTGCTCCTGAGTCAGAGCTGTTTCCTCTCCTGACGAAGCAGCAAGCTCATTCTGGAGCAGCCAGCTGGAGCCTGTTCAGCAGCAGAATCAGCAGGTACCTCCTGGAGGCAGGAGCTCTGACTGGCCACCAGGGCTCAGCTGCCCTTCCTTGGCTTCCCTGACCATTCAGCTTGTTCCACTTACTGCTCAGAAGATGCTGCTGCAGCTGGGCTTTGATTCTGCTTCCCCTAGGTCTGACTGGGCAGCCTCCAGAGAGCTCTCTGCCTGATTTCCCTGCCTGTGAGGTGCAGGGGATGGGCTGTGTTAGCACTGGCTCCCTGCCATCTGCCAGAGCTTCTGCTGTGGGCCCATGGGGACAGAGCTAAGTGTGTCCCACTTTCTGACAGCATCAGCCATCCTTTGGGGAAGGGAAGAGGGTTTGTAGCCCTGGGAGGGACAGGAAAGGCTTCCCTCTCACAAGTCACTCATGCAAGAACCCCAAGGCTGGGACTGTGGAAGAAAAGGGAGCAGGAAGGAAGCATTCTGACATCTGTGCCTTGGGTGAAACAGCCTCTCCTTGAGTGATTCCTGGTTAGGAGGTGGAGCTAGGGAGCAGAAAGGAGAGCAGGGCTCAAGGAACCTGAACATCCCTGCCCTGTGCTGCTGGAGGAGTATCCAGGGGTGCTTGTGCTCTGCTCCCCAGCCCACAGTGGGAGCTCTAAAAGAGCTTTGCTGGGGGTGTGTTGAGTTTATTTCTTGGTTGGTTTGGGCTTTTTTCCCTTCTTGAGATGGTTTCTGTACCTGAGGCTGTTCATAGATCACAGCTGCAGGGCATGGGGTGGGTTGGAAGGGACCTCCAAGCTCAGCCAGTTCCAACCCCCTGCCATGGGCAGGGACACCTCCCACCAGCCCAGCTCAAGGCCTCATCCAGCCTGGGACATCCCCAACCTCCCTGGGCAGCCTGTGGGTCTCTGGTGTTCTTCTCTCTGAGGGAGGAGGGCAGAAGTGCAGAGGGCTTCCTGGTGATGCCTTGCAGTCAAGGCCTGACAGTGCTGCAAGTTGTGTAACCCTGGTGCTGGGCACTGCCCCATCCCAAAGGGCTGGCAGCACAGCTACAGAGCCTGCTGTGGTGAGAATGGAAGCAGGGAGCCTCTGCTTGAGCTGTGGTCAGGCTCAGCCTGCTTGGCCTGCTCCAGGGGCACATGAAGGCGTGGGAGGGCTGCTGGAGTGAGGCAGGATGTCTGGATGGGGTTTGTCAGGCCTCCATTTCCTTCTCTCTCTCCTTCAGAACCTAGTGTAGGATGAGCAACTCCCATCTGAAGTGCCCTGAGCTCCAGGGTGCGGCAGTGTGCAAAGTGCAGGCCTCCTCTTTGCAGAGTGCTGCTGAGCAGGACCCAGCTCTGCCTCCCTGCTGCTGTGGGCTTTGGAGTGTAGGAAGGGGATGAGTAAGAGCCCAGTGGAGTGTCACAGTGGTGAGCTGCTGCCTTCCCTCCTGACAAACACACTGCCTGAGCAGAAGTTCAAAGCAGTGACTTGATGCCTCAGCCATTTCCTCCTGAAGCTGAGTGCTGCCTGGCAGCTGCCAAGCTGGACCAGCAGTGGATATCTGTCCCCTGGAGGGGGGAGCCTGGGGGGTTTGGTGTGGATCTGCAAAGCTCCTCTGGGGGTGAGTCAGTCCTGTGTCACAGGTTGGATGCTCTCCTGTCTCAAGCAGCTGATGTTCAGAAGTTAATCTGGGGGTGGGAGGGGGGAATCATTCCCCTGTGGAGATCCAGAAGCTTTGAGGACACTCAGCTGCAAGTGGTGGCTTGGTCAATAAATCTTCCCCCTGCTTGGCAAGGAGCTCTGACAAGAAATCCTCCCCTGCTTCCTAGCAGCACACAGTTGCTGGCTGGCTGCTGGGCACCTTTAGAGGGAGGTTTCCAGATGCAGACAGATGAAGAGAGCCAGCTCCTGACCTTGGGACTGAGGGTAGCTCCAAGGTGGACTTGCACATCTCTCCAGCCCCTCAGGGTTCATGCAGGGAGTTTGAGCTCATACCTGCTCCCCTTGGCTTTTTTTCCCCCCTCTTCACTGCATTGCAAACAGTGCTGGCTGCTGGAGTAGAGTGGAGAGAAGTGCTTCAGAGGGGAAACAAAATACACACACACACTGATTGTCCTGTGGTCTCCTGAGGGGAAGCAGCAGGTAGCAAGGCCTCTTCTCTGCCCTAGGGGATCAGAACATCACGGAATCACTACGGTGGGAAAAGATCTCAGAGAGCATCAAGTCCAACCTGGCACCCAACAGCTCCTGACAGCTCAACCATGGCTCCCAGTGCCACATCCAATCCCCTCTGGAACACCTCCAGGGATGGGGACTCCACCACCTCCCTGGGCAGCACATCCCCAGGGCCAATCTCTCTCTCTGGGAAGAACTTTCTCCTCACCTGCAGCCTAAACCTCCCCTGGCACAGCTTGAGACTGTGTCCTCTTGTTCTGGTACTGCTTGCCTGGGAGAAGAGACCAACCCCCACCTGGCTCCAACCTCCCTGCAGGGAGTTGGAGAGAGCAAGAAGGTCTCCCCTGAGCCTCCTCTTCTCCAGGCTAAGCAACCCCAGCTCCCTCAGCCTCTCCTCCCAGGGCTGTGCTCCAGACCCCTCCCCAGCTTTGTTGCCCCTCTCTGGACACCTTCCAGCATCTCAACCTCTTTCCTAACCTGAGGGTCCCAGAACTGGCCACAGGACTCCAGGTGTGGCCTGAGCAGTGCTGAGCACAGGGCAGGATGAGCTCCCTGCTCCTGCTGGCCACACTGCTCCTGATGCAGGCCAGGATGCCCTTGGCTTTCTTGGCCCCCTGGGCACACTGCTGGCTCCTGTTCAGCTGCTGTCAGCCAGCATCCCCAGGTCCCTCTCTGTTTGGCAGCTCTCAGCCACTCTGCCCCAGCCTGCAGCACTGCCTGGGGTTGTTGTGACCAAACCTGAGAGGCCAGGAGGATGCAGCAGGCTGTTGCAAAGTGAAGATTCAGGCTTGTGGCCAAGTGATGTCTGAGTTTCAGGGCTCACTGGAGCTTCTCCAGGGCTGACAGACAGGGATGGTTTTGTCCACCTGCCCTTCAGGCTGCTGTGCACAGAGTCCTCACTCCAAGGCAGGGCTTCCCAGGCTCCCTGTGAGGACAGAGGCAGCACAGTCTGGGCAGCAAGTGCTACCAGGCTGCCATGCAGCTGCTCTGGGCTCTCTCCCTGGCTCTGCCACTGCTCTGCTCTGTGGATTTGGGTGAGTCATTTCCTTTTGTGTTCTATGGCTCCCTCCTGCTCCTCTCTGTTTAGACTGCAAGCTTTTCCTCCCAGGAGCTGCCTGTGCTGTGCATAAAGCCTGCTTGTGTGGGACAAATAAACACAAGTGAGCTACTGCCAGTGAAGGAAAAGGCACCAAGGCCTTGCAAGCATGAATGGGGGAGCAGGAAGAAAGCACAGAAAGTGTTCTTGGCTTGGCTGGCTCAGGAGACAGTGGAGGTGACACAACCTGACCAGCTGCCCACAATTAAAGAGTTCCCTTTGCTTCAGCTCAAAGATACTTTCATAGGCAGGACTTGCAGCATTGCCCTTGGTATAGGCTTTGATTTGTGCCAGAGGTCTTGGGCTGGGGAGATTGGACTGAAGGCAGATCCTGGCCTGGAGAGGTTGGATTTAAGGTAGATTTGGGCCTTGGGAGATTGGATTTAAGGCAGATGCTGGGCTTGGGAGGTTGGATTTAAGGTAGATATTGGGCTTGGGAGATTGGACTGAAGGCAGATTCTGGGCTGGAGAGATTGGATTTAAGGGAGATCCTGGGCTTGGGAGGTTGGACTGAAGGCAGATGCTGGGCTGGGGAGGTTGGGCTGAAGGCAGATGCTGGGCTGGGGAAGTTGGACTGAAGGGAGATCCTGGGCTTGGGAGGTTGGACTGAAGGCAGATGCTGGGCTGGGGAGGTTGGGCTGAAGGCAGATGCTGGGCTGGGGAGGTTGGGCTGAAGGCAGATGCTGGGCTGGGGAAGTTGGACTGAAGGGAGATCCTGGGCTTGGGAGGTTGGACTGAAGGCAGATGCTGGGCTGGGGAGGTTGGGCTGAAGGCAGATGCTGGGCTGGGGAGGTTGGACTGAAGGCAGATGCTGGGCTGGGGAGGTTGGGCTGAAGGCAGATGCTGGGCTGGGGAAGTTGGACTGAAGGGAGATCCTGGGCTTGGGAGGTTGGACTGAAGGCAGATGCTGGGCTGGGGAGGTTGGGCTGAAGGCAGATGCTGGGCTGGGGAAGTTGGACTGAAGGGAGATCCTGGGCTTGGGAGGTTGGACTGAAGGCAGATGCTGGGCTGGGGAGGTTGGGCTGAAGGCAGATGCTGGGCTGGGGAGGTTGGGCTGAAGGCAGATGCTGGGCTGGGGAGGTTGGACTGAAGGCAGATGCTGGGCTGGGGAGGTTGGGCTGAAGGCAGATGCTGGGCTGGGGAGGTTGGACTGAAGGCAGATGCTGGGCTGGGGAGGTTGGACTGAAGGCAGATGCTGGGCTGGGGAGGTTGGGCTGAAGGCAGATGCTGGGCTGGGGAGGTTGGGCTGAAGGCAGATGCTGGGCTGGGGAGGTTGGGCTGAAGGCAGATGCTGGGCTGGGGAGGTTGGGCTGAAGGCAGATGCTGGGCTGGGGAGGTTGGACTGAAGGCAGATGCTGGGCTGGGGAGGTTGGGCTGAAGGCAGATCCTGGGCTGGGGAGGTTGGGCTGAAGGCAGATGCTGGGCTGGGGAGGTTGGACTGAAGGCAGATGCTGGGCTGGGGAGGTTGGACTGAAGGCAGATGCTGGGCTGGGGAGGTTGGACTGAAGGCAGATGCTGGGCTGGGGAGGTTGGACTGAAGGCAGATGCTGGGCTGGGGAGGTTGGGCTGAAGGCAGATGCTGGGCTGGGGAGGTTGGGCTGAAGGCAGATGCTGGGCTGGGGAGGTTGGGCTGAAGGCAGATGCTGTGCTGGGGAGGTTGGACTGAAGGCAGATGCTGGGCTGGGGAGGTTGGACTGAAGGCAGATCCTGGGCTGGGGAGATTTGGTTTAAGATACTGGACTTGAGGTGGATATAGAGCTTGAACTCCTGGGCTTGAGCTATTGGACTTGAGGTATTAGAGTTAAGCTAGATAATGGACTTAAGCTACTGGGTTTGAACTTGAGACAGATCCTGCACTTCTTCAGGTCTGGGACCTGCTATTGAGCAGAGGATCTGCCTTTGGTGAGTTGTTGGTTGCTTGGCTTTGGTGGCACCCATGGGGCAATGGTTTCAAAGTGGAAGAAGCTGGATTGAGATGAGACACTGGGAAGAAACTCTTCCCCCTCAGGGTGGTGAGGCACTGGATCAGGCTGTGGAAGTGTTCAAGGCCAGGCTGGATGAGGCCTTGAGCAGCCTGATCTGGTAGGAGGTGTCCCTGCCCATGGCAGGGGGCTTGGATCTGGATGATCATTAAGGTTCCTTCCAACCCAAACCCTTCCCTGATAGATGATAAACCCACTTGGCTTTTCCTCCCCTTCCCCCCACACCCTGAGCCCAGCTCTTTGGATTTGATGTGGTGGAAACAAAGTCACCAAATGCAGATTCTTCTTTTCCTTTCATCCTGGGTGGGGGGGAAACCTAATCTTCAGACATCAGTCTGGAAAGAAATGCTAATGATAAATCTGTGCTGCTTTCCTGGGCAATTCCTCTGTTTGGCTAACTGCTTCCTATTAATGGGGGCTGAGATGAAGCCCAGGAATCTGCAGCTGAGAGGGGTTTCACTCCAGTGCCATCCAAAGATGCCAGACCACAGAGCTGCCTCCAGGCAGAAGCTGCAGACAGAGCTCTCTGGCCTGTTGGGGGGGCAGCAGTGCTGGGAGGACACAGAGGCACAGTTCAGGAGGAGCAGTCTGCTGCCTGCTGACCTCCTTGCTGCATGTCCAAGCCTCTGCCAGGCAGGCTGCAAAGCTCAGTGCCTTCAGCTGAGCAAAGCCCTCTTAAGAGTCCATCCAACCAAACCTGAGCTCCCAGCATTTCCCACCTGAAATAGAGGTGAAACCAACCTGGTTCCTGTCACCATCTGGTTCCTGTCTGAAATAGAGAGGACTCTGGCAAGGCCCTGGCAGCCTTTCTTCTCCCTGCTAGCCTGGTGTGTGCTGGGCATGGCAGGTGCAGGGCTCCAGGAAGCCAAACCACTTGTGAGGGTGCTGGAAGGTTCCTTCCCCTTGCATGGCTGAAGCTGCTGTGCTTGGCCAGGGCCTGTGGCCAGGGTGGAGAGCTGCATGTGCCACAGTGGGCAGCTGAGGGATGCTTCTGGTTTGGAGAACCAACACCCAAAAGAGCTGTGGGAGTGAGGAAGGGGAAAGGCTCTGGGCAGTGGTCAGGTCAGGCTCCATGGAGAGCCTAGTTAAAGATCCAGCTCCTGAGGGGCCAGAGTGTTGACACAGCTGCCCCTCCAGCACCTCTTTGGAGCAGCCAGGCTCTGGGCTGACTGGAGGCTGTGCAGAGCAGAGTGAGGAGAGGACATCTGTGAAATAGCCTCCCCTGTCCCTTTCCTCCTCCTGAACCCCAGAGAAGCTGTTGCTCTCTCCTTCCAGTGGGTGGTTTCCTTCAGTAGGTTTGGCCTGAACTTGGCTTCTTTCAGTCAGGAAATAGCCAATTCATGAGAGCAGCAACCACAGCAATCTGTATCCATCCCAGCAGGCCAGCAAGGAGCAGGCAGTAACCTCTGCAGTGCCAAAGCTGAGGGGCAGAAGGTGGGAAAGCAACCTGGAGTTGCAGCCTGGAAGCCTCTGCCTGTGGTGGAGAGGAGCCAAGGGAAGGAGAGAGTGTTCTCTCTGTGCAATGGGAGCAGCTTCTTGCCTCCCAGCCACACATTTGCCAGGCTGTGCTCTGGTGAGGCAGCTGGACAGAAGGACTTGAGCCTCTCTCTGGCCTGACAGGCACAAGAGGAGAGGCTCCTTCCACTAGACTCTGGCACCCCAGCAGGTCAGGGTTGGCTTTGCTGTGGTGCCTGAGAGTCTGGCAGCAGGTCTGCAGCTTAGGGACAGTGTGGGGCTGCATTTCCTTGCCTGCAGCTGGTTGTGGAGTTGGACTCCTGCAGATATTTGAGGCTTGCAGAGGCAGGGCTGTGCTTGTGCAGTGGGGGTGCTGCTGGCCTGGCCATCCAGGCTGCTGGCATGGCTCAGCTGCTGAGTGTGGGAGCCTGGCCTGGCAGTGACTGCCTGCCTCTGACTACCCCACTGCAGAGCAAGGACAGAGGGGAAGTCTGCAGTGATATTTCTCTGGGGGCACCTGAAGATTGCTGTACAGCTTCTCCCTAGGAAGCCAGCAGCAGCTCACCTGGGTCTGGCTGGGGCAGGGTGCTGAGCTGCTGGAGTTAACAGCAGGCTGCTTCCTTGTTATTGTTCCCATGGTGAAGTTATTCAATGATAATAATAGCTGCAGTTTCTTGGAATTCCTTTGGAAGTGGCTTCTTCTGTCTGCTGCTGGAGACAGGATCCTGGCCCTGGGCTGGATGCTTCCCTTGCTGCAAAGTGTTAACTGTTTAGATGTTTGGTTAAGGATTTTAGAATCATAGGGTCAGAGAGCTGTCAGGGTTGGAAGGGACCTCAAGGCTCAGCCAGCTCCAACCCCCCTGCCATGGGCAGGGACACCTCACACCACAGCAGGTTGCTCACAGCCACATCCAGCCTGGCTGCAAACACCTCCAGGCAGGAGGCTTCCACCACCTCCCTGGGCAGCCTGTGCCAGGCTCTCACCACCCTCCTGGGGAAGAACTTCTTCCTCACAGCCAATCTGAATCTCACCACTTCTAGTTTTGCTCCATCCCCCCCAAGTCCTATCACTGACACCCTCAAAAGTCCCTCCCCAGCTTTTTGGTGGAATGCTCTCCTCTTTCCTGCACCACAGCCCTCCTGGGGGCAGAGGGAATCTCCCTCCTGGTGCACTAGGTGGTACAGAAGAATCTAGAGGGAAAGAGACTGCAGTGGAGCAATTCAGTTTGTCTCCATGGAGTGGCAGGGGAAAGCTCCTGCCTTGGAATTTGAAGCCCTCCTATGAGAGCCCCACATAAATTTAGCTCTGTTCTACAGAGGGACTTTTAGGAATGACAACTTTTCACTCCCTTGCCCCAGCCTTTTCCACTTGGTGACTCATTTGATTGTATTTCTAGATCCCCTGAGCACTGCCAACCACAACCAACAACAACAGAATGCAAGCAGGCAAAGCTTTACCACAGTGCAGTTTCTAACAGCTGCAGGAGCTCCTGGCTTAATATTCCTCTCCTTTGCCTGCACATCTTGCATTGAAAGAGTCCTGCAGGAGCTCCTGGCTTTGGATTCCTCTCCTTTGCCTGCAGATCTTGCATTGAAAGAGTCCTGCAGGAGCTCCTGGCTTTAGATTCCTCTCCTTTGCCTGCAGGTCTTGCATTGAAAGAGTCCTGCAGGAGCTCCTGGCTTTAGATTCCTCTCCCTTGCCTGCACATCTTGCATTGAAAGAGTCCTGCAGGAGCTCCTGGCTTTGGATTCCTCTCCTTTGCCTGCAGATCTTGCATTGAAAGAGTCCTGCAGGAGCTCCTGGCTTTAGATTCCTCTCCTTTGCCTGCAGATCTTGCATTGAAAGAGTCCTGCAGGAGCTCCTGGCTTTGGATTCCTCTCCTTTGCCTGCAGATCTTGCATTGAAAGAGTCCTGCAGGAGCTCCTGGCTTTAGATTCCTCTCCTTTGCCTGCAGATCTTGCATTGAAAGAGTCCTGCAGGAGCTCCTGGCTTTAGATTCCTCTTCCTTGCCTGCAGATCTTGCATTGAAAGAGTCCTGCAGGAGCTCCTGGCTTTGGATTCCTCTTCCTTGCCTGCACATCTTGCATTAAGAGAGTCCTGCAGGAGCTCCTGGCTTTAGATTCCTCTTCCTTGCCTGCAGATCTTGCATTGAAAGAGTCCTGCAGGAGCTCCTGGCTTTAGATTCCTCTCCTTTGCCTGCACATCTTGCATTGAAAGAATCCTGCAGGAGCTCCTGGCTTTAGATTCCTCTCCTTTGCCTGCACATCTTGCATTGAAAGAGTTCTGCAGGAGCTCCTGGCTTTAGATTCCTCTCCTTTGCCTGCAGATCTTGCATTGAAAGAGTCCTGCAGGAGCTCCTGGCTTTAGATTCCTCTCCTTTGCCTGCAGATCTTGCATTGAAAGAGTCCTGCAGGAGCTCCTGGCTTTGGATTCCTCTCCTTTGCCTGCAGATCTTGCATTGAAAGAGTCCTGCAGGAGCTCCTGGCTTTAGATTCCTCTCCTTTGCCTGCAGATCTTGCATTGAAAGAGTCCTGCAGGAGCTCCTGGCTTTAGATTCCTCTCCCTTGCCTGCAGATCTTGCATTAAGAGAGTCCTGCAGGAGCTCCTGGCTTTGGATTCCTCTCCTTTGCCTGCAGATCTTGCATTGAAAGAGTCCTGCAGGAGCTCCTGGCTTTAGATTCCTCTCCCTTGCCTGCAGATCTTGCATTAAGAGAGTCCTGCTGCATTCATTCCCCTCCAGGGCTCAGGCCATTAGGCTGGATTCAGAAGGAGCCATGCTCCCAAGGCTGAAGCAACACTTTCCCACCCCTGGCTAAGGTGCTGTGTGGAACAGGTTGGTGAAGACTGACTTGGGGTCTTTCAGCACCTTGTCCTGCTTGAAAACAAAAGAGGTTTTTCCACTGGAAAGGAACTGGGGTCTCTTCCTGGACTTGGATTGGTGTGGTAGCGAAGCAGAGGACACTTAAAAGCAGCCTGGGCCACCAGCAGCCTTGGTGAGCTGTTCCCACCACTCCCTGGGAAGGTGCCTGCTCTCTTCAGCTTTGGCTAGTGGAGTTTCAGCTGTTGGAAGAGTGTCAGCACAGGATTTAATGCCATGCTTGCTTAGCTCTGCCTTTTTAAGCAGCCCTGTCCCTCCTGAGCATCCCACAGCACCCCAGAATCATTGGGGTTGGGAAAGACCTTTGAGTTCATCAAGTCCAACCATTCCCTGGCTCTGCCAAGCCTGGTGCTAAACCATGGTCCTCAGCACCACAGCTCTGTGCCTTTGAAATCTCTCCAGGGGTGGGGATCCAAGCACCTCCCTGGGGAGCCTGTGCCAGTGCTTGAGAGCCCTTTCAGGGAAGGAGTTTCTCCACTGAGAGAAGAAGTAGTAGTGCTCTAAAGGGAAAAAGCCCAAAGCCAACCAAACAACAAACCAGGGCTGACTCTGCTCTGCAGCTGCAAACTGAAGCAAGCTGAGCTTTAACTGCTCTGTGAGTGCAGAGTCCCTCTTGGGAAGCAGTGTTTGGAGCTGCAGCATTCACTGCTGCCTTCCCTGCTCCACTGCTGCCTTCCCTGCTCCTTGGCACTGATTGCTTTCAGCAACTGATCTAACTGGGGCTTAGATAAACACAGTTAAATACAGCAGTTCAGGCTTGAGCAGCTGGTTGCTGTCATGGAACAGCCATTCCCCTGAGCAGAGCTTGGCATTGCTGTGCCCTACCACTGCTGTCAGGGCTGATGTTGCCTTGTGAGCAGGCAAAGAGCAGCAGCAAGGTACCAGCTCCTCTGTGGGGAAGGTTACTGCAGCCTGCTGGCTGCTTGTCTTGGAGCCAGGCAAGCAGCTGCTGCCACAACTCAGATCACAGAAGCACCAAGGCTGGAAGAGACCTCAAAGATCACCAAGTCCAACCTGTCACCACAGACCTCCTGACTAAACCACGGCACCAAGTGACACCTACTATTGGATGTGGCACTTGGAGCCATGGTCTAGTCATGAGGTCTGTGGTGCCAGGTTGGACTTGATGCTCTTTGAGGTCTCTTCCAGCCTTGGTGATTCTGTGATACATCCAATCCCCTCCTGAGCACCTCCAGGGATGGGGACTCCACCACCTCCCTGGGCAGCACATTCCAGTGGCTAATTACTCTGTCTGGGAAGAACTTTCTCCTCACCTCCAGCCTGAACCTCCCCTGGCAGAGCTTGAGACTGTGTCCTCTTGTTCTGGTGCTGCTTGCCTGGGAGAAGAGAGCAACCCCCACCTGGCTCCAACCTCCCTTCAGGGAGCTGGAGAGAGCAAGAAGGTCTCCCCTGAGCCTCCTCTTCTCCAGGCTAAGCAACCCCAGCTCCCTCAGCCTCTCCTCCCAGGGCTGTGCTCCAGACCCCTCCCCAGCTTTGTTGCCCTTCTCTGGACACCTTCAAGTCTCTCAATGTCCTTCTTGACCTGAGGGGCTCAGAACTGGACACATCTTGTGTGAAGGGCTGGAAGCAGAAATCCTAACCCTGAGCCCAGCCTCTGTGACAGGGAGATGTTCCCCACATGGCAGCATTCTGGGGGAGGTTAGTTGTGTTTTAGGCTCTTCTTGCCTGTGCTGCCCTAAGCTTCCCCAGGCTCAGCCTTGCTCACTCCTTTCCTTTTGCTAAGGTAGCTGCCATTCAGCCTTTGCTTACAGCTCACAGGGCAGAGCCAGTCTTGTTTTCTAGGCTGCTGTCTGAGCTTGGAGGAGGAGGCAAAGATCAAAACCCCAGTGAAGGCAGCAGAATGAATCCAGTCTCCAGCAGCCAGCTGGGTGAGTGTCAGACAAAGGGAGAAACAGCTGGCTCCAGTAAAGCACAGATCAGTTCCTTCCCTAGGGGAGGGGGGGAGCAAAATGTGTTTGTGAGCCCAGAGCTGTGGGGACCAACTTTACTCGACAAAACTTGGCCATCAGAGTCAGCTCAGCTCAGCAGGTCCCAGGGGGAGGGGAGAGAGGAGAGTTTGCAGTGGCCCTGCAGAAGGCGCTGGGGAAAGGAGGTGGAGAGTCGAGCGGCGAGGAGAGCAGAGCGTGGGGAGGTGGGGAGCTGGGAGGTGGAGTAATGCTTGCAGGGAATATGAGCTGCTGTCCACAGCTCTCTGGCTGTAAATTGATGAGGTCATAGTGGGGTTTCAGTTTGAAAAGAAAAGCAAAGTGGAGGGGGAAAAAAAAAAGTCTTCAGCTTGTTTTTGAAGAGGGCTGAAAACACGGAGGGGAGAGAGAGAGAGCGGAGGAAGACGACATGGAGCAGCTCACAAAACTCCTCCTGTGGCAGCTGGTGCTTCAGCAAAGTAAGCCTCTAGCTGGTCTGCCTGATGGGACTTGAGTTTGCTTTCCTCTCCAGAGCCTGGGGCTGGCTGGCTGCGAGCTTTGCAGCTGCTCTCTGTGTAAGGCTGCCGTCAGGTTGGTGAGGGAGCCGCGGGCTGGGCTCCGCTCTGCGAGCCGCAGGGGAGTCCTGGGCTTCTCCTGCTCTTTGGGACAGGGGAGGGGGGGGAGAAGGGCTTGAGGATGTTTCAAGCAGGGCTCCAGCAGGTTTGGGCCATCTGGGGCTTTTTCTTTTTCCCCTGTCAGTTACCTTGGGCAGCAGATGCAAAGCCAGTGAGCTGGAACGTGCAGCCTGCACAGGGAGATTTGGAGGGGGCTTTGTGCTTTGGAGGGGGCAGAAGCAGCTGATTGGGAGGTTATGCTTTTGAGGGGGCAGAAACAGCTGATTTGGAGCTTGGTTTATACTTTGGAAGAGGCAGAAACAGCTGATTGGGAGGTTATGTTTTTGAGGAGGCAGAAACAGCTGATTTGGAGCTTGGTTTATACCTTGGAAGAAGCAGAAACAGCTGATTTGGAGGTTGGTTTATACCTTGGAAGAGGCAGAAACAGCTGATTGGGAGGTTATGTTTTTGAGGAGGCAGAAACAGCTGATTTGGAGCTTGGTTTATACTTTGGAAGAGGCAGAAACAACTGATTGGGAGGTTATGTTTTTGAGGAGGCAGAAACAGCTGATTTGGAGGTTGGTTTATACTGTGGAAGAGGCAGAAACAGCTGATTGGGAGGTTATGTTTTTGAGGAGGCAGAAACAGCTGCTTTGGAGTTTGTTTTATATCTTGGAAGAGGCAGAAACAGCTGATTGGGAGGTTATGTTTTTGAGGAGGCAGAAACAGCTGCTTTGGAGGTTGGTTTATACCTTGGAAGAGGCAGAAACAGCTGCTGTATGTGTGTGAGAGAGAGAGTGTGTTCAGGATGGGGTTAAAAATCAGTGTGTGGAGTCTCTTTTTTTCCTTCCTCCCATGTCAGCAGAAAGCCTGAGACACAGGAATTCACTTTTGGGTTAGGTACAGAGAAAGGGTGAGGAGGAGGATGGTTTGTCAGAGCTAAAAGCAAACTGAGGGTCCTGAGAGCCTGGCCCCAAGGTGAGCAGAGAAACCCCAGTCAGGCTTGGGTGGCAGGAGAAGATTTGAGGGTTGGTTGCCACCCCCCAGCAAATCCACACTGGAAACTCTCTGGGCTCTAAGGAAGGGACCCCTGAGCACAGGACCAGCTGCAGCTCGAGGAACAGGATGGAGAGACTTCATTTAGGTGCTGACAGGAGGAAGTGGGGAGCACAAGGGGTGTTTTGGGGGGCTGGTGAGTCCCCCTGCTCTTCACAGCCCTGAAAGGCTGTGGCTGGCCTGAGTCTCTGAGGATTCCTCAGCAGGTAGGTGGAGGAAGCTGGAGAGTTCCCAGTCCCTCATTAATCTAACTTCCATGTCATCTCACCCCAGTTTTGCAGTGCCTCAAGGCTAGGTTTGGGAGTTGGCAGTGCATGGCAGCAGAGGGAGAGAGGAGTTCAAGTGGCTCAG
Organism: Melanerpes formicivorus; assembly: GCF_026170545.1. Classification (NCBI taxonomy): domain Eukaryota; kingdom Metazoa; phylum Chordata; class Aves; order Piciformes; family Picidae; genus Melanerpes; species Melanerpes formicivorus. The sequence goes on from NW_027142391.1 coordinate 2,553,925, forward strand.
CAAACTGCTGGGAGAGGGTGGGCTCAGGCTGGAGAAGGAGGAGGAGGAGGGACCACAGGTGGTGATTGAGGAGCACCAACCAGTCCAGCTGCTCCCCAGGGGGTGATTTAGTGGTGTTGGCAGGGCCTGGGGGGGAGCAGCCCGGGCAGGAAGAGCAGGTTGGGTTGCTGCAGAGCAGTGGTGCAGCTGTGTGGAGGCAACAGTGTCCCACCTCAGGATGGATTAGCCCTGAGAGCCCTTTCCTGGCTGTGCTTCTGAGAGATGGGCGTCCAGGCAGCCCTGCTGGCTGAGCCCTGCTGGCCCCACACGTTATTACATAATGAGGGGAGGGGAGAGGGGGGGAAAGGGGGCAATCTGTTGCTGTTCCAGAGCTGCTGAGATGATCCCTTCTGGCGAGGAACCACACCCTCAAGTGTTAATGTCTGGCAGGGAGGAACAGCAGTGTGTTTGGAATGGCTCTGCAAACTCTTCTGTGGGCCTGGAGCCAGCCTGAAGTACACAAAGCAGAGAAGGGTTTACAAAGCTTGAGCTGTCTGTGAGAAAGTCAGGGCAAAGCTGAGAGGGCTCCTGGCTGCAGCAGCCAAGATGGAGCCCAGAAGGCTTTTGCCCTCCTGCAGAGGCAGCACATTCCTGCTCTGGGCATGCTCCTACCTGCACTGAGGTGCTGGAGTTGTTGTGAGGGAGTTTGGGGCTCTCCAGTCCTAGCAGAAAGCAGCAGCCTCTGCTCTTGAGAAAGTTGTCCCAGGAAGCCTTGGAAGCTGAACAAAGACAAAGCCTTAGCTGAAAGCCCAGCTCAAAGCTTGGCCACCAGCTGGCTTTGTGAGGGGCACTTTGGTGTGGTGCCAAGCTTAGCTGTGCAGCTCCAGGCTGGGAGGTGTCCAGGTGGAGCTGTGTCACTCACTGCCTCCCTCCTGTGCCTCTTTGGGGTGGTCTCAGAGGTTAGTTGTGGCTCCTGGTCACTGGGGTTTATCAAGCTGGCTACCAGAGGAGGGCTGAGCTCCTTTGTGTGGCTGCCACCCTGATGCTTCTGCATCAAACCACAGTGGCCTCTTAGCTGCTGGCTCAGCTCCCTGAAGAGTCAGGATGGAGCCACTGCCCTTCTCCATAGTTTGGGAGCACAGGCTGCTGGTTTTGCAATCACTGTGGGATGGCTCTGCAGAGGCCTTTCAAGCCCCTGCATGGACAATGGGATTGAGGGGGGCCCAGGAGCCATGGCACATGCAGGGTCTGTGAGGGACATGTCCTTCCCCTGGGACCAGGCCACCCCTCTGTGTCCCCAAAAGGCAAGAGGGGCTGAGGCTGAGCAGGAGATGGCAGGGAAGGTGTGCAGGGGAATGATCACAGAGTGCTGGGGGCCGGAAGGGACCTCCAGAGATCATCCAGTCCAAGCCACCCAGGGCAGGCCACACAGGAACACATCCAGGTGGGACTGGAAAGTCTCCAGAGGAGGAGACTCCACAACCTGCTCCAGGGCTCCAGCACCCTCACAGCAAAGAAGTTTCTCCTCATGGTTGAGGTGGAGCCTCCTGTGTGCCAGCTTGTGCCTGTTGCTCCTTGTCCTGTCCCTGGACACCACTGGAAGGAGCCTGGCTCCTTCTTCTTGCCCCCCACCCCTCAGCTATTTGGGGGCATTGATCAGATCCCCTCTCAGCCTTCCTTCTCCAGACTCAACAGCCCCAGGGCTCTCAGTCCTTCTTCACAGCAGAGCTGTTCCAGTCCCTTCATCATCCTTAGAGCTCTCCATTGGAGTCTCTCCAGCAGATCCCTGTCCCAAAACTGGACACAGTGTCCCAGGGGTGGTCTCACCAGGGCAGAGGAGAGGGGGAGGAGGAGAGCCTCCCTAGACCTGCTGGCCACACTTTCCTGCCTGCACTCTGTGTCACCCTCAGAGGCTGTTTGAAGCCACACACCTGCTGGGTCATGACACTCATTTCTCCAGTCACTTCTCTGCTCTCTTTCCTTCCCACTGCTACAGTCTGGACCTCAGTGGTGCTCCTTGCCTCCTAAGGCACTGCTCCAGGCAGCTCCTCTCTGCTGACCTCAAGGGCAAGGCTCTCACTGAGTTGAGCAGAAGCTCTGCAGGCACTGCTGGTGTCCCATGGAGTGTTTGTGCCACTTGGCACTCAGGTCTTGCACTTCCAGTGCCTGCAGTCTCCTTTTCTGCTCTGGCAGCCTTTCATCCTCCAGGGTGAGGCAGAACTCAGTGGTTTCCTCAGGACATGCTCCTGCCTGTGAAGCAGAACCTCTGCAGGAGGAGAGCAGTGGTGCTGTGGCAAGGCTTAGGGGACAGCCTTCTGGGCAGCTGCTCCAAGGCCGCTGCCTGGAGAGCTCTGGGTGCCCAAGATGTCTTTCAGAGCCTGAGGCTTTCACTTCTAGCTTTGCCTGCAGGGTTTCATGGCTTAATTTCTCAGTTGGGAAGTGGATGGGGCTCAAGGGGTGAGAGCTGGCTCTGCCTTTTACAAGGGATTAGGAAATGCTTTTGCAGGCTGCTTTCCTCTTCCTGTGTTGTGTGAGCAGCAGAACCCAGCTGAGGCCTGCACAGAGCCTGCCAGGGCACAGCTGATTGCTGCCTTCTTGTTATCTTCTTGTGGCACATGACACAGAGAGCACAGAGTGATCATCCATCACCTTGGAAAGGCAAATTGAGAAGTAGCATAGAATCAGTCAGGGTGGGAAGGGACCACAAGGATCAGCCAGTTCCAACCCCCCTGCCATGGGCAGGGACACCCCACACTAGATCAGCCTGCCCAGAGCCTCAGCCAGCCTGGCCTTAAACACCTCCAGGGACAGGGCCCCAACCACCTCCCTGGACAACCCATTCCAGGGCTTCACCACTCTCATGGGGAAGAACTTCCTCCTCCCCTCCAGCCTGAATCTCCCCACCTCCAGCTTCATTCCATTCCCCCTAGTCCTATCACTCCCTGAGAGCCTGAGCAGTCCCTCCCCAGCCTTCCTGGAGCCCCCTTCAGATCCTGGAAGGCCACAATGAGGTCACCTGGGAGCCTTCTCTTCTCCAGACTGAACAGCCCCAACTCCTTCAGTCTGTCCTCACAGCAGAGGTGCTTCAGCCCTCTGCTCATCCTCCTGGCCCTGCTCTGGACACCTTTCAGCACCTCCAGATCCCTCTTGCCATAGGGGCTCCAGAACTGGAGGCAGGACTCCAGGTGGGGTCTCCCCAGAGCTGAGCAGAGGGGGAGAATCACCTCCCTCGCCCTGCTGGCCACACTTCTCCTGCTGCAGCCCAGGCTCTGCTTGGCTTTCTGGGCTGCAAGTGCACACTGAGAGCTCCTGGTGAGCTTCTCCTCCCCCAGCAGCCCCAAGTCTCTCTCCTCAGGGCTGCTTTCCAGCCTGGATTTGTGCCTGGGGTTGCCTCGACCCAGCTGCAGGACCCTGCCCTTGGTCTTGTTGAACCTCCTGAGGTTGGCTTGTGCCCAGCTCTGCAGCCTGCCCAGCTCCCTCTGGATGGATCCCTTCCCTCCAGCTGTCTGCTGCACCACACAGCTTGGTGTCATCAGCAGCCCTGCTGAGGGTGCACTCAGTGCCACAGCCAACAGTGAGTTCTGGGGTGACAACTACTGAGCTGTTTGGTGGGTTTGAGGTTCCCAGGTGCTGCAGTCTGAGCTTCCCCAAGGTGCAGAGATCCTCTTTGAGTTTTACAGTGGCAGGTTGGGAAGTGTGACTCACTTCCAGTTTGCCCCAGTCCTGTAGCTCCTGAGCTGTGAGCTTTTCTGGCTTCTGGGTATCTCTCTGTCTCTGTTCAGCAGCTGCTGTGTTGCACAAAGAAGGACTTGAAAAGGCAGGGCAGGGGCACAGGGGCACAGGTGCCCTTTGCTTCCCTCACAGAGGTAGGAGACTGAGAAGAGAGAGGCTTTAGCCACTGCTCTGTGCTCAGGTTACTGAAGGTCACTTGGATGAAATTCCTTCCTCTCCAGACATGCCTGGGATCAGAGACATCCCAAATTCCTTGGATTTCTGAGTGATCTCATCCACAGCCTTGTCAAATAAGTTGGAGTCTGACCCATGGCTTGATGTACAGCTGCAGATTTCCAGCCATGCCAAAAGGTTCTTCCTCCTTTGCCTGGTGGAGGTCCCATGCCTCATGGCCAGACCTGGCCTTCCTTTCACAGAGTCCTTTAGGCCAGCAAAGACCTTCAAGGTCATCAAGCCCAACCATTTGGAGAAGAGAAGGCCCTGAGGAGACCTAACTGTGGCCTTCCAGGATCTGCAGGGGGCTACAAGGAAGCTGGGGAGGGACTTTTGAGGGTGTCAGGGAGGGATAGGACTGGGGGGGATGGAAAAAACCCACTAGGAATGGGGAGATTCAGATTGGATGTGAGGAAGAAGTTGCTGCCCAGGAGGGTGGGGAGAGCCTGGCACAGGCTGCCCAGGGAGGTGGTGGAAGCCTCCTGCCTGGAGGTGTTTGCAGCCAGGCTGGAGGTGGCTGTGAGCAACCTGCTGTGGTGTGAGGTGTCCCTGCCCATGGCAGGGGGTTGGCGCTGGCTGAGCCTTGAGCTCCCTTCCAGCCCTGACAATTCTCTGCTTCTATGACCAACCCAAGTCTGCTGCTAAGCCATGTCCCTAGCACCACATCTCCCCAGCTTTCAAATCCCTCCAGGGATGATGATTCAACAACTTGGCTGCTGTGCCACTGGCTTTTTGACACCTTGGAGTGGTAACAAGAGGCAGGTCAAGAGGAAGTGGCTTCAAGTTGCATTAGGAGAGGTTTAGGTTGGATATGAGGTAAAAATTCTTCCCCAGAAGGGTTGTCCAGGCCTGGAACAGGCTGCCCAGGGCAGTGGTGGAGTTCCCCATCCATGGAGGGGTTTCAAAGCCTTGGAGATGTGGTGCTGAGGGCCATGGTTCAGTGGTGACCTGGCAGTGCTGGGTTAATGTTTAGACTTGATGCTCTTAGAGGTCTTTTCCAACCTAAACCATTTATGATTCTATTCCCTGGAGCAGGCTTCAGACCCCAAAACTCCTGTCCAGAATCTGTGTGCAGTGCAGAGCCCTTTTACTGCCATGGCTCAGCTCTGTGCTGAGCTCCAAATCAGCATCCCCACCTTGGGTGGCTTTGGTTCTAGTGCACATCACTTTCACCCTGGGCAAAGTCCCAGAGCCAGCAAGGCTCTGCCCTCTTCCCAACAGGAAGCAACATCCCCTGGACACTCAGGGGCAGCCCTAGGAAGACCCTGGAGGGTAACTGCCAAGAAAGGAAGAGTGTGCTCCTGCCATGCTGCTTAGGGAGCTGCTAGGGGAAGCTTTGAGAGTGGAGGGGAAAAACAGCTGTCAGCCCCCCCAAGACAAGAGCTTTCCTTACCTAAAGGCTGTTCCATCACAGACAGCTTCACCACTCCCCTGTTTCACAGAGCTGTGTTGGGAAGTGCTGGCTGAGAGGCATCCAGCAGCTTAGCCTGGCAAAAGGGTCCTGTGAGTGGGATGGAGAGAGAGGACCTGGCTGGCCCTTCCCATGCCAGCAGGGCCATCTGAGAGGTCCCAGCCTGGGGCTTGGTGGTGTTGTTACTTCAGGTCTGCAGCAGGCTGCTGAGCAGAGCACACTGGAAGGCCTGGGTGGAGACTTTGGTCAGGGATATGATGCTGCCCAGTGTTTTTCCCATTAACTTGCAAGAGGAAAGGAGAAAAGGGAAAGCATTCCTCTTGCTGAGCCAGGAGAGGATGTTTGTGTGGCTCCAGACCCACTTGCTCTTACGGAGCAGAGATGCAAGGCCAAGGCTCTGGGAGCAGTGGCTGCACAGCCAGCTCACAGCCCCCAGCTGCTGTTGGTGTTGTGCTGTTCCCTGGCTGCAGGGGCAACAGCTCCCTTCAGGCACAGGGAGACTGCTTTGGCACAGTGATGCTGTGAGCTGAGATGGATTTATTCTGGAGAAGGCTGATTGGGTGCTGGAGAAGAGCTTTGTTGTCCCCAGCTAGATCTAAGTCCTGGCTGGCAGAGGCTGGCAGCTGCTTGTTTTCACCAGCAGGCATTTTGCAGCCTGCTAGAGGAGAGCATCAAATGATGGCATGAAAATGTTCTCAGTGGGATGTCTCTTGCTTGGATCCAGCACAGACTTTCTCTGAGGTTTTGGGGGTTTGTTTATCCCTTTCTGAAGCTGAGATTAGAAATGTAGGAGGGGGGGAAAAAACCAACCCCAAACCCCCCCTGACATTTGGAGTGCCTCTGCCCTGCTGCTGCTCAGCTCTCTGGTGTCACTGCTCAGTGCTTTGTGATAGGGCCACGGAATGGAACTGAGTTCATTGTCACTCCCCACCCTGGGGGAGTGGGTGAGCCAGCCCCAGCCTGGAGTTCATCTCTGCTGTTTTGAAATGCAGGAATTCCAGGGCTGAAATAAATACACAGACAAACCAACCACTGCCTCTGTTTGGGGGACACTGGGAGGGACTCTGTGCCCATGGCCTCAGCAAGACAAAACATCTAATGGGCTTGCTGGAACCCACTGGGGCTTGACTGGGTAGGGAGGTGAATGATGTCATTGTGTTGGGAAGCTGAACTGGGCTCTCAGAGTGTGATGTCAGGAGATCTCCTAGAGCCCTCCTACACAAAAGGCAGAGCAAGGCAGAAACAAAGGCCTTGGTTCAGTCCTGGCAAAGCTCTTCCTGCCCAGACCCGAGTCAGGGGCCTTGGAGAGAGCTGCAGCTGCAGCTGGAGCCATGCAGAGCAGGGCAGCCTGGGGGCATGGCCCCAGGCTGAGGTGGTGGTGGGGCAGCAGGGTGAGGTACAGCAGCCAGGTCAGCTCCCTCCTCCCTGCTCAGCTGGGCTCAGCACACTGGAGCAGTGTATTGACAGGGGAGGGAGGGTAGATGGAGTCACAACAGAGGAGGTGGCTGCTGGCTGAGCCTTTTTGTCTCCTCCCTGCCTGTCTTTGTCAGTAACAATTCTTTCCCTTTGCTTTGACAGGTTCTGTGCATTTATATTCAGGTGAGTGACATCTCTGCTGCCTGCCTGCTCTGTCACCCTCAGGAGAGATGGGATTCCATGACAGGCACTGGGGCTTGCCTTGCTGACTGCCACTGGAAGTTCCCATGAACCACTGCCTCTAAACTTTGATTGAACTGGGGCTTGGGGTTAGGAAGGGAGGGGAGGGCAGGGCAGACCTGCAGTCCTCATGGCAGACACTGTAGATCCTGCTTGCACTGGATGCACTCACTGCTTGTGAAGGGTTTTCTGTTGGGATTCATAGAATGGGTTGGCTTGGAAGAGACCTTCAAGATCAGCCAGGTCCAACCCCCTGCCATGGGCAGGGACACCTCCCACCAGCCCAGGCTGCTCAAGGCCTCATCCAGCCTGCCCTTGAACACCTCCAGGGAGGGGACATCCACAGCCTCCCTGGGCAGCCTGTGCCAGTGTCTCCCCTCCCTCACTGGAAAGAATTTCTTCCTAATTTTCAGTGCCCTCCTCAAGCTTCAATCCATTTCCCTTCACCCTATCACCCCCAGCCCTAGCCAAAAGTCCCTCCCCAGCTCTGCTGTGGCCTCTTCAGGTACTGGCAGGCCGCTCTAAGTTCTCCCTGGAGCCTTCTCTTCTCCAGGCCCAACTCTCTCATCCTGACCACGTTGGGGAGGTTCTCCATCCCTCTGATCATCTTCCTGGCCTCCTGTGGACCTGCCCCAGCACTTCCACGTCCCTCTCATGCTGGGGGCAGCAGAACTGGACTTGCTCCAGGAGAAAGCTGTTGGCCTTGAAAGTTTCTTTTGGGCAGCAGGTGTGCAGAGCTTCTAGAACAGGTCTGAGTCCTACTCTGCTGTCAGCTTCATTCACCTGGTACCTCTGGTTTGTTTGTGTCTTGTCTTTTGTTTCTTTGTTGGTTTGTTGTTTGGTTTGGTTTGATTTTTGTGTTTGGTTTTCCTTTTGCCCTTTGCCTTTGGCCTTTTCCCTTTGCCTTTCCCCCTTTGCCTTTGGCCTTTTGCCTTTGGCCTTTTCCCTTTGCCTTTGGCTTTTCCCCTTTGCCTTTGGCTTTTCCCCTTTGCCTTTGGCTTTTCCCCTTTTGCCTTTCCCCCTTTTGCCTTTCCCCCTTTTGCCTTTCCCCCTTTTGCCTTGCTCCTGGCTCTCAGTTCCAGCTGATGCCTCCAACCCAGCCAGCGTGGTAGTGTCAGTGCTAAACATCAGTGCTGCCCTGGGCTCCCAGGCTGTGCTGCCCTGCAAGAGCCACCGCATGGTGTGGACCCAGGACCGGCTCAACGACCGGCAGCGCGTGGTGCACTGGGACGTGCTCAGCACCTACTATGGGGACAACAAGATGGAGAGGCTCTGTGACATGTACTCAGCTGGGGAGCAGCGTGTCTACAGCTCCTACAACCAGGGCAGGATCCTCATGCCCCAGAATGCCTTCACAGATGGCAACTTCTCCTTGGTGATCAAAGGTACTGAGCGGCGCCGCTGGGCTGCCTGCTGGGGGGAGGCTTCCTGGCTCCCTGAGCTGTGGCTTTCAGGGCAAGTGGCTGTTTCACAGGGCACTGTCTACAAATGAATCAATACCAGGCTAATGAGGTTAATGAGGCTCTCTGGAGCACTGGCCATGGTGTTTAGTTTCCCTTTGAGACAGTGCCATTTCAAGGGACTTGGACACAACTCACTGCCTGAAAGTCTCTTGGGCTTCTTCTGGACCTTTGTGTGTTGGCTCCTGGTAAGCCCAAAGCTCTCAGCCATGCTCTTAGCTAAACCTAACCCAGCTCTCTCTTTCCATCTGTTAGTACAAATACCTCCCCATAAACTAATGAAATCATGACATTAGGTGGTTTAGGCTCTGCTCAGCCCACCCTGGTGATCAGGATGGGTTAGAACCAGGTGATACAGAGACCCTTTTGCACCCAGACAAGGCTGTGGGAGGCAGATAAAGGACAGGAGCAATCATTGCCTCAGTACCAAGCATTTAAGTTCTCCTCTCTTCCCTGCTGTTCTAGGTGTTGCAGAGAGTGATGAAGGCATCTACTCTTGTAACCTTCACCATCACTACTGCCACTTATATGAAACTGTGAAAATCCAACTCAGTATCACCAAGAAAGGTAAGTGTGGCAGGCAGCTCGGTGTTCCTTTCAGAGAGGGACCTGCTCTGGAGTCCAGTGGCCCCCAGAGCTACTGACTTCACAGTGGGGCTTGTGGTGTGGATGCAGGGGGTTGCCTCTGCATTCTCATTTGCAGGTTCAGGGCATAAATGCCACAAAAGGCCTGGAAAGCATCCAGAGACAGTGGTGCTCACTCTGCTGTTTGCTCTCAGATGCCCTCAGGTTCAGTGCCAGTTGGTGACAAACTCCCAGGAGCCAGCAATGGTCACTGGCAGCCCAGAGGGCAACCATGCCCTGAGCTGCAGCCAGAGCAGGGAGAGCAGCAGCACAGGGAGGGGATTCTACCCTTCTGCTCTGCTGAGACCCCACCTGCAGCACTGCCTCCAGTTCTGGTGCCCCCAGCAAAAGAGGGACAAGGAACTGCTGGAGAGGGTCCAGACAAGGCAATGAAGATGATCAGAGGGATGGAGAACCTCCCCTGTGGGGACTGGCTGAGAGAGTTGGGGCTGTTCAGCCTGGAGAGGAGAAGGTTCCAGGGAGACCTCAGAGCAGCCTTCCAGTACCTGAAGAGGCTACAGCAGAGCTGGAGAGGGACTTTTGACAAGGGCTGGGAGTGACAGAACAAGAGGGAATGGATTGAAGCTTGAGGAGGGGAGATTTAGACTGGTCTCTTCCAACCTTGGTGATTCTGTGAGATTAGAGTGAGGGTGGGGAGGCACTGGAACAGGCTGTCCAGGGAGGCTGTGGCTGCCTCCTTCCTGGAGGTGTTAGAGGCCAGGCTGGATGAGGCCTTGAGCAACCTGGGCTGGTGGGAGGTGTCCCTGCCTGTGGCAGGAGGTTGGAAGTGGATGATCTTGAAGGTCCCTTCCAACCCAACCCATCCTAGGGTTCTATGGCACTTTCTTCCCTGTGTGTCTCTGTGCAGCTTTCTCCTTTCTTGGCATGTGCCCAGCGCTGTGTGGAGCCTGTTCAGTGCCTTGTTTGCTGTAGGCAGCCCAATTACTGCTCCAGCAGCAGAACATCTCTGCTAACTACCCATCAGCAGTCAGCTTAGCCACAAAGTTGTGCCTTGTACATTGCTTGGTGAGCTTGCCCTGAGAAGCCTGCAGTTAAAAAGCCTCCTCAAGTTACCACACCTTAACTCCAGCTCTAAAATCAAGCTTCTAAGGGCAGTTGGCAGCTGCAGTGTGTGCCACCCATGCCACACACTCCTCACTACCATGTCATTAAAACCAGCCTCTGTGGAGCTGGGGCTGAAGGTGCTGGGAAGCTCCTGAAGGGCTGAGGGGGTAGCAGCAAACTGCCTCTCTTCTGCTGCTCTTCTGGCGGCTTCTAGGCAATAAAAGCAGCCAGGCAGGCCTGAGAGCCCCAGTCTGCTCATCTCTGTCTTGCTGCTTCTGTTATTCCTTTTCAGGAGTGACTATAAAGTGATGCTCCTTGAAAACCTGCAGTGATTAGGGCATTTGTGGGTAGAAAAACATTTCCTGCTTGGAGCTTTGGGATGCAGCATAGTGAAGATGGAATCTGTTATTCTCATCCCATTCCTAGCCTGCAGAGAGAAGGCTCTTCCTGCTTTCTGAAGCAAGGACTTGAACTCACAGCTCCAAGGAGAATGGTCTGGGTTAAACTGACCCAGGGTGGAGAAGATAAAGCTGGGGCTGCTCCCCTGGCTGCTGAAGCAGGTGTGAACAAGGCACACTGCCCCTGGGGCACCTCAGGGTGCAGTGAGTCACAGAATGGTTTGGGTCAGAAGGGACCTTCAAGATCATCCAGATCCAACCCCCTGCCATGGTGTCCCACCAGCCCAGGGTGCTCAAGGCCTCATCCAACCTGGCCTTGAACACCTCCAGGGAGGGGACATCCACAGCCTCCCTGGGCAGCCTGTGTCAGTCCCTCCCCACCCTCACTGGGAAGACTTTCTTCCTAATTTTCAGTCTCAATCTGCCCTCCTCAAGCTTCAGTCTGTTTCCTTTCATCCTACCACTCCAAGCCCTTGTCAGAAGTCCTTCCCTAGCTCTGCTGTGACCTCTTCAGATACTGGCAGGCTGCTCTAAGTTCTCCCTGGAGCCTTCTCTTGCCCAGGCTGAAGAGCCCCGACCCTCCCAGCGTGTGCCCATGGGGGAGGATCTCCATCCCTCGTCCGGACCCGCTCCAGCGGCGCCGGCTGCGGAGGGGGCACGCTGGGGGCTCGCAGGGTCTGCGGGCGCCCCGGGCTGTGCCTGGCCGTCCTTAAGCCCCAGCCCAGGTGTGTCAGGACGTCTTGTCCCCGCAGGCGAGGCCGCCAGCGAGTACTGGGACGGGGAGAAGCCCGTGATCGTGGCCCCGGAGGGCAGCACGGTGACGCTGCCCTGCGTCAACCGCAACCACATCTGGACGGAGCGGCACAGCGAGGAGGAGCAGCAGGTGGTGCACTGGGACCGGCAGGCGCCGGGGGTGCCGCACGACCGCGCCGACCGCCTCATCGACCTGTACGCCTCGGGCGAGCGCCGCTCCTACGGCCCGCAGTTCATCCGCCGCAAGATGAACGTCACCGGCGCCGCCTTCGCCCTGGGCGACTTCTCGCTGCGCATCTCCCAGCTGGAGAGCGCCGACGAGGGCACCTACTCCTGCCACCTGCACCACCACTACTGCGGCCTGCACGAACGCAGGATCTACCGGCTCTCCGTCACCGAGCCGCCCAGGGAGAAGGAGGCGGTGGTGAACCTCACCAATCACATCGCCCCCGCCCCCGGTGAGTGGCCTCGGGGGGTGGCGCTGCCGGTGGAGGGAGAGGGGAGGGCCACAGGGTCACAGTGCCACAGGGTCAGAATCACAGTGCCACAGGGTCACAGGACCCCAGGGTCAGAATCACAGTGCCACAGGACCCCAGGGTCATAGTACCACAGGGTCAGAATCACAGTGCCACAGGGTCACAGGACCCTAGGGTCACAGAATCACAGTGCCACAGGACCCCAGGGTCACAGTACCACAGGTTTAGAACCACAGTGCCACAGGATCACAGTGCCACAGGACCTCAGGGTCACAGTACCCCAGGGTCAGAATCACAGTGCCACAGGACCCCAGGGTCACAGTACCACAGCACATGAGTGGTTGGAAGGGACCTCCAGACATGATCATCCAGTCCAACCCCCCTGCCAAAAGCAGGATCACCCAGGGTATCCCACACAGGAACACAGCCAGGTGGGTTTGGAAAGCCTCCAGAGCAGGAGACTCCACAGCCTCTCTGGGCAGCCTGCCCCAGGGCTCCAGCACCCTCACAGTGTTCCTGGGTGAGCTGCTATGGGTGAGCCTGCTCAGACCAGGGGGGCAGGACTGGATGATCCCTTGAGGTCCAGCCCCTGTCATTCTGTGATCACCCCAGGAGGCCTTTGCTCCCAATGGTAAAATATCTTTGCCTTTCCTCTCCCCCCACAGTGGTCTGCAGGGATCAGGTAGTGCCAGCAGCAGAGGGCTTGCTCTCAAGGCAAAGCTGCACCCTGCAGTAGCAGCAGACACCACTGAGGTGCAGGGGCAGCACCAAGGCTTCCTCCATGAGGGGGCCTCACGTTTGAGCCAGGGGTTACTCCTGCCCTTAGGGCTAGAAATGTTGATGGGGTCTTGCCTCCCTGTTCCTAGGGCATGGCTCTAGGGTCTGGGTTGGGTGTTTCTGAGCTCTTCCCTTTGCTGTGCTGTACCTAGAGCTGCCTGTGTGGCCATAGTGGGGAGGGTCCTGCAGAGCTGCTTTAGCCCTGCTGCAGCACAAGTGCAGTGTCCCTCCTGGCAGGGTTAATGACCCTGCTGGCACTGCTCTGGTGAGTCACAGAGCCATGGAGTCCAGCTTCTGTTTGCTCCAGGGCAGCTCTGCAGCCTGTGCTGCTCTGCAGTGCTGACATGTCCTGAGGCAGACAAGCTGTTTGTCTAGCAGCCTTCCTCTCCTGCTTGCTTGTGTGGGGCAAGGGTCAGATCTCTTGCCTTTGCTCTTCCAGTGTGCCACCATGCCCAGCAGTGTAGCCCACCAGTGTTCCTCTGCCCTTTGCAGAGGGCTTCAGGCTGTGCAGAACTGAGCACCAGGAATTCTCCTCCACCCTTCAGCCTTTCTCTCTCTTTGTTTGCCTCAAACCAATGTTCACATTTTCCACAGCTATCAGCTGCCAGCCTGTCCAAACTCCAAGCCATCAGGGCTTAGTTCAGGCAGAAGACTGAGAGCAAAATCACAACTTGAGTTCTTTTTAAAGCCTTTTTTTTTTGGGGGGGGGGGGGGATGTGTGTTTGAATTTAGAGCCTCACTAACATTTGAAAATGCTCTTTGTGCTTTCACATTCCTTGGCTGCTTCACACAGAGTTTTGCCATCCCTTTTCAAGCAGCTCTTCTCTTCTCTTCTCTTGCAATTGGCTTCCCCAGTTCACAGAAGTCTAAACCTCCCTCCTGGGACTCAAGGTTGGTGTCCAGAAAAACCTGGGGCAGGACTGAAGAGAGGTGGCTCTGGGGGGCTGAGCTGACTTGGAGACCAGGGCACACAAATATCAGCCCCCCCCCCCCCCAGCCCCTGCACCTTTGTGGTGCCCTTGAGCCCTGTCCAGATCACACTGTGCAGATGGAAACTAGATCTTGTTTTTCCACCCAGGAATTTATTCCTCTCTTTCCTGGATGTTGTCCTGGTTGTTGCTGAGCAGAATCAGAGAGTCACAGAATGTTAGGGGTTGGAAGGGACCCAGTCCAAACTCCCTGCCAAAGCAGGGTCACCCAGGGCAGGGGGGGTGGAAAGGACCCAGTCCAACCCCCCTGCCAAAGCAGGGTCACCCAGGGCAGGTCACACAGGAACACATCCAGGTGGGCCTTGAAAGTCTCCAGAGAGAGACTCCACAACCTCTCTGGGCAGCCTGCTCCAGAGCTCTGTGACCCTTACAGTAGAGACTGGATGGGGTGCTTGGTGCCATGGTTGAGTTGATGAGATGGTGTTGGGTGGTAGGTTGGACTTGATGATCTCAAAAGTCTCTTCTGCCCTGCCCTGCCCAGCCCAGCCCCCTGCCCTGCCCAGCCCAGCCCCCTGCCCTATTCTATTCTATTCTATATTCTATTCTATCCTCTCAGCCTCCTCTTCTCCAGCCTAAAGGGCCCCAGGGCTCTCAGTCTTCCTTCCCAGCAGAGCTGTTGCAGTCCCTTCATCACCCTTAGCTCTCCCCTGGACTCTCCAAGAGCTGCCTGCCCACTCAGAAGCTGCACAGAGCCTACAAGGAACTTAACCTGCCAGGGCTGCCTTGGCTTGGCAGTGCTGCAGGAGCTCTCCTTCCTGAGCCAAGCCCTTTGCAGTGTCAGAAGGAGCAGCTTCAGCTGGGTCCCCTGGGGGCAGCGCAGGCTCAGCTGGGTCCCCTGGGGGGCAGCGCTGGGTCCCCTGTGGGCAGTGCAGGCTCAGCTGGGTCCCCTGGGGGCAGCGCTGGGTCCCCTGGGGGCAGTGCAGGCTCAGCTGGGTCCCCTGGGGGCAGCGCAGGCTCAGCTGGGTCCCCTGGGGGCAGCGCTGGGTCCCCTGGGGGCAGTGCTGGGTCCTCTGGGGGCAGTGCAGGCTCAGCTGGGTCCCCTGGGGGCAGTGCAGGCTCAGCTGGGTCCCCTGGGGGCAGTGCTGGGTCCCCTGTGGTCAGCACTGGGTCCCCTATGGGCAGCGCTGGGTCCCCTGGGGGCAGTGCAGGCTCAGCTGGGTCGCCTGGGGGCAGCACTGGGTCCCCTGGGGGCAGTGCAGGCTCAGCTGGGTGCCCTGGGGGCAGTGCTGGGTCCCCTGGGGGCAGCGCAGGCTCAGCGGGGCTGAGAGCACCACGCACAGGAATGTGCTGAGTCGCTGGGAACGTGGAGGGGGCTGAGACATCCGGAGGGCCTGCTCCAAACCCACTGCTGCTGGCACAGGCCCCTGCCTCTGGAGAGCAGGAAAGGCCTGGAATGTTCTCCCATTCCGTGGCAAACCCTATGGAACCCTGCTGGGGTGGATGATGAAGCCAAAGCTCTCGATCAGGAGATAACCAAAGCAACCCACTGAGCTGTTTGCAGCAGGCAGCTATAGTTTCTGGCGCAGCTCCCAAGGCCTGGAGCCATTTCCAGACAGGAAGCTTCCTCCTGTTTTGAATAGAAGCATGAGCTCCATCCTGCTCTGCACCTCAGCACTGCAAACGTGGCTGGTTGCTGCTGCTGCTGCAGAGCATTTTCACTCTGCAGCTCTGGAGGGAGTGATTCTGGCCTGGCATCTGCTGTGGCTCCTGCTTCTTGATGAAACATCCCCATCCTTTGCCAGCTGGGTGAGCCAGTGGGCCACACAGCCAGCACTTGTGGGGGGCTCTCTTGGTGGAGAGCTCTCCATGGCTCCTAACAGAAGAATTTGCCCCTCTGATCTAACTCTTTCCCCCCTCACTGTTAGAAGTAATGTTCATGGATTCACAGAGTGGTTTGGGTTGGAAGGGACCTTCAAGCTCAGCCAGTTCCTACCCCCTGCCATGGGCAGGGACACCTCCCACCAGCCCAGGCTGCTCAAGGCCTCAGCCAAGCTGCCACTGAACAGCTCCAGGGAGCTCCAGGGACATTCACAGCCTCCCTGGGCAGCCTGTGACTCTCTGGTGTTCTTCTCTCTGATGAAGCAGGGCAGAAGTGCAGGGCTTCCCTGGGCAACCTCTGCCAGTGCCTCCCCACCCTCACTGCCAAGAATTTCTTTCTACTCTCCAGTCTAAACCTGCCCTCTCCCAGCTTCAATCCATTCCCTCTCATCCTGTCACCACAAGCCCTTGTCAAAACTCCCTCCCCAGCTGTCTTGTAGCCCCCTTCAGGTACTGGAAGGCTGCTCTGAGATCTCCCCAGAGCCCTCCCTCCTCAGCAGTTAAACCAGATCCTGTGAGGCAGAGGGACCATGCTGAGAGGTACTGCAAGGTCAGAGCTTGGCTACAGAGCAAACCTCCATCCCCTCAGCTTGAATTCTCCTCTCAGCCTCTGTGGTATTGTTCTAGGAGCTGACATCCCCCTGAACAGTTCCTCTGTGCCTCAGTTTCCCCAGTTACAAACTGGGATATCTGCTGCTGCCTTCCTGGTGCTGCACTCTGGAGCTCACCACTGGTGCCCTGTCCAAACACCACCAGAGGTATTTTCAGTGCTGCCTGCCTGAGTAACCCAAAGAGGTCCCCAGTCCCTGAGCCTCTTTCCACTGTTTGTTGTTCCAGTGACCTCCCCAGTGTTGACTGCAGTTTAACTCAGCTCCTACCCTGCCTCACAGTCTTGTGGGAGAGCAGCAAGCCAGGAATAGCCTCTCCTTATGTGCTGCTGCTCTGGTGGCTACCCTCTCATTGTGGCAGCTGCTGGAGAAGCCTTTCAGGATGCAGAGATCAGTGAAAGCAGAGCTGCCTCTGGGTCTGTTTGCAGCTTTGCAAGTGGCTTTTGTTTGGGGGGGTGTGTTCCTATGGTTTTGAGCTCAGCACTGGTGAAAACCACAGTGCTGGTGTCCAGCACATGGCATCTAGCAGTGCCAGTAACAACTGGAGTGTGGCTGGAGTGCAGGGCTGGGCTGCCCAGTGAGACCTCTGCATTTGCTGGCACTGCCCACAGCGTTAGCAAATGCTCAGCTCTGCTTTCTGAGTGTCCACTGTCATCCCCACCCCGAGCACTACCTCCAGTTCTGGGCCCCCCAGCATAAGAGGGACCTGCAGCTGCTGGAGCAGGTCCAGAGGAGGCCACAAAGATGATCAGAGGGCTGCAGAACCTCCCCTGTGGGGCAGGCTGAGAGAGCTGGGGCTGTTCAGCCTGGAGAAGAGAAGGCTCCAGGGAGACCTTAGAGCAACCTTCCAGTGGCTGAAGGGCTCCAGGAGAGCTGGGGAGGGATTTTTCAGAAGGGTTGGGGGTGATAGGATGAGAGGGAATGGGTTGAGGCTGGAGGAGGGGAGATTTAGACTGGAGATTAGGGAGAAGTTCTGCCCAGTAAGGGTAGGGGAGGCACTGGCACAGGCTGCCCAGGGAGGCTGCAGCTGCCTCCTCCCTGGAGGTGTTGAAGGCCCGGTTGGATGGGGGGTCCCCAATGGCAGGGGGGGTTGGAACCCAACCCATTCTCTGCATCCATGGATCTTACTTGACTTTGTTGCTGCTGGGGTGGTGTGTTTAAATGCTGGAAGCAAAGTGCCTGACAAACCAGAGGCAGTCCCCATGGCGGCAGCAGCATCTCCCCATGGCAGCAGCAGCAGCTCCCCATGGCGGCAGCAGCAGCTCCCCATGGCTGCAGCAGCAGCAGCTCCCCATGGCAGCAGCTCCCCATGGCAGCAGCAGCAGCAGCTCCCCATGGCAGCAGCTCCCCATGGCAGCAGCTCCCCATGGCGGCAGCAACAGCTCCCCATGGCGGCAGCAGCAGCAGCTCTCCATGCCAGCAGCTCCCCATGGCAGCTGCAGCAGCTCCCCATGGCAGCAGCTCCCCATGGCAGCAGCAGCAGCTCTCCATGCCAGCAGCTCCCCATGGCAGCAGCAGCAGCTCCCCATGGCAGCAGCTCCCCATGGCAGCAGCAGCAGCTCTCCATGCCAGCAGCTCCCCATGGCAGCAGCAGCAGCTCCCCATGGCAGCAGCAGCAGCAGCTCCCCATGGCGGCAGCTCCCCATGGCAGCAGCAGCAGCAGCTCCCCATGGCAGCAGCAGCAGCTCCCCATGGCAGCAGCTCCCCGTGGCAGCAGCAGCAGCTCCCCATGGCAGCAGCAGCAGCTCCCCATGGCAGCAGCAGCTCCCCGTGGCAGCAACTCCAAGCCTTAACGTTGCTCACAGGAGAACACATCTGCTAAGTGGCACTGGGGCTTAGGGGATGGTTCCCCTCCTCTTCCTCCTTATTCCCTCTAACTGATTTACAGGTTGAACACCCAAGGGTGGTGGCCAGGCCTCCACACTGCTGCTTGCCTGCTGCTCTGTGACTGTCCCCTGCTTGGGGGGGGAGAAGGTGTCGCTTCCAGCTGCGCTCCGAAGCGGAAAGCCTCTTCCAGCACACTGTGCCTCAGGGATCTGCAGAGCCTGGGCTGGAATTATCCATTCCTCTCCCTGCTGTAAGGGGGGGGAAAGTCTCTTCCTCTTTCTGTTGACCTATTTATCTGAGAGCTACAAAAATGTTCCACTCAGAAGGTTCCTGAGCTGCCCTTCGCTGCGCTGTGGCAGTGCAAAGCTGCTGCACCCACAGATGGAATGGAGTCTTGGCTTCCCCTTTGCTGTTTGCTTCCCCCCTTTCCTCCCCCTTCTTTCTTTCTTTCTTTTCTTTCTTTTATTGAATTGATTTTTTTGTTACATTTAATTCAGAAGGAAGCTCATTCTTTGGCTTTGCACATTCCTCCCACCCTGTAAATTACAACCCTTGGCAGGGAGGGGCTGCTTCAGGCTTGGAGCTGGCTGGAGCCGAAGAGCAGCGTGGTTGTGTGTGTTGTGAGGGACCCAGAGGAGGCTTGGCTTACCCTGCAGAAGGACCTGGGGCTGTGCAGTGGGGATGTCTAGTGTAGCTGTCTAGCGTAGGAAAGATGCTGAGGTGCTGGAAGGTGTCCAGAGAAGGGCAACCAAGCTGGGGAGGGGTCTGGAGCACAGCCCTGGGAGGAGAGGCTGAGGGAGCTGGGGTTGCTTAGCCTGGAGAGGAGGAGGCTCAGGGGAGACCTTCTTGCTCTCTCCAACTGCCTGCAGGGAGGCTGTAGCCAGGTGGGGGTTGGTCTCTTTTCCCAGGCAAGCAGCACCACAACAAGAGGACACAGTCTCCAGCTGTGCCAGGGGAGGTTTAGGCTGGAGGTGAGGAGAAAGTTCTTCCCAGCAAGAGAGCTTGGCCATTGGGATGTGCTGCCCAGGGAGGTGGTGGAGTCCCCATCCCTGGAGGTGTTTAAGAAGAGACTGGATGGGGAGCTTGGTGCCATGGTTTGGTTGATCAGATGGTGCTGGGTGAGAGGTTGGACTTGATGATCTCAAAGGTCTTTTCCACCTGGTTAATCCTGCCCTACCCTACCCTGCCCTACCTCCTCAGTCAGTGGCAGCCCTGACCCTGGGCAGGCAGCAGGGAGGGCCTCAGGGAATCATTGAGGCTGCAAAGAGACCTCCAAGATCAGCGAGTCCAACGGAAACCTACCTGCCCCCACCGCTGCAGTCACTGATGTCCTCATGCTCCTGGGGAAGGGTAGTGGTCCTGGGAGGAGCACAGGCACCTCCCCTCTGCAGCAGGTTGTAAATTAGGCAAGCATTTGCCCTCCCTTTGTGCAGCTCAGGAGTTTCCCTCTGGCCGCGCTTTGGGCGCACGCAGGGTGCCAGCTCTGAGCGTGCTGTGAAAATCACCAACCCGCTTCCCTCTGCCTCTCCCATCAGACCCAAACGTTGTCAGGGGCCACAATGTCATCAATGTCATCATCCCTGAGAGCAGGATGCACTTCTTCCAGCAGCTGGGCTACGTCCTGGCGACCCTGCTGCTCTTCATCATCCTCCTCATCGTCGTCGTCCTCATCAGCCGCAAGCGCCGGCACAGAGGTGAGCGCAGGGGGAGCCCTGGGGTGCCTGCAGGGACCTCCCATGGCAGCAGGGCTGTGGCTGATGGCAAAGAGCTACTGCACAGCACAGTGCTGAGAGCAGGGATCCTCCTCTGGGTCCCCCCCTTGATGTGTTCTTTGCAGTGCCACATTCCTCCTTGTTTGGGTGGTGTCTGGGTCCCCAAGGCACACTGCAGGGATCCCCCTCTGGGTCCCCCCCTGCAAGGCACACTGCAGGGATCCTCCTCTGGGTGCCCCCCTGCAAGGCACACTGCAGGGATCCTCCTCTGGGTCCCCCCCTGCAAGGCACACTGCAGGGATCCTCCTCTGGGTCCCCCCCTGCAAGGCACACTGCAGGGATCCTCCTCTGGGTCCCCCCCTGCAAGGCACACTGCAGGGATCCTCCTCTGGGTCCCCCCCTGCAAGATACACTGTAGGGATCCTCCTCTGGGTGCCCTCCTGCAAGGCACACTGCAGGGCTCCTCCTCTGGGTCCCCCCTGGTGTGTTCTTTGCAGTGCCACATTCCTCCTTGTTTGGGTGGTGTCTGGGAGGGCTTGGCCTGGCTCCCACTGCTCACTGTGCTGCTTCTCCCTGTTTAGGTTATGAGTACAATGTGAAGAAATATGGAGAGTAAGTATCATTACCTGGGCTTGGAGGGGGTAAAGATGAGCTTGTGGCTGACCTTCAGCTGTCCCTGAGAGCCTAAAGCAGCTGAGGACCTGGTCAGTAAGAGTGCAGCCCTGTCAGGCAAAGGCTGCTGGTGGAGCTCATTCATTGCTTCCCAACAGTTCATAGATTCCATGAAAGGTTTTGTTTGGAAGGGACCTTAAAGATCATTCAGTTCCAGCCCCCTGCCAAGGGCAGGGACACCTCCCACCAGCCCAGCTTGCTCACAGCCACATCCAGCCTGGCCTTGAGCACCTCCAGGGAGGAGGCAGCCACAGCCTCCCTGGGCAACCTGTTCCAGTGTCTCCCCACCCCCATTGGAAAGAATTCTTCCTCCTCTCCAGTTTAAATCTGCCCTCCTCAAGCTTCAATCCCCTGCCCCTCATCCTAGCACTCCTAAAAGGTCCCTTCCCCAGCTCTCCTGTAAGTCCCTTCAGCCACTGGAAGGCTGCACTAAGGTCTCCCTGGAGCCTTCTCTCCTCCAGGCTGAACAGCCCCAGCTCTCTCAGCCTGTCCCCAGAGGGGAGGTTAGGGGTGTTGGGAAAGCAGTTGTGAGCAAGTGTGAGAGGAGCTGTGCCAGCACCATTTGTCACTGAGCTTTCTCTTTCAGGAAGGATGTAAACCTCAAAGAGTTTACAGTTGACACCACAGATCTGACTCAGCACAGAAGTGAAGACCTCAGGCTGGGTATGCATCAGCTACAACTCTCCCCCAAAGCAGCTCCAAAGCTCTTAGAAGTGAGGATTCTTTGGCAGCACTTGGATGCCCCTTTCAAAGTGATTTAAGCTCCTGATTGTAAATGGCAGCTTTGAGAATCTCAGCCCCCAGGTCAGTGCAGGCAGAGGGCCTGCAGGTGGGGAGGGCACTGCTGCCTTTGGAGCTTAACTGGAGGCTGATGGATGAGGCTGGGCAGGAGCCAGGCACAGCTGCTTCTGTTTCACCTGGAGTTTTGGGGAGTTCTTTGCCATGCACCTGAAAGTGAGTGCAAACCAGTGTGGGATGAGAGCAAGACAGCAGCTAGGGAAGAAGATTCCTCAACTTCAAGCAGTGTAGGAAAGAGAACCAAGGCAGTTCTCCAGTCCCTCCCTCTCCTCTGTGCCTCAGGAGAGCTCTGCCCTGAGCAGATCCTTTGAGTAACTGCAGCAGTCATCTCCAGCTGAGCTGCAAACAGTATCACAGTATTAGTCAGGGCTGGAAGGCACCACAAGGATTTGCCAGTCCCAACCCCCCTGCCATGGGCAGGGACACCCCACACTAGATCAGCCTGGCCAGAGCCTCATCCAGCCTGGCCTTAAACACCTCCAGGGCTGGGGCCTCAACCACCTCCCTGGACAACCCATTCCAGGGCTTCACCACTCTCATGGGGAAGAACTTCCTCCTCACATCTAGCCTGAATCTCCCCACCTGCAGCTTCATTCCATTCCCCCTAGTCCTAGCACTGCCTGAGATCCTGAGCAGTCCCTCCCCAGCCTTCCTGTAGCCCCCTTCAGATACTGGAGGACAACCCAGATAGACAACTAGACAACCCAGAGCTTCTGACACTGGCTGGAGGAGTCTGTGCTGCCTCTGAGGAGCAGGGAGCTGAAGTATGCAGAACTGAGTAGTGCCAGGGGCAAAGATTAAGTCCTAGCAGCTTTCCCTTTTCCAGCTGAGTAAGTCCATGAGTTACTCCTGGAGGTGTGGAGAGGCCAGGCCAGGAGTGCTTGAGGGAAGGATTGATCACTCAGCTGCCTGGGCTCTGAAGCTCACTCTCCTAATGGCTGTCTGCATTCCTCTTCTCCTCCCTGCCACAGATTACAAAAACAACATCCTGAAGGAGAAGGCTGAGCAGGCCAGGAGCTTCCCAGCAAAGAACATCGATTTAGACAAAGGTAATGATGATTTGCTTCACCCTAATTGGTGGCTGCAGGAACCTTGTGATGGGTTGAAGGAGGGAGGGACACAGTTTAGCAGTGAGCTGACCAAGCCACAGCCAGATGAGGAATGCTAACCATCAGGGCAGATGACAGCAGGAATGAGAAGCTAGGTCCCTTCCTAGCCTTTCATCAGGGAGCCACAAGATGCAAGCAGTGATTAGGCTTTGAAAAGCTTCTGGCATGGCACAAGTGGGATTTGGTTCTTTGCTGGAAGAGGAGGAATGCCTGGCAGGGCTGGGAGAGAGCAGGCTGGGCTGGGAGAGAGCAGGAGCAGGCTGGGCTGGGAGAGAGCAGGCAGGGCTGGGAGAGAGCAGGCTGGGCTGGGAGAGAGCAGGCAGGGCTGGGAGAGAGCAGGAGCAGGCTGGGCTGGGAGAGAGCAGGAGCAGGCTGGGCTGGGAGAGAGCAGGCTGGGCTGGGAGAGAGCAGGAGCAGGCTGGGCTGGGAGAGAGCAGGAGCAGGCTGGGCTGGGAGAGAGCAGGAGCAGGCTGGGCTGGGAGGGAGCAGGCTGGGCTGGAACCCCAGAGGGGGATGCAGCTCAAAAATGTCCTGGCCTGGTGCTTGAGAAGAAAACACTGGGCAGAAAAGAGTGTTTGGAGTTGAATTCCTTTCTGGCTGGTGAGCAGTCACTTGCTTCATCCAACAAAAGCAAACAACTCTGCTTCCCTAGGGGCTGAGGCTCCTTTTTCTTATCCAGGATTCATAGATCCATAGAATGGGTTTGGGTTGGAAGGGGCCTTCAAGCTCAGCCAGTTCCAACCCCCCTGCCATGGGCAGGCACACCTCCCACCAGCCCAGGGTGCTCAGGGCCTCATCCACCTTGGCCTGGAACACCTCCAGGGAGGGGATATCCACAGCCTCCCTGGGCAGCCTGTGCCAGGGTCTCCCCACATTCAGGGCACAGAATTTCTTCCTCCAGTCTCAGTCTGCCCTGCTCAAGCCTCAGCCCTGGGTGTTAAGAGTATTCATCCTGAGTGTTATGAGTATTCATCCTGAGCAGGATGCCTCTTATGCAGGGTCACACTTCTGTCCAGCAGTGCTTGGAAGCAGCTGGCAGGTTCCATGGCTCCTTTCCTGGGGATTTAGAGCACAATAAGTGTGACTAAAAGATCAGGAAGGGAATGGTCTGGGGAGCCCCTGAGTTGCCTTGGAGCTGCTGTCCTTGCTTTAGTCGTCAGAGAGTGTCCTGCAGAGATGATCTGTGCTGTGGTTTGGCCTCAGGGCCTCTCCCTGGGGGCTTTGTGCAGAAGGTCTTGGGGCCAGGGCTGGCTGCAAATGGTGACTGGTGGCTGTGTGGCTAAGTCCATGGCACACTGGGTGCTGCTTTGGATGCTTTGAACTCTCTCCTCAGGCACTGACCTTCATTTTGATCTGCTTGCAGATTTCAGGAAGGAGTACTGTAAATGAGGACATCCCCAAGCTGCTGGCTGGCCCAGAAGCTTCAACCAAAGAGAGAGACATGGAAGAGAGATGCCTTTTCTTCACCTCATGTCCTTCCACTTCCCACAGATGGGGTTTTCTCACATAGACTCTCCCCCCCATTAAGCACAAGGGGCTTTGCAAATGCTTCTTGACAGAGTTTAGGCTGTCTTGGGTGCACTTAGGATGGGTCTGGGTTGCCTTTTCTTCCTCTTCTCTTCTCCCAACCCTCCAACCCCCCTTTTTCTTTCTTGAGGTTTGAGTTTTTATGAGCTGAATCAGCAGACCTTTTGCTTTGATGTTACTGCTTTAAATAAACCAGCCTGCAGCACCACTCTTCAGCCCTCCTTCTCTCAGGCTCTTTGGCCATGTTGAGTGCTCCCCAGCACAAGAACAGCAAAGCCTGCTTGGGCTCTCTCCTGGGCTGGGGTAAATCACTGCCACACAGCACTGTGCACACTCCAGCTGCACCCCTGCACGATGTACATGCCTCATTGGCTGCATGGGGGAAGGTCAATGTCCTCATTTTCCAGGGGGAAGCAAGGCACACAAATGACCAAGGGTAGGGCTGGGATCAGCTCCAAGGAGCTCTGGAAGCCTAACTCTGTTTCTCTGACTCTGAGCTTGATTGGTGATTTGTTTTTGTTTCACACAGAATGGTAGGGCTTGGAAGGGACCTCTGGAGATCCTCCAGGCCAAGCCCCCTGCCAGAGCAGGAGCACCCAGAGCAGGTCACCCAGGAACACAGCCAGGTGGGTTTTGAATGCCTCCAGAGCAGGAGACTCCCCAGCCTCTCAGGGCAGCCTGCTCCAGGCTCTGCCACCCCCACAGGGACAAAGTTTTGCCCTCTGTTCCCCTGGCATCTCCTCTGCTCCAGCTTGCCCCCAGTGCCCCTTGTGCTGTCCTTGGCCAGCCCTGAGCAGAGCCTGGCTCCAGCCCTGCACATCTTTAGCCCCAGCAATGAGGGCAGCCCTCAGGCTCCTCTGCTCCCAGCCCCAGCTGCCTCAGCCTGGCCTCAAAGGGAGATGTTCCACTGCCTGCAGCAGCTCTGTGGCTCTTTGCTGGTCTCTCTCAAGCAGTTCCCTGAGGCCCTTCTTGAGCTGAGGAGCCCAGAACTGGGCACAACATTCCAGCTGTGGCCTCAGCAGGGCAGAGCAGAGCAGAGCAGAGCAGAGGGGCAGGAGAACCTCTCTTGACCTGCTGGACACAGCCCTTCTGATCCACCCCAGGCAGCCATTGGCCTTCTTGGCCACAAGGGCACATTGCTGGCTCAGGAGCATCCTTCTGGCCACCAGGAGCCCCCAGGTCCTTTTCCTCAGAGCTGCTCTCCAACAGCTCAGGCCCCAACCTCTACTGCTCCTTGTCTAGGAGTGGAGAATGAACTGTGTCTGGATGCTAACACTCCTCCCTGTTAGGGGAGAGCTTTGTTTTTAATGCCTTCAAATACTGAAAATAGTAATAATAGAAGAGTAGAGGTGAACTAAGCCACAGCTGGGCAGAGCTTTGCCTTCCAGTTTGCTTAGCCCTTCTGCTGCTTCTGGGCAGTTTTGGTCAGGAACTGCCTTTATCTTCCCTGAAATTCACCCTCTAAGAAGTGCTGAGACTGGGCAGAGCCATGAGTCAGTGGAAGGCAGGGGCTGGGGCTGGGCCCAGGTGCCTGTTTGCCTGCCCTCCCCCCAAAGCAGACAGCACTCCTGTGGCTGGACCTGAGTGAAACCCAAGGCACATTCCTGCAGGTGCAGGAGGCTGTGCTGGGTATTCCATCAGGGTGGCAGGGGCTCAGGTAATGGTCATGAATGTCTTTCTCCCTCCCTTTCATCTCTGGGAGTCAAAGGTTGGAGATTTTGACTTGCCAAGCTCCAATTGCTTAGAGACACCAGCTCCAAGGGGGGATCCTCAGCAGCTCCAGAGCCACTTCAGTATTTCACTGGCTGCAAAACAGCTTAAGGGGGAGGAAAAATGACTCTGTCCTCTGAAACAAGCAGTGGGAAGTGCTCTGTGAGTTCCCCATCCTTGCTTTGGTCACTAGCTCGAGTTTGGGCTGTGGGCAGAGGTGCCAATGTCACCCCAGAGCAGTGCAGGGGCAGTCCCAGTTGAGGTGATGTCTCAAGAGAGGCTGATGAGCAGAGCAGGAGCAAAGCAGCCTGCCACATGCAGTGTGCAGTCCAGCATGGCCCAGCATGGCTGCAAGGCTGCTGGGCAGCCACCTGTGCTCCCAGGCTGGGGGGAAAGAGAGAGAGAGAAAGCAAACAGCTCTCAGCTGGAGGGGTTTGGTTTGTTTACTTAATACACAAACAATCTCTCTTCATTTCCTCTTAATGAGAGGACTTAGCAAAGGTTGTTTACTCTTTAATGCAGGTGAGGAGCCTCTTAGGCCCTGCACTTGCTCTGGCAGTGTTGGCAGGAAGCCTGTGGCTCATCTTGGGTGTGAAAATTAGAGGCCTTGACTTGCAGGTAACCACTAGGCTTAGAGGCAGGACCACTCTGCCCTGTTCCCAGTGCCAGACAGGTTGGTTTGCTCTCCCTTCCCCTCAGCTCAGCCTTTTTTTGTCTTCCCTTCTCATGGAGAAACAACTTTTTCATGTGTAAGTTTGGCAAATGCTTTGCCTGAGTTACCCACAGCAGTGTTCTCCCTGTGCTGATGGGATGCTGCATCCTGGCAGGCTGCTTTGCTCACCCCTTGGCAGGTTCTTGGCAGCTTGGGCCTCATTTATTGTCTCCTTGGTCTCCTGAGACATGCATTTGATGTTGTGCTAGTTCAAACAGGGACAGCCTCTCACCTCTTCCTGCCAGTGAGTGCTGAGCTCAGGGAGGGCAGAGAAATGGAAGTGGTTTAAGGCAGCTATAGAATGGGTTGGATTGGAAGGGACCTCAAAGGCCATCTAGGGACAGCTCCCACCAGCCCAGGTTGCTCAAGGCCTCATCCAGCCTGGCCTTGAACCTCTCCAGGGAGGGAGCAGCCACAGCCTCCCTGGGCAGCCTGTGCCAGTGGAAAGAACTTCTTCCTGAGCTCCAGATAGAAGGAAGCTTTGGTCCAGCAGGTTTGGCACCCTGGAGGAACATCCCAGTTTCCCTCTTTCCTTTCCAACTGGGTGGTCTCTGGTACCCATTTCACTTAATGCATGGACTTGTGGAGCAAGGAGAGGGTGCATGGCAGTGACTTGAAAAGGGGTTAAAGCTGAAGCTGGAGTCAGAGCCCCCTGTGTTCAGCTCTGTGCACACTCTGCTTCCTCTCCAGACTGAGAGGAGGACTTGCTCCATGAAGCTTGGGTCTTCCTTTGTTGTAATCTCCATTATTCTTGTGACTTGAGTGCCTCCATTTGTCACTGCTGTGTAACTCTTCCTGCCATGTAAGAAATAAAGGAGACTCTCCTGGACTTTCAAGCTCAGGTGGATTTTCTTGCCTGCTGTTTGGAGATGCTAAGCTATTAGCTCATTCCTCCCAGTGGCTGGGCAGCCTGCTTCACCTCAGAGCATCCTCACAGTGTTGAGAAAGTGCAGACTGGGTACAAGAAGTTATTCCAGGGCTTTCAGTCTGCTTTCCACAGGGGCCAGGATCATTTGACTTGGTCATGGGACCCAGAGGCAAATGTGAGCCCTCCAAAAGTGCTGTAGAATGAAGAGCAGCTCTGCAGCTGGAGCTGGAGTTGAACCCATCCAGCAGAGCTGAAGGTTGGCTCCTCCTTCCCAGCACATAACTCTGCTAGTCCAGAAGGGAAGGTAACATCCTACTGGAACATGAACTGCACTTTTATGCTTCACCCCAGCCCAAATTCCTCTTTCCCTTGCAGAACTAACACCTTGCAAAGTTCCTGCTGCACATTCTGCTCTTGGAGGACTGCCACCCACTGAGTAGTATCCCAGCTGGCATGACAGAGTTCTTCCAGGGACACTGGTGGAAAGAGCTTGTGTTGCTGCTTGGATGGACAGTGCAGGGTGCAGGTACAGGAATCTGAGGGATCAGAGCAGGATGTGAAACTAAAAAGTGGCAGAGAAATGCAGCTGGCAAAGGGAGATCAGTTACCAGCCTGCCCAGCTGTGCTGAAGGGATTCTCTGCACTCCTGCCTGGCTGGAGAGCACTCTGCAGCCAGTCTCCTAGATCCGTGGAAGGGTTTGGGTTGGGAGGGACCTTAAAGCTCATCCAGTTCCAACCCCCTGCCGTGGGCAGGGACACCTCCCACCAGCCCAGCTTGCTCAAGGCCTCATCCAGCCTGGCCTTGAGCACCTTCAGGGAGGGAACATGCACAGCCTCCCTGGGCAGCCTGTTCCAGTGTCTCCTCAACAGAGTCAAATTAGAGGGAAAAGAGACTGGAACAGGAGGAGACACTCTTCATTCCTAGCAGTCTGGGCATCTGCTGCCAACATTGCTTAATGCTTCCCATTCCATGCTGGTGAGTTCATTGTAGCAGTCCTCCTGGAGCACCCACATGAGCCTTGTCCTCTAGTCCTCTCTTTTTCCCTCCCAGCAGAAGGGAGGGAAGTGTCTCCCTCCTACAGACCTGTAGGGCAACGTCCCTCTGACACTCCACAGCTGAGAGGGTTGTTGGAAATGTCACTGAAGCTCCTCCCTGCCATCTCCCCCTGGGTTTGTTTCTGTTTGAATCCAGCGCCAAGGAAAGCCCTGGGGAGCCTTGCCCAGGAGGCTGACGAGCTGGACTGCAAGGCTTCTGCTTCCCTCTAGTGTTTGATGTCTTTATTTGCTTGTGAAGCATGGGGACGGAATGAGAACGAGATGGGACCTGCCCCTGAGATGAAGAGCTGCTGGAAGAGGGCAGATTTAGACTGGAGAGTGGGAAGAGTTCTTTCCAGTGAGGGAGGGGAGGCACTGGCACAGGCTGTCCAGGGAGGCTGTGGATGCCTCCTCCTCCCTGGAGGTGTTCAAGGCCAGGCTGGATGAGGCCTTGAGCAGCCTGGGCTGGTGGGAGGTGTCCCTGCCCAGAGGGGTTGGAACTGGATGATCTCTGAGGTCCCTTCCAACCCCAACCAGTCTATGGAGCGGTGCTGAGCAGGGCAGGCTTCCTTTAGCAGGCCAGAGGCTAGCTCTAGTCCAGCCCATGTTTCCTGAGCCCCTGAGCTTTGTGTGGGTTTTGCAGTATGAGACTCAGGCAAAATATTACCACCCAACCCTTTGGTCTCTTAATGACCTCCTGAATCCCTCTGAGAGAGCCAGGTGGTACCCAGGCAAAGATTAAATCTGCCAAGAGCTCTGCTCTTGCTCTGTTGCCTTTGCTTTTGCTTTCAACAGCTGGAAACACAATGGCTTGTGTCATTGTCAGATGCCTGCCTTGGCACAGCCACGGATCTGTGACTCACAAAAAGCTTTCAGAGTCCCCACAAGCACAGGAGAGAGCAGATAGCACACTTTGAACCCACTTTCATGTCACAGTCGAGCCACAAGCTAATCCAATTAATGAGTGGACATGGGATTGCAGAACACACCACTGCTCCATCAGGGCTAACATCTTGCTTCTTGCTGAGTTCAGGCTTTAACACTCGAGTGGAAAACAAATAGGAGGCACAAAATCTCTTGCTATTAGTGCTGTGCTCTCAGAGATAGTGCAAACGGTCTGGCTGACCCCTGCAGGGAGCAGATAGTGGCCTGAGGCATAAAAGCCACTCACCCTTTGCTTCATTTGTAGAGCAGAGCACTTCATTACCACACAAGAGAGCAAGCAGGCCTGTCAGGGAAGCCGTCCTCCGAGTCACACTGATGGCTGTTGCTTGGCTCAAAGCTTAGCAAATCATTATTTGCTGAAGGGGAGGTGACCAAAGGAAAGGCAGGGCTCTGAGCACTCTGACACTCACCAGAGCTGCGGCTTGGCAGCCACTCCGAGATCTCCTGGGGAGTTTCACTTATTCCCCCTCTCTCCACCTGCAAAAAGGGCTTTGGAAAAGAATAAAATCGTCTGTCACTTGGAGGGGTGTGCTTCACTTGGAGGGGTGTGTCTCACTTGGAGAGGTGTGCTTCACTTGGAGGGGTGTGTCTCACTTGGAGGGGTCTGCTTCACTTGGAGGGGTGTGTCTCACTTGGAGGGGTCTTTCTCTTGGAGGGGTGTGCTTCACTTGGAGGGGTGTGTCTCTCTTGGAGGGCTGTTTCCCTTGGAGGGGTGTTTCCTCTCAGGAGTCAGCTGCTGTCAGTAACATCACAAATCTTCAGTGCTTTGTGCCTCCCTCAGGATTTCTAGAGAGGAAAGGGAACTTCTCAGGCAGTGATAGGACTAGGGGGAATGGAATGAAGCTGGAGGTGGGGAGATTCAGGCTGGAGGGGAGGAGGAAGCTCTTCCTCATGAGAGTGGTGAAGCCCTGGAATGGGTTGTCCAGGGAGGTGGTTGAGGCCCCAGCCCTGGAGGTGTTTAAGCCCAGGCTGGATGAGGCTGGGCAGGCTGCTCTAGTGTGGGGTGTCCCTGCCCATGGCAGGGGGGTTGGAACTGGATGATCCTTGTGGTCCCTTCCAACCCTGACTGATCCTATGATACTAACTCCTCCCCAGTGCATCTCAAATGCATCTCCTGCCAAATACCTGCAAAATGTGGTGCTCCAAAGCCTCTTCTCTTGACTGTGTGCTCCAAGACACACCTATCCCACCTGGCAGCCCTGCAAAGGGACTGTGCTATGACATTCAGGAGAGGATGAGTCCAGTGCTTGCTCCATGCCAGGCCCCTCAATGGCTTCTGTGCCCAACAGCCATCAAAAGGGATCTCTCCTGAGCCACAGCTGTGGCTCTGCTCAGTTATTAGCAAAGCTGTGGAGAAGCCAACTGCACTGTGGAGAGCTCCTGGCCTGCAGGGAAGCTGTGAGCTCCTTGCTTAAATGGAATCCATCTCAACTCTCAGGGAATCCAAAGGGGAAAGGGAGCCCAAAGCCTTGAGGTACCTGGGATACAGCGTTCTGCCTGCTGGCACCACGCTCTGAGCAGTCACTCCTCTGGCCCCTCCATCTCTCACATGAATATGTTGGAGGGAATGTGCCTTGCACCTGGTAAAGAGCTGGAACAGAAAGCTCTGCTCACTGGGGGGGCGTATAGCAACCCAGCTCTTCCTCTTGCCACGTGAATGTGGATCCTGACCACCACTCTGCATTGCCTGTGGGGCTGTACCTGGAAAGTGTTTACCAGTTCCTGGAAGGAGAAAATAAAGAGCCAGCTGCAAGGGGACTCAGAGTGTTTTCATAACCCTTTGGGAATGTTTACTCTGTTTTATTCAGTCCAAAGGCTGTGCTGCTTACACAAGCAGAGCATCTCCTGCATGAGGCACTCAGATAAACCACTGCCAACATCAAAAGCAACCAAAGCAGTGCTTGTGCACCTCAGCAGTTTGAATGTGAAAGATGATTATGAGGGTAAGGAGAGCTTCACACCTTCACTCTTGCTTCTTCTTGTTCCCTTGGAAAGGATGGGACCAGGCTGCTAAAGTCAGGCTGGCCCTGCAGAGGTGTGGATCCCTGCATGGTGGGGGCTGGAAGGGACCTCTGGACATCATCCAGTCCAACCCCCCTGCTAAAGCAGGGCACCCACAGGTGCAGCTTGCCCAGGATCACAATGTCCAGGTGGCTTTGGAATCTCCCCAGAGGAGACTCCACAACCTCTCTGGGCAGCCTGCTCTAGGCCTCAGCACCCTCACAGCAAAGAAGTTTTTCTTTAAATTCAGGTGAAACCTCCTGGGTTCCAGTTTGTGTCCTGTCTCTGGGCATCACTAACAAGAGCCTGTCCCCATCCTCTTGCTCCCCACCCTTTAGCTATTGGTCGGCATTGATCAGGTGCCCTCTCAGGCTGCTCCTCTCCAGGCTCAACAGCCCCAAGTCTCCCAGCCGCACGCAGAGAAGCAGCGCGGCCCTTGCTCCCCGCACTGCACCCCGAGGCGCCGCCCGCTGGGCTGCAGCACGGGCGGCAGCGGGGAGGGAGGCAGCCCCGGGGAGCCCACCCTGGCTTCGCCCGCGGCTGCCGGGGCCGCGCCGGGCCGTGTGCGGCCGTGTCGCCGCCGCGCCGGCAGGGGGCGCGGTGCGGAGGCGGCGGGCAGCGCGGCGGTGGCGGCAGCAGGAGGCGGGCGGCTGCTCCTCGCGCCCCCGCCGCCCGCCTCCCCTCCCCTCCCCTCCCCTCCCCTCCCGCCGCTGCCCGCCGGCCCGGGCAGGAACGGGGGCCGGGGCGGCCCGCTGCCGAGAGCGGCGAGGGGCGGCGAGCGGCGGCCGGAGGATGCAGGCGGGGCGGGCGGCGGCGGGCTGCCGTTCCCGGGTCGGGCAGCTAGAGAGCAGTGCAGGGAGCGAAATCCCGGCCGAGGAGCCCCTGCGCGGCGGCGGCCGGGCGCTGCGAGCTCCCTTCCTGTCGGGGGCGGCTCTGGGCCGCAGGCCGTGAGAGAGGAGCCGAGCGGCGGCGGAGGCCCGGGCCGGCTCCCCCCCGCTCCCCCTCTGCCCATGGCGGAGACTAAAATCATCTACCACATAGACGAGGAGGAGACCCCCTACCTGGTGAAGCTGCCCGTCCCGCCGGAGAAAGTCACGCTGGCCGACTTCAAAAATGTCCTCAGCAACCGGCCCGTGCACAGCTACAAGTTCTTCTTCAAGTCCATGGACCAGGATTTCGGGTGAGCGCCTGCGGCTCGGCGGGGGGCGGCGGCGCCTGCCCCTTCCCTCCGCCCCGCGCCCCCCGCCGCTGACAGCGAGGGGAGGGCTCAGCCTCCCCCGGCCCCGAGCGCCAGGCACCTGCTTCGCTGGCGGCCGCCTGCCTGCCTGCCTGCCTGCCTGCCGCCCGGGGGGGTGGGCTGCAGCCCGTGCCGGCAGGGCCGTGCCCGGGCGCTGTGCTATGCCAGGGTGCTGTGCTGTGCCCGGGTGCTGTGCTGTGCCCGGGTGCTGTGCTATGCCCGGGCGCTGTGCTGTGCCCGGGCGCTGTGCTATGCCCGGGCGCTGTGCTGTGCCCGGGCGCTGGGCTGTACCCGGGCGCTGGGCTCTGCGCGGGCGCTGTGCTGTACCCGGGCGCTGTTCCCTGGCTCTGTGCTATGCCCGGGCTCTGTGCCCTGCCCGGGCGCTGAGCTGTGCCCGTGTCGGCAGGGCCGTGCCCGGGCTCTGTGCTGTACCCGGGCGCTGTGCTGTGCCCGGGCGCTGTGCTGTTCCCTGGCTCTGTGCCCTGCTCGGGCGCTGTGCTGTACCCGGGCGCTGTGCCCTGCCCGGGCTCTGTGCCTGGGCGCTGTGCCCTGCCTGGGCGCTGTGCCCTGCCTGGGCGCTGTGCTGTGCCCGGGCTCTGTGCTATGTCCAGGCGCTGTGCTGTACCCGGGCGCTGTGCCCTGCCCGGGCGCTGTGCCCTGCCCAGGCGCTGTGCTGTGCCCGAGCGCTATGCTGTACCCTGGCTCTGTGCCGTGCCCGGGCGCTGTGCTGCGCGGCCCTGCCCGTCAGCGGCCGCGGCCCTGCCCGCCGCGCACTGCGGCGCCCGCTCGGCGCTAGGCCCCGGCCGCCGGCGCCCGGGGGAAGCCGACAGTGCCGCCGCTAACATGGCGGCACGGCACGGCACGGCACGGCCCGGTTCTGCCCGGCCCGGTTCTGCCCGGCTCGGCTCCCCGGGGTGCAGGCGGCCGGCGGTGCTGCCGTCGCCGTTCTCCCCCCCCCCGGCGGCCGCTGGTCCCCCTGCTCCGGTCCGTCAGCCCGGTGTCCGCCCCGGCAGCTGGCAGCCCCCCGCTGCCCCCCGAAGCCAGGAGGCCTTTCGGTCACCCCCCCGCGGTGCTCCGGGGCCATGGCCGGGGCAGGCCGGGCTCTCTGCGCCGCTCCCGGGCCGGGCCGCAGCCCGAGGCCGGGCGGGCAGTGACCGGCGGCCGCGGCCGTGGCTGTCCCCGCGCCGGGGCGAGGCCGCGGGGCTGCGGCGGAGCGCTCGGCCGGGGCGGGGATGTGTGAAGAGCCCAGGCGGGCCGGGCTGCGGGCGTGCCGGGCTGCGGGCGTGCCGAGAGGCGAAGCCTGCCGCGAATGCGGGAGTGCCGGCTCGGGAGCCGGGCTTGCGCCGCTGGGTCCGCACCGGCGCCCCGCGGGGCGGATGGCTGGGTGTCCTCCCGGCTCCCCGCGGCGGCTCCGGGCTCCCCGCTCCCGGCTGCCCGCTGCGGCTCCCCGCTCCCGGCTCCCCGCTCCCCGCTGCGGCTCCGGGCTCCCCGCTCCCCGCTCCCGGCTCCCCGCTCCCCGCTGCCTTCCGCTTGGGGAGACGCGGGCCAGCCTTTCAAACGACCTCTAGGGCAAATGTCTGCCCGGAGCTGAGGGGATATTTGGGGTGGTTCTGGTCCCTGCGCGCCGGTGTGCGTTGCGTGCCACTGGGTTTATTTACAGCCGTAGTAAAAGAAGCCAATAAAAACCCATTTGACAGTTTGCCAGACAGCAACTTTCAAAGTGTATTAATCCTTTCGTGGCTGATCGCTTCTCTTTGTACTCACATCTGTCGCCGGCAAGACGATTTCACGTGTTTAAATGCCGGGGGAAAGAGAGAAGGGAGCAGGTTAGTGGGAAGCCGATGTGAACCTGACTCCACAATAAGGCTGGGGCCGAGGTGTGAATGCGGTGTTGGGTTGAGGCAAATCATCCCAAGCATCCTTTTGCATACTGTGCAGCCTCTTCCCTGCCCCTGAGACCCGAAGGCTTTCATGTTAATTGTGTTTTCATCCCCGGTGGAATGTGGATGTTGGTTGTTGATGTGTTTCTTCTGCTGTTGGTGTTGGCTTGCTGGCTGGAGGAGCGTTGGAGGCCTGGCTCCGGGTTGTGAAAACAGTTTTGGAGGGGAAATAACTCTTGCAAAGTGTTTGCTTTCAAAAGAGAGAGAGGGAGAGAGGGAGAGAGGGAGAAGGTTCTGCCACTCTGCTCTGGGGAGACCTCACTTGGAGTGCTGTGCCCAGCCGTGGGACCCCCGACACGAGAGGGACATGGACCTGCTGGAGGGGGTCCAGAGGAGGCCACAAAGATGATCAGAGGGCTGACAGGCTGAGAGAGTTTGGGGCTGTGCAGCCTGGAAGGAAGAAGGCTCTGGGGAGACCCTAGAGAAACATTTCAATACCTGAAGGGGACCTACAGGCAGGCAGGGGAGGGACTGCTCAGAAGGGGCTGTGGGGACAGGATGAGAGGCAATGGTTGGAAAGTGGAGCAGGGCAGATTTAAGCTGAACATCAGGAGGGAGTTCTGCACACTGAGAGCAGTGAGGCACTGGAACAGGCTGCCTAGGGATGTGGTTGAGGCCTCATAGTATCAGTCAGGGTTGGAAGGGACCACAAGGATCATCCAGTTCCAACCCCCCTGCCATGGGCAGGGACACCCCACACTAGATCAGCCTGGCCAGAGCCTCATCCAGCCTGGCCTTAAACACCTCCAGGGCTGGGGCCTCAACCACCTCC
This sequence comes from Melanerpes formicivorus, assembly GCF_026170545.1. Lineage (NCBI taxonomy): Eukaryota > Metazoa > Chordata > Aves > Piciformes > Picidae > Melanerpes > Melanerpes formicivorus. The sequence goes on from NW_027142391.1 coordinate 2,588,749, forward strand.
CTGGGCAACCCATTCATGGTGAAGAACTTCTTCCTCCCCTCCAGGCTGAATCTCCGCCCCTCCAGCTTCATTCCATTCCCCCTAGTCCTATCACTCCCTGAGATTGATCAGTCCCTCCCCAGCCCTCCTGTAGGCCCCAAGGTCAGACTTGCTGTGTCCCTGGGCAGCCTGCTCTAGTTGGAGGTGTCCCTGCTGCCTGCAGGGGGTTGGACAGGATGAGCTTTGAGGGTCCCTTCCAACCCAGTGCAATCAGTGACTGTAAAATAAGGTCTTTAACCACTGACAACCTTTTCTCCTTCACCCTCAAAGTGCCAGGGACTCCTTACCCTGCTGTTCTCCTGTGGGCTGAAGCTCTTGAGTTTCTGTGCTGCAACCTCAACAGAGGCTGCTGGGGTTGTGGAGCCAGCACATGCAGAAATCCAGGCCTGCAGAAGGTGAGCCCTGCTGAGGCATGTTGGACGTGCTAGGAAGGTCTCCAACACGTCTGGGCTGATCTGTCAGGAGGTGACAGAGTTAGCTAAGGTAAACCCTAGGCTGGATTCTCCTCTTGGTCTTAAGGCTGGGCTGAAAACGATCTGTTATTCTTGCATTGTCTTGGGAATGGAGATGGTGGCAGGTGAAGGGCTGCAAGTGGGTGGTGAGGATTAGGAGCTGTGAATTCTGGCTCTTATTTAGACAGTAGCCTGGAGTGTGACTGCTGAGTGCATCAGGGTGGCAAATCCGTGGTCTTGAGGCAGCTGGCAGTGGCTCTGCACGCAGTGGCTCTGCACGCAGTGGCTCTGCACACGGTGGCTCTGCACGCAGTGGCTCTGCACGCAGTGGCTCTGCACACAGAGCCTCTTGCAGGCCAAGAAGCTGTCAGTCAGGTTTTGTGTTTGCTTTTGGGTTGTTTGTCAACCAAATTTGGGTCCCACACACTTCACAGAATCATGGAATGGCCTGGTTGGAAGAGACATGAAGATCATGGAGAGGAGGGCAGATTGAGACTGAAGCTGAGGAAGGAATTCTGTGCAGGGAGGGTGGGGAGGCTCTGGCACAGGCTGCCCAGGGAGGCTGTGGCTGCCTCCTCCCTGGAGGTGTTCGAGGTCAGGCTGGATGAGGCCTTGAGCAAGCTGGGCTGGTGGGAGGTGTCCCTGCCCGTGGCAGGGGGGTTGGAACTGGCTGAGCTTGAAGGTCCCTTCCAACCCAGGCCATTCCATGAATCTCTGGGTGAATCATCAGGCCCAGCCATAGCCCTAACAACCACGTGAAAACATTGGAGCTGGGAGGAAACCGAGCTGACTCTTGGCTGTCTTATCGAGTGCTAATGGTAAATAGAGGCTCTTCTATCAGCAGCCTGGCTTCGAACTGCTGAGTGCTTTTAATGGCTGCAAATCACAGATGTAGTCACCACTAGCCATAACCAAACCCTGTCTCCAGTTTCTGCTCTGTGTGCCTGAAAACATCCTCCAGAGGAGCTCCTTCCCCTGCCCGCCCCGAGCGGCCGCTGAGGCTCCAGCGAGAGCCACGTTTTGGGTCGGGCTGCGGCGTTCCGCGCTGCCAGCCTCCCCTTCCTGCCCTGCCTGCACGGAGCTGGGGCTTTGGCAGGGCGACTGCTGGTTGGCAGGGCGCTTTTGCAAGTCCCAGTGTGGAGTGAAGAGTGCTCCTTGTGTTAGGAAAGCAAATGTTTTCCTGGAGGAGCGGAGCCTGCTGGAGCAGGCAGCCATCGGGAGCTGCCCTCGCAGCGCCGCACATGTTGTTGTAATTAAGGCAGGGCCTTTTCCTGGATCCTGGAATAGTGTGAGAAATGATTGTGCTCAGGAGCAGGGGCTGTGCTGACTTGTGGCCAGCTGGGACAGAGAGAGTTGGGAGCTGGGTTGGAGATCTGGAGCTGTATCAAGCTGTGTTATGAAATGAGGCGGTTCTGGGGTTCTGTGTACCTGTGCTGAGCTGCCAGCCTGCTTCCAGCTTTGCTTCTCAGAGGGTGCAGGAGAAGAAGGGTGGAGGAGTGGCCTGATCCCTTCTGAACTTCAATTTAATTTGCTGCTCTGCCTCTCAGTCTTAATGTCACACTCTCAGTAAAGCTGGGGACAACAGATAGGGTGTGGAGCCCTCATCTTGGTTTGCCTGGCAGTGCTCCTTCGACACAAACCCTGCCCTTGGCTCTGTGATTTCATTCTCTGGGGTCCATCTCTTGATGGGCTGGACCTAGCCTGGTTGTGATGGGCTGGACCTAGCCTTGTGGTGATGGGCTGGACCTAGCCTTGTTGTGATGGGCTGGACCTGCCTTTGTTGTGATGGGCTGGACCCAGCCTTGTTGTGATGGGCTGGACCTGCCTTTGTTGTGATGGGCTGGACCCAGCCTTGTTGTGATGGGCTGGACCTAGCCTTGTGGTGATGGGCTGGAACTGCCTTTGTTGTGATGGGCTGGACCTGCCTTTGTTGTGATGGGCTGGACCTAGCCTGGTTGTGATGGGCTGGACCCAGCCTGGTTGTGATGGGCTGGACCTGCCTTTGTTGTGATGGGCTGGACCCAGCCTTGTTGTGATGGGCTGGACCTAGCCTGGTTGTGATGGGCTGGACCCAGCCTTGTTGTGATGGGCTGGACCTGCCTTTGTTCTGATGGGCTGGACCTGCCTTTGTTGTGATGGGCTGGACCCAGCCTTGTTGTGATGGGCTGGACCTAGCCTGGTTGTGATGGGCTGGACCCAGCCTTGTTGTGATGGGCTGGACCTGCCTTTGTTGTGATGGGCTGGACCTAGCCTGGTTGTGATGGGCTGGACCCAGCCTTGTTGTGATGGGCTGGACCCAGCCTGGTTGTGATGGCTTGGACCTAGCCTTGTTGTGATGGGCTGGACCTGCCTTTGTTGTGATGGGCTGGACCCAGCCTGGTTGTGATGGGCTGGACCTAGCCTGGTTGTGATGGGCTGGACCTAGCCTGGTTGTGATGGCTTGGACCTAGCCTGGTTGTGAGGGGCTGGACCTAGCCTGGTTGTGAGGGGCTGGACCTAGCCTGGTTGTGATGGCTTGGACCTAGCCTGGTTGTGAGGGGCTGGACCTAGCCTGGTTGTGAGGGGCTGGACCTAGCCTGGTTGTGAGGGGCTGGACCTAGCCTGGTTGTGAGGGGCTGGACCCAGCCTTGTTGTGATGGGCTGGACCTGCCTTTGTTGTGATGGCTTGGACCTAGCCTGGTTGTGATGGCTTGGACCTAGCCTGGTTGTGATGGGCTGGACCTGCCTTTGTTGTGATGGGCTGGACCTAGCCTGGTTGTGATGGCTTGGACCTAGCCTGGTTGTGAGGGGCTGGACCCAGCCTTGTTGTGATGGGCTGGACCTGCCTTTGTTGTGATGGGCTGGACCTAGCCTTGTTGTGATGGCTTAGGACCTAGCCTGGTTGTGATGGGCTGGACGTGGCCTTGTTGTGAGGGGCTGGACCTAGCCTGGTTGTGATGGGCTGGACCTGTCTTAGTTCTGCTGGGCTGGATCTTAGTTCTGCTGGGCTGGACCTGCCTCCCTTCTGTAAGCCCAGGCTTTTCTCCTGAGTGCAGGCATGATGCTGTTTGCAAGGTGCAGGATAACTGTGTTGTGACTTTAAGGCTCAAGCCTTGGGAGTGCTCTGTAGGTTCTATTTTCATTCTAGCTGGTGGGAAATGGAGCCCTGAGATCAGAGGGTCAGAGTCACTAATGGCATGGCATCCACCACCAGTGACATTCAGCAGAGGTGGTGCCTGTGGTGTGTGCTCCCCAGGCAGGGAGCTGCCCTGCCAGCTCGCTTGGCTGCTGAGCCCTTCCTCTGGGGGAAGAGCCCAGGGGTCACTTTGCTCCCAGGTTTGTTGATTCTGAGGCTGCAGCCACACACATCCTTGCAGTAACAGAGGATGCAGTTTTGCTCAGGCTTTGATGGTGCAAAGATGGCAAATATTGAACAGTCTGAACCCAGAGCTATGGTTTGTGGTGCCTGGGCTCTCGTAGCTGAGACTCTGACAGCTGCATGAAGCTGTGCTGGGTCCAAATGGTTCATGATGAATCTCTGACACATCCCAGAAGGACTCCTATCTGTCTGCTCTTAAATATTCTGTGTTTCCAGAGCCTTTCTTGTACAACACTGTCACCAGCTGCTCCAAACACACAGCTATGGGTGTCCAGGATCCAGGCACTCCCATAAGTTCCGCGTTTGACTTTTGCTATAACCTCCTGTGAGAGCCCCTGCTGCTGTTTCAGCAAGTGCTAGGCTGATAGCAGGAGAGATTCAGAGGAGGAGCTGTGCCCTCTTCAGCACATGGCCTGTACAAAAGCTCACACTGCTGAGTTCCCTCTCTCCTGCCATGTCCTGGCTTCCTTTGCTCTGCTCAGTCCAGGTGTCCCTGGGGCAGGAGCTGCTGCTGCTGCCTCTCAGCGCTGTGGGGTAGAGAGCAGCCAAGCTCAGGCTCTGCAACCTTCATCCATGGAATACCAGAGAGTGTCTGTTCTGCCATCCTCCTGGGTGAGGTTCAAGTCCTCATTCTTTCCATTGTGTGAACTAATACTCTTTTGATTATACTTCTTCAGGGAGTACTTTGAGGAGTGGCTTTTGAGGCATTCCTTTGGTATCAGCAAAAGAACTTCCTCCTGGACTGCACTTGTGGGTGCAGCCATTTCTCGAGCAGGAATTGATTTTCTTGGTGTGCTGCAGCCAAGCCAGCAGCAGGGATTTAAAGCAGCAGGGATTTAAAGCAGCAGGACTCTGGTTTGGGCTTGGAATTGTGAGCTGAGTGGGGCAGTTCCTGCTGGGAGAGGAGTGCTGGTTTGTGTCTTCCCTCATGGAAGCAATGTACCCTCTCTAGTATCACCCCTGCCCTGTGAGGAGTCCTGAGTGAGGAGCAAGAACCCTGCTTGGCAGCTGGGTGTCTGTGGAGCTGCAGAGTCAGTGCACTGTGGGGAAAGCTTTTAGAGCCAAGATGTGAAAGACATCCTCAAAAGGTTGCTTCTGGGAGGGGGAATGAAAGTAGGAGATGCCTCAGCTTGGTGCTCAGAGTGCCACTGGCACACTGGACAGCCAGCAGCTGGGAACCAGAGAGCTGATTTGTCAGCTGTGTGTGCAGAGTTCTGTGCTCACTGAATCCCACAGTGTTAGGGGTTGGAAGGGAGCTCCAGAGATCAGCAGGTCCAGCCCCACTGCCAGAGCAGGATCATGAAAGCTGTTGCAAAAGCCCAGCCAGCAAAGGAACAAACCCATGGAAGCCTGATTTCTGCCTCCTCTGTGTCACTCAGGTGCCACAGAGGTCTGGGCCCCGAGCTAGCCACACTCCAAAGGAAGTTTTCTGGGCTGAGACCTGTGCTTGGAGCACTGCTCCCACGCTTCCCTTCAGCACAGTGGACAAAAGTGTCTTGCAGGCACTGTGCAGCCTTTGAGGTGGACTCTGCTGTGTAGGAAGAGCACAGGTTTGGGTTGAGGCTTTTTTTTCCCTGTCCTTTGGTAGTTGCCTGCCACAAAGATTTTAATGAGGTATTTTTTTTTTTGCTGGTGTTTTTTTTAAGGAGATCCTCTCAAGACTAAAGAGCAGCATGAAAGGATGCCTGCAAACCAAACCTGTTTGAAAAGTGAGCAAGCAGGTGACAGAGGCTGATGTAGGTCAGTTCCAGGTAGGAGTTTGTCTTTTCTGGGGTGCATTTTCTCCTTTGCTTTGTTTGCAGCAGAATTGGACTGAAGGCAAGAGAGCCACATCTGCAGCAGGGACTGTGGAGCTGGGAGGCTGCTGTGCAGGGGAGGCAGGTGCTAAAAATAGCCCTGGAGGCAAATGATCTCTGCAGCTCTGTGACAAGGATGGATACCCACAGAGTGAGGCTGTGTGTGGATCAGAACTAGGCAAGGAGGTGTTGAGGCAGCTGCTGTGATCAAAGCTCTGACGAGAGCTGGGGCTGCCTGAGTGGAAAATTTCACAGCTCCCACACAGGCTGCAAGGCCTCAGGGTAGGTTGGCTGTGAGGGTCTGGAGAGCAGGCAGGGGATTCAAGGTGATGTCCAGGTTACTGACCTGTGCAGGCAGGTGAGGAGAGGAGAAGATGTCTGCAGTGCCATTTATGGCCTGGAAAGGAAAGCTGAGGTCTCCTTACAAAGCAGCCTTATAGAAGCTCTCTCTGTGCTTGTTCTCCATGTAGAAGCTCTCTCTGTGCTTGTTTCCCATATAGAAGCTCTCTCTGTGCTTGTTTCCCATATAGAAGCTCTCTCTGGGTGCTTCTTCTCCATGTAGAAGCTCTCTCTGTGCTGCTTCTCCATATAGAAGCTCTCTCTGGGTGCTTCTTCTCCATGTAGAAGCTCTCTCTGTGCTTCTTCTCCATGTAGAAGCTCTCTGGGTGCTTGTTTCCCATGTAGAAGCTCTCTCTGGGTGCTTGTTTCCCATGTAGAAGCTCTCTCTGTGCTTGTTTCCCATGTGGAAGCTCTCTCTGTGCTTGTTTCCCATGTAGAAGCTCTCTCTGGGTGCTTGTTTCCCATGTGGAAGCTCTCTCTGTGCTTGTTTCCCATGTAGAAGCTCTCTCTGGGTGCTTGTTTCCCATGTGGAAGCTCTCTCTGTGCTTGTTTCCCATGTAGAAGCTCTCTCTGGGTGCTTGTTTCCCATGTGGAAGCTCTCTCTGTGCTTGTTTCCCATGTAGAAGCTCTCTCTGTGCTTGTTTCCCATGTAGAAGCTCTCTCTGGGTGCTTGTTTCCCATGTGGAAGCTCTCTCTGTGCTTGTTTCCCATGTAGAAGCTCTCTCTGGGTGCTTGTTTCCCATGTAGAAGCTCTCTGGGTGCTTGTTTCCCATGTGGAAGCTCTCTCTGTGCTTGTTTCCCATATAGAAGCTCTCTCTGGGTGCTTGTTTTCCCATGGACAGCTCTGTCTCTTTAGTCTCTCTTGCCCTCAGTGTTACTGAGGCAGCTGAGTGTTTTTAGGAGGGCTGAATGAGTGAGGCAGTACTTCCATGAGGACAGAAGTGGCAAAAGCAGGCCTCCTTCTGAGGACAGACTGAGGGAGCTGGGGCTCTTTAGCCTGGAGAAGAGGAGACTGAGGGCTGACCTCATTCATGCTGCTAAAGCTGTGCAGGGGCAGTGCCCAGAGGCTGGAGCCAGGCCCTGCTGGGGGATGCCCAATGCCAGCACAAGGGGCAGTGGTGGAAGCTGAGGCAGAGGAAGTGCCATGGAAGCAGGAGGGTGACAGCAGACTGGCACAGGCTGCCCAGGGGGTGTTGTGGGGTCTCCCTCCCTGGAGATAGTCAAGCCCCACCTGGCTGTGTTCCTGTGTGATCTGCTCTAGGTGCTCCTGCTCTGGCAGTGGGGTTGGACTGGATGAGCTTTCAAAGTCCCTTCCAGCCCCTAACACTCTGTGCCTCTGATTGGTGTCCTTTCAGTGTCAGCTCCCTGTGTCACCTCCCTTATCTCAGGCTGCTTCATCAGCATCCAGAGAGCTGAGGTACAGCTAGACTGAGAAGGAGCCATGGGTTTGCTTGGGCAGGAGGTTGAAGAGGGCTGAGCTGGCAGTGCACTCACATCATTTGCCATCCAGGTCTCTGCAAATGCCTGTGGCATGGTCCCTGCCATTCTCTTTTGGACAGCAAGTGTGGTTGAACAGATGGAGCAACAAATGGGTTCCTTTCAGACAGTTTTTTGGCCAGGTTTGCCTGTCTGTAGGCTGGAAAGGAAGGATTGCATCATAGGCAAAGCTGTCTCCAGGTCATGCTGGGACAGCTGCTCCCTGTGATGGAAGCAAGCATGGCTGCCCAGGAGCATGGTTGCAAGGCACCTTGCAGCCTGTGGCTGGGACTCAGGAGCCCTCCCTGCTGCTGCTGCCAGCTTTGCTGTGGGAGGCTGCAGCATGGGAGCTCTTCTCTGGGGCTGCTCCAGAGCCTGGGGAAGGCACTGAGAGTCTTCCTCTGCAGGGCACTCCATTTGGAGCCAGTTTCTGGCTGCCCTGCTCTGCCAGAGGAGCACTGCAGGCTCAGCTGTGTGGCTTGCAGTGAGTGCAGTGGGAGGAGAATGCTTTGTAGTGAAGCCTTCCCCAGAACCCCCACAGAAGGCTAAGCAAACTGAGCTGAGCAGATGCTTGGGTTGGGACTGGGTGTCTGGGGCAGCTGTGAAGCTGAGGCTGAAGCTCTGACCTTCTAGATCCCTGGGCTGCTCGTGGCTCTCTCCAGCTGTCCCTCCACCCAGCGTGGTCTGTGGCACACTGAAGCACTGCAGAGCTCTTGGTCTGCTGCTGGTGAAGCAGACCAAAGGTGCAGGCTAAGCTTCAGCTTGAGTCACTCAACTCCATTTGGAGTAACACTGTGAAACCTGCTGGAGAGCCACAAAGATGCTGAGGGGCCTGGGACATCTACCTGACAAGGAAAGGCTGAGAGCCCTGGGGCTGTGTAGCATGGGGAAGAGCAGCCTGAGGAGGAGTCTGATCAATAGCTGATCAATAGCTGAAGGCTGAGTGTCAGTTGGATGGAACCAGAGTCTCCCCAGTGGTGCCCAGTGACAGGGCAGGGGGCAGGGGGCACAAACTGGAATGAAGGAAGTTCCCTCTGAACATAAGGGAAAGCTGCTTTGGTGTGAGGGTGCTGAGCCCTGGAGCAGCTGCCCAGAGAGCCTGTGGAGTCTCTGGAGAGCTTCCAACCCCCCCTGGCCACTCAGCTCCTGGGCAGGCTGCTGTGGGGGCTCTGCTTTGGGAGGAGGGTTGGGCTGGATGATCTTCAGAGCTCCCTTCCAACTTCCACTCTCCTGTGATTCTGTGAGCATAAGGATGACCAAGAGCAGGCCCTAGGCCTGAGCATCTGGATCAGGAGCAAGCACAGAGGGGCTCAGGGAGGAGGAGGATTCTCCAGACTGGAGCAGGGTGAGCCAGTGGAGGGAAGATGGATCACTGCACAGCTAAAGACTCAGCTGGGGCTTGGGAAACAGGAAGAGCCCTGGGCTCAGCCCCAGCTGTAGGCCTGGAGTCAGCCACTGAAGCACAGTGCTGAACTGGGGGCTGTGTTAGCTCCTTGCCTTTGCTGCTCTGAGCTTTTTCCCCCCTCATTTTCTCTGCTGAAATGTAGACACCTCCTGGATGGAGCCTGTGTGTCTTACTCCTGGTTACCCAGCACCTGGCCCTGGGGGGCTTTGCTGTCTGCTGCCCTCAGAAGGCACTGCTGTGGTGCAAGCAGTAGCAGCGTGGAGCAGAGCAGAGCAGCCTGGCAGACCTCAGAGCTCCTGCTTTCCAACCACAGCAGCTTTGCTTTGCCCATGTCTTTGCCAGGCTGGTTCTGACAGCTGTCTGCAGCACAGCTCCCTGCTTATTTGACTGTCCCAGCTGTAATGTAAGCTAAACAGTTCAAAGCAGCTCCTTTCTGTTTTTCCCCCTGCTGGACCCTGAGGACTGCTCTGCCCTGGGAGGGTGGAGTATGTTAGGTTTGTTCAAAGCCAATGCTAGGAAAACATGCTGAAGGGAGACAGCAGGGTTTGGGCTGCTTCCTGTGGCTGCTGATCTGCCCTGGGACAGGCCACAAAAACAAGTTTACTACTGTTCAGTCAATGAACACCTCCACTTCTGAGTTTCTGCTTCTCCCAGGGCTCAGGTAGGCCTGGGGGGGACTGGTTCTGGCTGAAGAATACTCACCCAGAGGTGGTGCAGCTGCTGGGAGCTTTCACCATCCCCACAGGATTCAAGTTCAGCAATGAGGAAGAAGTTGTTGCCCAGGAGGGTGGTGAGAGCCTGGCACAGGCTGCCCAGGGAGGTGGTGGAAGCCTCATCCCTGGAGGTGTTTGCAGCCAGGCTGGAGGTGGCTGTGAGCAACCTGCTGTGGTGTGAGGTGTCCCTGCCCATGGCAGGGGGTTGGAGCTGGCTGAGCCTTGAGCTCCCTTCCAGCCCTGACAATGCTCTGGTTCTGTGATTCTAATTTAGCTGTGGCCTTGCTGTGTCTCTTAATTACAATTTGCCTGTGAAGGAGGTTGAATTAAATAGGATTTATTTAAGGCCTCACTCTCTGGAGACCTTCAAGGCCCATCTGGATGTGTCCCTGTATGACCTGCACTGCATGATATGGCAGGGGGGTTGGGCTTGATGAGCTCTGGAGGCCCCTTCCAACCCCTAACATCCTCTGATCCTGTAATAATCACTTTGGAAAGGTTATCATCATCCCAGCCTGCCACAGGGAGAGTGAACAGGCAGCCAGGGGGAGATCCAGGTGCACCAGGAGGAGATTTCAGTGCACCAGGGGGAGATCCAGGTGCAGCAGGAGGAGATTTCAGTGCACCAGGGGGAGATCCAGGTTCAGTGTTTTGAAAGCAGCCCTAAAGAGCCATGCAAGAGGTGAGACTTTTGACTGAAGGAATGAATTTACACCCAGTAGTAAAGCCTGGAAAGACTTCCATGGTATAGCTCAGCATTGGTCCAGCAGGCTCCCCCCACTTGGCCTCTGCCTGCCTCCAAACACCAGCCTGGCATTTCCCAGACTGCTGTGTGAGCTGCTGCCCTGTGGTGAGCAGAAGCCTTTCCTGGTGCAGCTTAATGGCTCATTACTGATGATACCCAGGGCTGCAGCTCTGCTTTGGCTCTGTGGTTTAGAGGGAAAGCAGTTGCCTCCTCTTTGACTAAATGTCTGCTTTATCTGCTCTAATTGTGTTGTTAGATGGGGGTAATGAAGACAGTCCTGCAAGGGATGCTTGTGTGAGCTGCAGATGCTTCCTCTCCTCTGCTTGTCTTGAGTAAACCAGAGAACCAGAGCATTGTCAGGGCTTGAAGGGACCCCAAGGATCAGCCAGCTCCATGGGCAGGGACACCTCACACTACAGCAGGTTGCTCACAGCCACCTCCAGCCTGGCTGCAAACACCTCCAGGGATGAGGCTTCCACCACCTCCCTGGGCAACCTGTGCCAGGCTCTCACCAAAACCAGAACAGAACAGAATTAACCAGGTTGGAAAAGACCTTTGAGATCATCCAGTCCAACCTCTCACCCAACACCTTCTGATCAACTCAACCATGGCACCAAGTGCCCCATCCAGTCTCTTCCTAAATACCTCCGGGGATGAGGCTTCCACCACCTCCCTGGGCAGCCTGTGCCAGGCTCTCACCACCCTCCTGGGGAACAACTTCTTCCTCACATCCAATCTGAATCTCCCCACTTCTAGCTTTGCTCCATCCCCCCCAGTCCTATCCCTGACACCCTCAAAACCCCCTCCCCAGCTTTCTTGTAGCCCCCTGCAGATCCTGGAAGGTCACAATGAGTTCTCCTTGTGGGCTTCAGTAGCCAGCATGTTGAAATCCCTCTGCCTGCAGCTGATGAGGAACCCACATGGAAACTGGAGGTGCAGTGCAGCTCTTGGGTAAGGATTCAGCAGGAGGTGGTGTGCACAAGCCCAGTGCCAAAGAACTGCCTCTTTTCAGGCAAGATTCACTGAGTAGGTGGATTGGGAAGATGGAGAAGGGGGAGGGAAACATTCCTGACAATCTCTTAACCCCACTCTCACTGTTTGCCTAAGCTGTGCTTGTTGTGCTCTTTCAGCAGGGGGGCTGCATCTGGGCAGGTGATGGCACTCAGCTGGTTTGCTTCTCCCTGCAAGAGCTGGTGGGGATTTTCTTCCCCCCCCCCCACCTTTAGGGTAGGTCTAACTCTGCTTCCAGGGAGGTTAGAGGAAACCCAGGGATGCTATAGGAAGGCTGGAGAGCAATAGGACAAGGGGGGGTGGTTTGAAGCTGAGGGAGAGTAGGTTTAGACTGGAGCTTAGGAGGAAGTTCTTTACCCTGAGGGTGGTGAGAGGCTGGAGCAGGCTGCCCAGGGAGGCTGTGGCTGCTTCCTCCCTGGAGGTGTTCAAGGCCAGGTTGGGTGAGGCCTGGAGCAAGCTGGGCTGGGGGGAGGTGTCCCTGCCTGTGGCAGGGCTTTGGAACTGGATGATCCCAGTGTCATAGAACCAGTCAGGGTTGGAAGGGACCACAAGGATCATCTAGTTCCAACCCTCTGCCATGGGCAGGGACAGCCCACACTAGATCAGGCTGGCATGGTCTTGAAGATCCCTTCCAACCCAAACCATTCTCTGTGTTGCTGGCAATAAACCACAGGGAGGTTGTAAAAATGTCCTCAGTGAGAGAACCCTGAGACAGAGCTGAGCTTCACCTCTCTGGTCCTGTACCTGCACTGCTCAAAGCAGTCTTGTGGAGCCCAACCTGAGGTGGTACCAGCTAAGGGATTGTTGTGGTGTGATCCTGAGCCTGGTGACATAACAGCAGAGGTGGAACAGGGTGAGCCCTGTGTGGGGATGGTGCTGTGGGTGAGCTTCCACTCCAGCAGGCTGCAGTGCAGAGGCTTTCCTTGGCTTAGCTTCCCATGGCCTGAAACCTGCAGGCTGCAGACCTGTGCTAGCTGGAGGCCCTCAGTGACCACCTCAAGTACTTTGGGAGGTGTTTGCTCCTCGTGGCTGTAGTTGGCTTAGCACTCAGCAGGTTAAAAGCAAGTTCCTGATAGAGGTTCTGAGGGGAGCAGCCTCTGCTGATCCAACATCTGAATGTTGTTGTGTTCCCCTCGCAGTTCCTGGCAGCTCCCACTGCTTTCTGACCCTCTCTTACTTTGAGAGCACACAAAAGAGAAAATTCCTCTCCTTCCACACCCTCCAAAAGCTGGCAGATAGCTGATCCTCTTCTGGAGGGGGAAGAAAGGAGGAGGTCCTGCCTGCTGTCCAGAAGGCTTCAGATGCAGGAGCTGCCTCCAGCTGGCCTCTGAATCCTTCTGGCTCTTAAAGGCTGCCTGCTTCCCCAAACCTGAGACTGACCTCCAGGGGACAGAGAGCACCTGCAGCCAGGCTGGCCCCTTCCTGGGGCTGCCTGACTGTTCTCTAGCAGAAACACAGCACCTCAGGAGATGGTTCTGCTCCTTCTTCCTACAGGCAAGAAGAGGAGGAGGCCTTTCTCCCTGTGCAGGCTGCTTTGCTCTGCTTGCTTCATCCTCTCCATTGTACTCTGGAGACCATGGCACAGTGGAGGCTGCTGCTGGCTGAGCTGAAAGTAGCCAGTTCCCAGCCTTTGCCATCTCCACCTTGTAAGCAGAGGCCATGGAGGTGGGCTGGGTCCTGAAATGCTGCTTCAGAAGGGAACTCTTCCTGGGGTGCTGACCTCAGGAGGAAAAGCTCTCTGTGCTTGTGCCAGCTGCTCTGAGCTGGCAGGGTGAGTTCTGCCACTGCTGAGGCAGGGAGCAGTGGGGTTATGGGGTGGCCATACAGGTCTGGAGCTTCTGGGAGCCTTCTCCTCTGAGCACCAGGGCTGAGGGAAGGTTCTGAGTGTAGCTCAGCTGTGCAGGAAGAGCTTTGATGTCGAGGCTGTGCTTTTGCCATCTGATGACTGCTTGCCTTCTGGCCTGGCCTGCCACTGGAATGCCACTTTCCAGAGTAATTAAGCACCAGCTCATGGCTTTAATGAGTGTGGTGGGGAAGAGGGGAGGATGGCCTGGTGACTCTGCTGCTGCTGGTTTGGGGTCCAGCTTCTCTGAGAAGAGCAACTGGAGGCTTGCCCTCCCATTTCTGCAGCCAGAGATTAATCAGTGGAGACAAGCTGCTGAGCAAACACAGAGCAATTGCCAGGGCTCCAGGAAGGAACGACCTAAATAGTTGCCCTGTGATTGTGTTGTGGCTGATTTGCATGTGAGGGGAGGAGAGGGGTGCTGCAGGAAGCAGGAACATGAAGGAACCTCTGGAGCAACCAGGTAGCTTCTAACCAGAGGTGCTGCTTACACTGTGGAGTGCTGCAAGGTCCTGCAGCTGGGGCAGGGCAGTCCCAGGCACTGATACAGCCCAGGCAGGGACTGGCTGGAGAGCAGCTCTGGAGAAAAGGACCTGGGGGTGCTGGGGGAGGAGAAGCTCAGCAGGAGCCAGCAGGGAGCCCTTGCAGCCCAGAGAGCCAAGCAGAGCCTGGGCTGCAGCAAGAGAAGTGTGGCCAGCAGGGCAGGGAGGGGATTCTGCCCCTCTGCTCCACTCTGCTGAGACCTCCCCTGGGGCTCTGGGTCCAGTTCTGGAGCCTCTGTGCCAGGAAGGATCTGGAGGTGCTGGAAGGTGTCCAGAGAAGGGCCAGGAGGAGGAGCAGAGGGCTGGAGCTGCTCTGCTGTGAGGACAGACTGAGGGAGTTGGGGTTGTGCAGGCTGGAGAGGAGAAGGCTCCCAGGAGACCTCATTGTGGCCTTCCAGGATCTGCAGGGGGCTCCAAGAAAGCTGGGGAGGGACTTCTGAGGGTGTCAGGGAGGGATAGGACTGGGGGGGATGGAACAAAACTGGAAATGGGGAGATTGAGATTGGCTGTGAGGAAGAAGTTGTTCCCCAGGAGGGTGGTGAGAGCCTGGCACAGGCTGCCCAGGGAGGTGGTGGAAGCCTCCTGCCTGGAGGTGTTTGCAGCCAGGCTGGAGGTGGCTGTGAGCAACCTGCTGTGGTGTGAGGTGTCCCTGCCCATGGCAGGGGGGTTGGGACTGGCTGAGCCTTGAGGTCCCTTCCAGCCCTGCCAGCTCTCTGATTCTATGAATTCAAGGGAGAGGTTGGGTTTCTGATGTCAGGAGGAGACCTGGAGATACTTAGTCATTAGGGGTGGTTGAGCAAGGGCAGTGCTTGCAGACGGGCTTGACAAGTTCCTTCATTCACTCTAGGCAAAAACCCTCCCTGCCTTCAGTGGTAGGAGAAACTAATCCTGCAGTGGTACTGAGTGTGCCTTCCAGAGAGCTTGGAGGCTTGGGAAGGGAGGGAAAGGCCCAGCAGCCTGTGGGGACCTGCAGCTGCAGCTTGCTTAGGAGCTCTCTGCTCTTTGTTTCACCACAGCTCCTGCAGCACCACAGGCTCAGGCTGTGCCAGGGGAGGCTCAGGTGGGTGAGAGGAAGAAGCTCTGCCTAGAAAGAGAGATTGGCCTTTGGGATGTGCTGCCCAGGGAGGTGGTGGAGTCCCCATCCCTGGAGGTGTTTAGGAGGAGACTGCATGGAATGGAATGGGATAGGATAGGATAGGATGGAATGGAATAGGATAGGATGGAATGGAATGGGATAAGATAGAATAGAATGGAATGGAATAGGATAGAATGGAATGGAATAATATAGGATAGGATGGAATGGGATGGGATAGAATGGAATAGAATAGGATAGGATAGGATAGGATGGAATGGGATGGGATAGGATGGAATGGGATGGAATGGAATGGGATAGGATAGGATGGAATGGAATAGAATAGAATGGAATGGGATAGGATAGAATAGGATAGAATGGAATGGAATGGGATAGGATGGAATGGGATAGAATAGGATAGGATAGGATAGGATGGAATGGGATGGAATGGAATAGAATGGAATGGACCAGACCAGGTTGGAAGAGACCTTCAAGATCATGAGGCACTGGGTGCCAGGGTTTAGTTGATAAGATGCTGCTGGGTGGCAGCTTGGCCTTGATGATCTCTGAGGTCTTTTCCAGCCTGGTGCATTCTGTGTTCAGTGTCTCCTGCTGAACTCTGAGTGAAGGCAGTGGAAGTTTGCAGCCCTGGGTGAATCTGTGTGTTGCTGTCAGCGCTGTTGCAGGTCTGCAGCATTGGCTGTCAGGGGAACCGAGCTCCTCTTCCTCGTGTGATGCCGCAGAGAGGAGCAGCTGGAGCAGAGGCACCAAAGAGTTAACGCTCAGGAGCGCTGCCTCTTCTGTCTTTCAGGCTGCCCCAGCAGGGGGTTCATTTCATGGCTGACATGAGCCGTGCTGTTGCAGCTCCTGCGCCTTTCACATCCTGCTTTTCATCCCCTCTCCCTCCTTCCCTTTTTTTTCTCCCCCCTTTCTTTAATGCAGCTCATACTCACTGTGGCTGAGAAGCAAGTTTGTCATCTGCTGATTCTGTGCTGCCTTTGCTGACGCCCCCCCAGCAGATGAGCAGTGGGGCAGGCAGTGGAAGAGATTGCTGCCGGGAGTTGGCCTTTGCTGCAGGGCAGCTTGGTGCTGTGACTGAAACCAGGCAGTGCAGCAGGAGCTGGGAGTCTCAGTGCCTGACTGGAGGGGCTCCTGGGTGTCCAAGGGGAGCGACTGAGCTTCAGCAGGAGCCTCCTTGGCAGCTGCTTTTCCTGGGGACACCTTTGTGGTGTGTCTTGGCCTTGTCCTGGGAGTTGCTGCATGAATTGCAGGGAGGTCATTGTGCCCTGGGCTCAGCACTGCTCAGGCCACACCTGGAGTCCTGTGTCCAGTTCTGGGCTCCTCAGGTTAGGAAAGATGTTGAGCTGCTGGAAGGTGTCCAGAGAAGGGCAATGAGGCTGGGGAGGGGTCTGGAGCACAGCCCTGTGAGGAGAGGCTGAGGGAGCTGGGGTTGCTTAGCCTGGAGAAGAGGAGGCTCAGGGGAGACCTTCTTGCTCTCTCCAACTCCCTGAAGGGAGCCAGCCAAGAATAGGATAGGATAGGATAGGGTAGGATAGGATAGGATAGGATAGAATAGAATAGAATAGAATAGAATAGAATAGAATAGAATAGAATAGAATAGAATAGAATAGAATAGAATAGAATAGAATAGAATAGAATAGAATTAACCAGTTTGGAAGAGACCTTTGAGCTCATCAAGTCCAACCTCTCACCCAGCACCACCTGATCAACTAAACCCTGGCACCAAGGGCCTCATCCAGGCTCTTCCTCAGAAGAGAGAGCTGCTTCATGTGTATTTATTTCTGAGTTCCCCACGAGCCTGCCTGACTTCTGAAAGGCTTTTTGGTGCCTTACTGGATCCTGGCTTGCTGAGCACCAGCTAGATTCTCACCTGTGGCTGAGGTGCTTGATCTCTTTGGCCACACTGAAACAAGTAGGCTGTGTCTCAGAGTTTAATTCCCACCCCCACCCCCACTGCTGTCTCCTTTGGAGAGCTGCTGCTGCTCTCTTCAGACTCCAGGGATCACTAATTAAGAAATCAGCCTCTGCTTGGCTGGATAACCATTGGAAGTGCTGCAGCCACAGAGCTGCTGGTCTTCCAAAGCCCCTGGCAGCAAATGAGTCAGGATAGAAGCACAGCTGTAAGGGAAGAATGGAGAGATTACAAAGCCTCTGGGATTGGGTCTCCTGTTATCTGGCCCTGCCAAACAGCAGGATCCATGGCTCAGGGAAGTCAGAATTAGGAAAGGACAAAGTGGAGTTTTACTCTTGAGAGATGCTATCAGTAGCCTTCTGCAGAAGAAAAGAGGATTGGGAAAGCTCCAGAAGCTGTGCAGGATTGGTGCTGTGGGTTGGGTTGGCTTGGAGCTGTTCAGCTGCTCTTGGCTGTGCTGGGAACCAAAGCAGCAAGCTGAAGGAAGCTTTGCACTTTGCCTCTCCTGGAGCTGGGGGCTGCTGGTGTTGAGTCAGCTGAAAATGAGACCTGTGGGCAAAAACCTGCTGAGACTTAGGCCACCTAAGCCCCAAGCCCTAAGAGGACTTAGGGGCTTGTGAACACTGGGATGTGAATTTGGGCTCTTCTCATTAGCTTGGATTTGATACAGCAAACAGCTTTGCCTTCCCTAATAGGATTTGGAGGAAACCTTCTGCACTCCTGCTGAGCATTGCACAGCCTGGCACAAGTGCACAGCCTGGCACAAGTGCACAGCCTGGCACAAGTGCACAGCCTGGCTGCTTCTGTGCCTGGGCCTCCCCCTGTTCTCCAGGGGCACAGCAGGAAGCTCAGTGGGACCAGCCCTCGTGGGAGGGTCAGGTTCCCCTGTGGTGTGTTTCCCAGCCAGCAGCTCAGAGCTTTCTTGGGTCCCTCAAGAGCTGCCTTGCCAGGGGAAGTGCCACAGGTGGCTGTGGCCAGAAGCAGAAGGGCAGGTGTGGTGTGTCTGCCAGGCTGCAGCAGGGAATTGTGCATCTGGAAGGCATCAACAGACTGGCAAAGGGCACTGTGCAGCTCCTGTAGCAATCTTGGCAGTGGGGCTTCTGGTGATAGGGTGAGAGGGAATGGATTGAAGCTGGAGGAGGGCAGATTGAGGCTGGAGGTGAGGGAGAAATTCTTCCCAGTGAGGGTGGGGAGGCACTGGCACACGTTGCCCTGGGAGGCTGTGGCTGCCTCCTCCCTGGAGGGGTTCAAGGCCAAGGGGATGAAGCCTGGAGCAGCCTGGGCTGGGGGGAGCTGTCCCTGCCCATGGCAGGGGGTTGGAGCTGGCTGAGCTTGGAGGTCCCTTCCATCCCATTGTAGGGAGTTATGAGTCTGTGAAAGCTAAGACAATGAAGGGGAGCTGCCTGTTACAAATGGGAGAGCTGAGATTGCTCCAGGAGGACACTGTCTGCCCAGCTCCTGGTGCAGTGTCCTGCTCCTCACTGTGATTGAGGCCCTTCAGCAGGCTGCTGCCTGTGGCTCAGGAGGTTACCTGGCGCTGGGAAGACCTGAGCTGGTTTGTGGCTTTCCAAGCTTGCCACTCACTTTGCTGCCTCATCTTAACCATCTGTTGGGGGGGGGGAAGATGCAGCAAGGCTTTGATCTTGGGTTTTAGATGATGATTTTCCCCTGCAGAAGGCTTATCTCATTCTGTGTGGTGCCAGGATAATGAAGGTCTGCTCTTCCTTTCAGAGGCCTTTAAATGCTGCTTAATTAAGGGGGGAAAAAACCCAACAATAAACTGGGCCCTGTGTTGCTCCTCTCTTCCACACTGAGACATGGGGAAATGAAGGCAGAGGTTCTGTTGGATTCTGCACTTAAAGCTGCAGAGCCTCATTTAGAAGTCAAATGCTGGGCTTGGGCAGGTTTGGAGTGAAGGGTTTGCATCTTGCTTGCTCTCCCTTTGCATATGGAGGAGCTTCACTTCTCTCCATGTGATGCATAAAATCTGAGCACCTTTCATCTGAGCTGCTCCTCTGAGCAGCCTCTTTTGGTTGCTGAAAGGACTCTTGAGAAGAGAGAGGGAGGTGGGGAACCAAGCAGGCAGAGCTAGGCAGGGAGGGAGCCTGTCCCTGCTATGCTGATAGGGATCCCTCCCAGAGCAGGGCCTCTGTGCCTCACCAGCTGCTGGATGCTGCCTCCCCAAGTGCAGTGCTTGGAGCATTTCCTCATGGCAGCTCTTGGCCAGCCTGCTCCTTCTCTTTTGAAGGGTCCTTTCACTGTGCCCGGTGTTTTAAACCTGTCTAATACATGGAGGGCTTAAGATGCCCCCTCCCTGGAGGCAGTCAAGGCCAGCTTGAAGACAGCCATGGAGCTCCTTCAAGGAGAGTTGAAATGGCAGGGTCCACAGGGGCACAGATTGCATTAGATCAGAAGGGACCCTCAAAGGTCACCTTGTCCAACTCCCCTGCAGGGACACCTCCCTGGCCAAGCCAGCAGCACCCAGCTGAGGGGCACTGGCATTCCAAACAAACCACCTCGCACCCTTCTGAGCTGGTGACAAACTGCAAGAGCCCAACTGGAGCTGAAGGCTGCAGCTCTGCAGGCAGGCAGATGGAGATGGCTGGCATTGGGGGGTGAGTCTTTAGTGCAGCATTAAAGCCTGGGGCTTTTTGGAGCTGAGGGGGCAGCACACAGAGCCTTTAGCCACCCTTCCACCTGCCTTAGCCACCCTTCCACCTGCCTTAGCCACCCTTCCACCTGCCTTAGCCACCCTTCCACCTGCCTTAGCCACCCTTCCACCTGCCTTAGCCACCCTTCCACCTCCCTTAGCCACCCTTCCACCTCCCTTAGCCACCCTTCCACCTCCCTTAGCCACCCTTCCACCTCCCTTAGCCACCCTTCCACCTGCCTTAGCCACCCATTCCCCCAGCCTGGAGGCAGGAATGGAAGCAGAAGCAGCCCCTGGCTCGCCAGGTGAGGCTTGGCTGGGGGAGGAGGTTTGTTCAGGAGATAAGGAAGAGGGGAGGAGAGGAGAAAGCTTTCTGCCAAGCAGATAAACACCATCAGGCAGTGCAGCAGAGGAGGGCTCTGCTCAGCACAAAGGACCTGCAGCCTTCTGTGATGCAGGGAAGCCTCAGATCTTGCCTGCACCCCACTGAGCTGGCGAGCAGGGAGCCGTGTTGCCGGCTCTGAGGCACAGCTCCCCTGCTTCCCCACGGAAGGCTCATGCCAATCACTCCTCAGAATACCACAGAGCCAGGCTGGGACCAGCATTCTCCTTTCTTAGGTTGTTATTCCCAGAGACAGGCAAAGCTTTGCCTTTCCAGAGCTGCCCTTTTGCATGCCAGCTCCCACAGAAGGCTGTCAGGAAGGCATCTGGAGGTGCTGCCTGCTCCCATCGCAGTGGCACACCCAGCTCTGCACCAAAACCCTCTTCAGGACGCTGCACAAAGGAGCTCTGGCTCCCCTGGACACCACAGCTCTCCTAAGAGAGCAGCTCAGCATCATCTGCACAGGTTCAGCTGCACAAGTCCTGCATTTCCTCTCCATGAAGCCACTGACTGAAGCCAGCTCCTGTGGTGGCACTGCCTGCACTCACAGAATGTGTGGGGTTGGGAAGGACCTTCCAAGGTCACCTTGTCCAACCCCCTGCAGGCAGCAGGAGAGAAGGCTCCTGGGAGACCTAAGAGCAGCCTTCCAGTACCTGAAGGAGGCTACAAGAAGGCTGCAGAGGGACTGTTTGCAAAGGCCTGTAGTGGAAGGATGTGGGGCAATGGTTTGAAATTAGAGAAGAGCAGATTCAGATTGGATGTGAGGAGCAAGCTCTGCACCATGGGGGTGATGGAACAGCTTGCCCAGGGAGCCAGTTGAGGCCCCATCCCTGGAGATCTTCAAGGTCAGGCTGGACAGGGCTCTGAGCAACCTGAGCTAGTGGAGGATGTCCCTGCTGAGTGCAGGAGGGTTGGACTGGATGAGCCTTGGAGCTCTCTTCCAGCCCAAACCATTCTCTGATCTCCAACTACATCTGCAGCTTCTCAGCCTGAGGTTTACCTCCTGTCCTTCCACCACACACAGCAGCTGCTCCTTGCAGGGGTGCAGTGGGTGTTGGGGAAGCAGAGGTGACAAATGCACTGAGCAGCATTCTCCTCTGCTTTGTTTATGCAGTGAGCTGCCACTCTCTGTCTGCTCTTAGCCAGGACACTTCTGAAATACAAACACAGGGATTCTGCCTGCCATTAACAGCCAGGCCTCTGTTTACACACCAGTTATCCTCTGCCACATCTCATCTTCTTCACCACACTAAACACCTTTGCCCACACAGCTGCCTCTTCCCTCTTTTCCCCACTCCACCTTTATTCCTGGAGGCACATCCAGCAGTTTCTCCTGCCAGCCTTCTCCAGCAGCAGGAAGCCTTTAGCAGCTTGCAGGAGAGCTTCTGGATGCTAGAGAGGTTTTGGCACTTAGGGCCTGTACCAGATGCTGACCTAAGCTGAAGCATAGGAATACAGTGAGAAGGATTCAGTTCCCCAGGGGAGAATCCAAGGGCAGGAGATGGAACACATCCAAGTGCCAGGTGCTGCACTTTGGCCACAACAACCCCAGGCAGTGCTGCAGGCTGGGGGCAGAGTGCCTGAGAGCAGCCAGGCAGAGAGGGACCTGGGGGTGCTGGTTGATAGTAGGCTGAACATGAGGCAGCAGTGTGCCCAGGTGGCCAAGAAGGCCAAGGGCATCCTGGCCTGCAGCAGGAAGAGTGTGGCCAGCAGGAGCAGGGAAGTCCTTGTGCCCTGTGCTCAGCACTGGTTAGGCCACACCTGGAGTCCTGTGTCCAGCTCTGGGCTCCTCAGGTTAGGAAAAATGTTGAGGTGCTGGAAGGTGTCCAGAGAAGGGCAACAAAGCTGGGGAGGGGTCTGGAGCACAGCCCTGGGAGGAGAGGCTGAGGGAGCTGGGGTTGCTTAGCCTGCAGAAGAGGAGGCTCAGGGGAGACCTTCTTGCTCTCTCCAACTCCCTGCAGGGAGGTTGTAGCCAGGTGGGGGTTGGTCTCTTCTCCCAGGCACCCAGCCCCAGAACAAGAGGACACAGTCTCAAGCTGTGCCAGGGGAGGTTCAGGCTGGATGGTAGGAAGTTCATCCCAGCAAGAGAGATTGGCCCTGGGGATGTGCTGCCCAGGGAGACCAATGGGAGCACGCCAGGGAGGGAGCAGAGCAGAGCAGAGCAGAGCTCGCTTGCATTACAGCTGCCCCTGCTCTGAAGAAGGGGATTTTGATCTCCAGCAATCCAGTTCAGCCATCTGCAGCAGCCTGCAGGCACTTCTGAGGCCTGTCACTGGTTACCCAGTGCAGCAGTCTGCCACAGTGACTCATCCTGAAAGGTTCCACGTGTTTTGAACCAACTGGTGCTTGGGCTCTCAGCCCAGATCTGGCTCATCCTCCAGTTTCAGTCAAGTGCAGCCCAGCCCAGCTTGTGCTAGGCTGCAAACCCTTGCCACAACTTCTACCCCATTATCTCTGAAGGGCCTCCAAGCAGAGTGCCCTTTGGAGCATCTGTGAGCCATGGCTTCCAGCTAAGTACCTGAAAAACATTTAGGGCTGACTGTTAAGGAGCAGAAGCATGGAGGGAGCTTGCTGCATGCCACAGTTTGCCTCTCTGCTCCTTAAGTAGCAGCATTTCAGTGGCTCTGCAGCTGCTCCAGGTGTGAAAATCTGACTCAAGTGCAATGATTTATGAATTCTGTGTTGCTAGCTCTAGAAATTAGTCTGCTTGATTTAGCTCTGGCAGCCCCAGCTCTGCACAGGGTGAGTCTCCACTCCATTAGCCCCAGGAGGAGAGGCTGAGGGAGCTGGGGTTGCTTAGCCTGGAGCAGAGGAGGCTCAGGGGAGACCTTCTTGCTCTCTCCAACTCCCTGAAGGGAGGTTGTAGCCAGCTGGGGGTTGGTCTCTTCTCCCAGGCAAGCAGCACCAGAACAAGAGGCCACAGTCTCAAGCTGTGCCAGGGGAGGTTTAGGCTGGAGGTGAGGAGAAAGTTCTTCCCAGCAAGAGAGATTGGCCACTGGGATGTGCTGCCCAGGGAGGTGGTGGAGTCCCCATCCCTGGAGGTGTTTAGGAAGAGCCTGGATGAGGCCCTTGGTGCCATGATTTAATTAATCAGATGGTGCTGGGTGAGAGGTTGGACTTGATGATCTCTGAGGTCTTTTCCAACCTGGTCTGGTCATGTCTTCTGTTCTATTCTACTCTACTCTACTCTATTCTATTCCTCTACTCTACTCCTCTTCTACTCTATTCCTATCCTATCCTATCCTGTCCTATCCTGTCCTGTCCTGTCCTATTCTCAGCTTCTCTAGCAGGGAAAAGGTTCCCCTTAACTAACTGTGTGAACAGAAAAGCCACCAAATGGTGGACTTTGGGAGTCCTAAGTCCTTGCTCTTTGCTTTCATCAGTACCATCCACTCCCTCAGAGAGGCTTTGGGATGGGGCTGGCCAAGCTGTGCAGCAGCAGCAGCAGCAGCGAAGCATTGTGGCCACGCCACCAGCCTTCTGGCTTTGCTGTTGCTTCCATTTTGCCTCTCAGCCCCATTGCTAGTCAGTAAATGATTTATGTGCCTATCTCACAGCCTCAGAGGTGTGCCTGAATGTGTTCCTGCAGCTGTCCCACAGGGCCAGGCACGATGCCATCAGCTCTGCCCGAGGGACTCCACCATACAAAGGGGCAGGTCAGCAGAGCGCTGCCCCGACTGACCCCACATTTCCCAGCCCCAATCCAGTGGGTTAGTTGCAAATCAATAAATATTAATAACCACCACCCCCCCTCCCATGGAATGAAGTAGTTCTTGAAAACAAAGCTGGGGAAACCACTCAAAGGGAGGCCACAGGCAGCAGCAAGTTGGTTGGGGACTGCCTGCTTGAAAGAGCTGCCTCCCCCTTTGCTTTCCCCAGGGTGCAATTATCTGCAGAGCTCCAGAGCAGGACACCCTCAAAATAGCACTTGGAGATGACTTCCACAGAGAGCCCAGGCAGAGATGCAGCCTGTTGAGTATCTAAGGCTCCTCTGCAGGCTGGAGTCAGGTCGTGACCTTGCTCCCTGCCAGCTGCATTCCGATGCCTTCAGCCGCTGCGGTTTGCGGTGCGCAGTCCCAGGGCTGGGCTCCAAGGGCTGGGCTCCAAGGGCTGTGCTCCAAGCCAGTCCTGCAGCTGAGGAGCGAAAGGCAAAGGTTCCCCCTGCTTTCAGCTGGTCATCAACAGCTCTTGGCCCCACTGGTAAACAGCAAGAGAAGCTGCCCAGCTTTGCCATGGGTGGCGAGAAAGGCTCTCTGCTCGTGCAGGGGGAGAGCTGATTTTGGTAGCAGCCTCCCTCAGCACCAGCTGCCTCCAACAGGAGCTGCCTTTAGCTCCCTTCCCACTCCCTTCCCACTCCTTTCAGAGCTACTTGTGGAGCATTAGGAGCTCCCTGAATGCACAGCATTGCACATCATCCTTGGGGATGTCTTGGGATAACAGAACTTAAATTCACCAGCACACCAAAAGCAGCACTTTGCAGCCACTGCTCAGAGACAGCCCACCAGAAGGGAGGCAGCTCCAGCCTGCAGCTGGGGTAGAAACTCCAGATCTCATTGCTTCTGCAGTACCAACTCCAGATCTCTCATTGCAGCTGCAGTACCAACTCCAGATCTCATTGCTTCTGCAGTACCAACTCCAGATCTCTCATTGCAGCTGCAGTACCAACTCCAGATCTCATTGCAGCTGCAGTACCAACTCCAGATCTCTTGCAAGTGTAGGATAGGATAGGATAGGATAGGATAGGATAGGATAGGATAGGATAGGATAGACCAGACCAGGTTGGAAAAGACCTTTGAGATCATCAAGTCCAACCTGGCACCCAGCACCATCTGATCAACCAAACCATGGCACCAAGTGCCCCATCCAGGCTCTTCCTAAACACCACCTCCCTGGGCAGCACATCCCGAGGGCCAAGCTCTCTGGGAAAAATTTCTTCCTAACATCCAGCCTAAACCTTCCCTGGCACAGCTTGAGACTGTGTCCTCTTGTTCTGCTGCTGTTTGCCTGGGAGAAGAGACCAACCCCCTCCTGGTTGCAACCTCCCTGCAGGGAGCTGGAGAGAGCAAGAAGGTCTCCCCTGAGCCTCCTCCTCTCCAGGCTAAGCAACCCCAGCTCCCTCAGCCTCTCCTCCCAGGGCTGTGCTCCAGACCCCTCCCCAGCCTCATTGCCCTTCTCTGGACATGCTCCAGCACCTCAACATCTTTCCTAACCTGAGTGGCCCAGAACTAGTAGCAACTCCAGATCTCTCATTGCAGCTGCAGTCACAGCTCCAGATCTCTCATTGCAGCTGCAGTCACAGCTCCAGATCTCTCATTGCAGCTGCAGTCACAACTCCAGATCTCTTATTACCACCATAGTAGCAACTCCAGGCCTCTTATTACAACCTCAATTTGTTTCCAATGAAGGTGTCACCCAAGCCTGCCAGCTGCCAAGCACCACAGACCAAGAGCTGCTGCTCATCCAGGAGAGCAGTGGAGATAAGGATCAACTCTTCCTCCCCTGGGAAAGGTTTCCTTTGTGCTTTCATTCCAGTGACAAAGCCAGGTCAAAAATCAGCCACCAGCCTTTCTGAGTCCCTCAGAGAGATGTTGTTTAGAGCCAGGCTGTAGTGACTGCCACCAGGGAGATGCATGTCAAGCTAGCTGCAGGAGAAGCAGCTCTGACATCCACTCCAAGGTTCCAGAGAAGCTCTTCCCAAATGGCTTTCCTGTGGTCCCTGTGCAGAAACCTCCACCACTTAGGGCAGATACTATCTCTCTCCCCCTGGGGTTATTTGTCTATACATGTTTTAATGAGATGGCATCATTCTGGCTGTTGATGTGGTGAGAGTGGTTTGAGTTTGTTTCCATAAGGCCTTTTTGGTCTGCACTGCCCCAGAGGTGGGAGTGGGAGGCCGTGCCGAGGCAGATGCCACAGGGCCTGGTGCCTGTGTGAAACCTGGAGACAGCCATCTCTGCTCACCTTCAGAGCATCTGCACAGTGCCAGCTCTCCCACAGGACTGCACAGAAAGCCCCCAAAAGGCTCTTTGTGGGAAGCCACCAGAAGCCTTCACCAGGCAGTGAGGCTCTGTGTAAGCTTCAGGGTTGTGCTGTGCCATGCGTGGGGCTCAGCCCCCCACATCTTCATGAGGCTCAAAGGCAGCCCAGGAAGGATTAACATTCATGGAGCCAGAGAATGGGGTGGGTTGGAAGGGACACTAAAGAGCATGTTTGGAATGGGATGGAATGGAATGGAATTAGGATAGGGTAGGGTAGGATAGGATAGGATGGGATGGAATGGAATGGAATTCACCAGATTGGAAGTGACCTTTGAGATCAAGTCCAACCTATCAGCCAGCACCATCTGATCAACTAAACCATGGCACCAGGCTCCCCATCCAGGCTCTTCCTAAACACCTCCAGGGATGGGGACTCCACCACCTGCCTGGGCAGCACATCCCAGTGGCCAATCTCTCTTTCTATGAAGAACTTCTTCCTACCATCCAGCCTGGCAACATCTAGCTCAAACACCTCCCTGCCATGGGCAGGGACACCTCCCACCAGCCCAGCTTGCTCAAGGCCTCATCCAACCTGGCCCTGAACCCTTTCAGGGAGGAGGCAGCCACAGCCTCCCTGGGCAGCCTGTGCCAGTGCCTCCCCACCCTCCCTGGAAACAATTTCTTCCTCATCTCCAGCCTCACTCTGCCCTCCTCAAGCTCAGTCCATTCCCTCTCATCCTGTCACTACAAGCCCTGGTACACAGTCCCTGTCCAGCTCTTCTTCAGGTTCTTGAAGGCTGCTCTAAGGTCTCCCTGGAGCCTTCTCTTCCCCAGGTGGATCAGCCCCAACATGAATCCCTTTCATGGCTGCTTCAGCTGCTCAGCATATGGCCTGGGCAGTCAAAGTAGTTTGGAATGCAGCTCATAGGATAAAGTTGTCCTTGTCCTCTTCCAGGAGGATCAGCATGCTGCTGGTGCAGGGGAAGCACAGCTACCTGTCTCCAGCACTTCCCTGGGACAGCAGCACTGCAAGGCAGGCTTCCAGCATAATGAAAAGCTGGCTTCAGACCTCTTACACTCAGACCTAGTAATAAATTCCACCCACACTTCAACTTCAAGGTATAACTGGACCTGCAGGTTTGTTTAGACATTGAAAGAGCTGCCTCAAATCCTCCAGTCCAACCCCCCTGCCAGGGCAGGTCACACAGGAACACATCCAGCTGGCTCTTGAAAGCTCCAGGGAAGGAGGCTCCACAGCCTCCCTGGGCAGCCTGCTCCAGGCCTCTGTCACTCTGTCACTCTCTCCCCCCCTGCCATTGAGGATCTGCAGAGGACAAGTGGTTAATTGCTTTGGCTTCTCTCCAGGGATACCTAATGAGCTTACAGGCAGTGATGGATGCAGCTTCTCTCCCCTTCTCTCACCAGCAGAGGACAAGAAGGGAGAGCTGAGCAAACTCTTGGCTGTGATCACAGTGATGAGGTAGGGTTGAGGTGGGTTAGGATGTGCAGGTTGGGAAGCTCTAGGGGTCTCAAACCTGCATTGCCCATCTCTTGTGGCCTTGGAATCAGGGAGGGGAGAATTTCCTTGTTGACCTCATGTTCCTGAGTGGAAAGCAAAAGCTCATCTAGCTAATTGTGGGGCTGAAGTGTCTCCCAGGAGTGCCTGATGCAATCAGAATGCAAGTGTGTGCAACACCATCACAGCAGGCTTTAATACCCACTTGAGTCCTTATGAATCAGAGACTCATTGGAGGCTTGTGGGGTTCCCTTGGTGCTCCCAGTGTGCAGGCAGCAGGTATTGGGAGGCAGCAAACAGCTTGGCAGAGGGATGAGAGTTAGCCTGAAGGGTCCTTGCTCTTCCTCTGTGGAGGAGAGCAGGCAGTCAGGCTAGTAGGAGGCTAAGCAGGAGTGTAAGGCTGTAGGAGGTGAGGTGTGAGAGGGTGACCAGGGCTGGTTTGGCTCCCATTTGTGCAGGGCAGGGTGGCAGCACAGCTCCAGACACAATTCCAGGAAGCCAGGGGAAGGAGGGGCTGTTACCAGCACTGATTGTTTCATTTAGTAATTAGTCCTTAAATCTGAGGATGTGAGCTGCTGAGAGCTGCTCCCTCCTCCCCTCCCCTGCACATCCACACCTCTTTCACACACACTCCTCCCAGGTGCTGGCTGTGGATGTGAGGTGTGATAGTGAGGAGCTTGCTGCCAGGGGAGAGCAGGTGCCTGGGGGTGTACAGGGGTGGGGAGGCTCTGCTGGGTGATCTGATGTGCTGTGTGACCCTGGGTGAGTTCTCCTCTCTTCCTTTGCCTTCCTTTTACCTGGGAGATGCATTTAAGGCTCAGCTGAGGGATCTGCTGTCTTGTGTACCCAGGTGAAGAGGAGGGTGCTCCAAGCCTGTGGGCCTTGCAGGAGGGTCTCCAGCTGAGCTGTTGGTGTGCTGGCAGGGTCTGCCCTCTGCCAAGGAGAGTGCTGCACAGCAGGGCAGCATGGGGCAGACCTGCTGCTGGGAGGTACTGCCACCCAAGTGAGCTGCAGATGACTGCTCTCTTCTGTTTGGTGCTGTGTCCATGGCTCTGTGGGTGGCTGTGTCTTTGCTCTGCTCTCTTTGCCCCAGAGTGGCTCATAACCTGGCTGAGGTGGAAGATTGTGTGTGCTGGAATAGAGGCTGCCTGACTTCCAACCCTGCCAGCAACCAGAGGCACAGGAGGCAGGATGTGCCCTAGGAAACAAAGATCTGCCCTTCTGCAGGGCAGCTTTAACTCTCCTGGGCCATGGGGGTTGTTCCTTGCTGGCAGAAGCTCTTTGTCCATGCAGTAAGCCTGTTCACAACTCTGTTTGAGGGCACTGCTGTCACACCTCCACAGTGGACCACATCCAGTATCAACAGACTGCAGGAGGGCTGGGCAGGGACCTTTCACAGGGGCTTGGAGTGGTAGGGTGAGAGGGAATGGACTGAAGCTTGAGGAGGGCAGACTGGAGGGGAGGAAGAAATTCTTCCCAGTGAGGGAGGGGAGACTCTGGCACAGGTTGCCCAGGGAGGCTGTGGCTGCCCCCTGCATGGTGGTGTTGGAAGCCTGCCTTGCAGTGCTGCTGTCCCAGGGAAGTGCTGGAGACAGGTAGCTGTGCTTCCCCTGCACCAGCAGCATGCTGATCCTCCTGGAAGAGGACAAGGACAACTTTATCCTGTGAGCTGCATTCCAAACTACTTTGACTGCCCAGGCCACATGCTGAGCAGCTGAAGCAGCCATGAAAGGGATTCATGTTGGGGCTGTTGCACCTGGGGAAGAGAAGGCTCCAGGAAGACCTTAGAGCAGCCTTCAAGAACCTGAAGAAGAGCTGGACAGGGACTTTGTACCAGGGCTTGTAGTGACAGGATGAGAGGGAATGGACTGAGCTTGAGGAGGGCAGAGTGAGGCTGGAGATGAGGCAGAAATTGTTTCCAGGGAGGGTGGGGAGGCACTGGCACAGGCTGCCCAGGGAGGCTGTGGCTGCCTCCTCCCTGAAAGGGTCCAGGGCCAGGTTGGATGAGGCCTTGAGCAAGCTGGGCTGGTGGGAGGTGTCCCTGCCCATGGCAGGGAGGTGTTTGAGCTAGATGTTGCTAGGCTGGATGGTAGGAAGAAGTTCTTCATAGAAAGAGAGATTGGCCACTGGGATGTGCTGCCCAGGCAGGTGGTGGAGTCCCCATCCCTGGAGGTGTTTAGGAAGAGCCTGGATGGGGAGCCTGGTGCCATGGTTTGGTTGATCAGATGGTGCTGGGTGCTGGGTTGGACTGGATGATCTCAGAGGTCTTTTCCAACCTGGTGAATTCTGTGTTCTGTATCCACAACCACCTGGAGGCTGGGGAGAGCCTGGCACAGGCTGCCCAGGGAGGCTGTGGCTGCCCCCTGCATGGTGGTGTTCAAGGCCAGGTTGGCTGAGGCCTTGAGCAGCCTGGGCTGGTGGGAGGTGTCCCTGCCCATGGCAGGGGGCTGGAGCTGGCTGAGCTTGCAGGTCCCTTCCAGGCCAGCCCAGCCCAGTGTGTGTGTCCCTGAGCCTGTGTCTGCTCCTGGAGCAGCCGCTGCCCTGGGGCTCCCTCGGCCCTGGCTGCTGAGCTCTTGGAGAGCAGAAGACTGAACCACATCATCTGAACCACAAAGCTGTCCTCAGAGTGAAGCATCTGGCTGCCCCCATTCATGCTTCCTCCCCTGCCTTCTCTGCAGTGCTTCTGCTTGCTGGGAGCTGAGGGCAGCTGCCTCTGCACTACAAACAATCATTTGTAGAACAGCACTATTGGAAATTAGTGGCTGCTGCCGGCTTTGATGTGCTTGGCAGTGTTGATTGCTACCCAGAGCAAGCTGGGAATTACAGCCTGTCATTCTCTTGCCTCCTAGCTCAAGGCTATATTTAGTAGTTGAAGTTGCAGCAGCTCTGGCAGTCGCTGCCTTGGGCTGCAGCAGGAGGTGCAGGCGGCGCCGGAGCGCGGCGCTGTGGCCGCTGCAGCCTGCAGCCTGCTCCCTTCCCATCCCCGGGGCAGCTGAACCACTCCTGGCTGCCACCCTCTGCCTGCCACCTGGGCAAGGACCCCCCCAAGCCTTTTCATGCAGTCATGGAATGGGTTGGCTTGGAAGGGACCTCAAAGCTCAGCCAGCTCCAACCCCCCTGCCATGGGCAGGGACAGCTCCCACCAGCCCAGGCTGCTCAAGGCCTCATCCAGCCTGGTCCTGAACAGCTCCAGGGAGGGGGCAGTCACAGCCTCCCTGGGCAGCCTGTGCCAGTGCCTCACCACCCTCAGGGTAAAGAATTTCTCATCTCCAGTCCAAATCTGCCCTCCTCAAGCTTCAATCCCTTCCCCCTCATACTACCAGCACAAGCCCTTCTCCAAAGCCCCTCTCCAGCTCTCCTCAGCCCCCTTCAGGTACTGTAAGACTGCTCTAAGGTCTCCCTGAAGCATCCTATTCTCCAGGCTGAGAAGTCCCAGCTCCCTCAGCCTGTCCCCACAGGGTTCTCCAGCCTCTTGGTGGCCTCCTCTGCACCCACTCCAGCAGGTCCATGTCCCTCCTGTGTTGGGGTCCCCATTACTGCTGGGCACAGTGCTCCAGGTGAGGTCTCACCAGAGCAGAGCAGAGTGGCAGCATGTACAGGAGATGAGGCTTCAGTATGAAGCTTGACCTCAGCTCCTTCTGTGCCTTGGTGGGGACTGTGCTGTGCTTTGCCTCCAAATCCAGGCTAGGAAGTGAAGGTGATGGTCCTTTGTTTGCCAGCAGGGTGGCCTTGACTTGTGAGCTGTGAGCTCTGGCACGGCTCACTGGGGCTGTGGTCACCAGCAGGCCTGTCAAAATGCAGCTGGAAGACTCTGAAGTGGGGGGAAATGCTTGCAAGGACTTCTGTGCCTGCTGGTTGGGGGTGGTTGTGTGGAGAGGTCCTGTTCTGCCCTTTGCTGTCACCTTGCTTCCTCTAACAGTCACAAACTCTTCCAGCCTGAAAGACTTGTGGTAGCTGTGGGGTAAAGCTGTGTCTCCTGTCCTGAAGCTCTGAAGAGCAGCCTCTGGCCCTGCTGTGATTTCAAACTCTCAATGTTCTTCCTGTTGATTTTTGTTTTTGTTTTGACAGGGTGGTAAAGGAGGAGATCTCAGATGACAATGCAAAGCTGCCCTGCTTCAATGGAAGAGTGGTGTCCTGGGTATGTTGGCTCATCTGGTAGTGTGGGCACAGTGATTCCCTCCCTGGAGCTGTTCCAGGCCAGGCTGGATGAGGCCTGGAGCAGGCTGGGCTGGTGGGAGGGGTCCCTGCCCGTGGCAGGGGGTTGGAACTGGAGGAGCTTTAAAATCTCTTCCAGCCCAAACCCATTCTGTGACCCTCTGATGGAGGCATGGCTTCAGAAGGCTTAGGCTCTGCTCCCTTCCCACCCAGCAGCTTGCTTCCAAACCTGCCTCCAGGCTCTAGCTCTCAGGGATGATCTGATGCACCTTCTGCAGAGGGGCTCCACAAGGGCTTGTGTTCACTCTGCTGAACCATCAGCTGCAGCATCTGTGTCTGCCCTGCCTCAGGAGCTGCAGGTGACTCCACAGTGACACCCAGGCAAGGGCAGTGCTGGCTGCCTCTCTCTGCACCTAATTACTGGGGGAGTTCTGTGTCAGTCTGCCTGGAGGTTCATTGTTCCCAGCTTCAAACCCTTACACATCCTGGCCACTGGAGCTGCACAGATCATTGCAGGGCTGGAAACATTGGCCCCTACCTGCTGTAGAATAGAACAGGCTAGAATAGAGTAGAGTAGGATAGGATAGGATAGGATAGGATAGGATAGGATAGGATAGGATAGGATAGGATAGGATAGGATAGGGTAGGATTAACCAGGTTATAAAATACCTCAGAGCTCATCAAGTCCAACCTATCACCCAGCACCATCTGATCAACTCAACCATGGCACCAAGGGCCTCATCCAGGCTCTCCCTAAACACCTCCAGGGATGGGGACTCCACCACCTCCCTGGGCAGCACATCCCAAGGGCCAATCTCTCTCTCTGTGAAGAATTTCTTCCTCATCTCTAGCCTAAACCTCCCCTGGCACAGCTTGAGACTGTGTCCTCTTGTTCTGGTGCTGGGTGCCTGGGAGAAGAGACCAACCCCCACCTGGCTCCAACCTCCCTTCAGGGAGTTGGAGAGAGCAAGAAGGTCTCCCCTGAGCCTCCTCTTCTCCAGGCTAAGCAACCCCAGCTCCCTCAGCCTCTCCTCCCAGGGCTGTGCTCCAGACCCCTCCCCAGCTTTGTTGCCCTTCTCTGGACACCTTCAAGTCTCTCAATGTCCTTCTTGACCTGAGGAGCCCAGAACTGGACACAGGACTCCAGGTGTGGCCTGAGCAGTGCTGAGCACAGGGCAGAATGAGCTCCCTGCTCCTGCTGGCCTTTGGGCAGGGCTGGTTCCTTATCTGCTTTCCTTTGTCTCCTGGAGTCACAAAATGTGCATCAGCTGGAAGCAGGCAGCTTGGGGCTCTCTCCCAAAGCCCTCTGTGGTGGTTGTTGTCCTCACTAAGTCACTGCAGTGCTCTGGTCTGTGTGTCCTCCTGAGGTGAAGTGTTTAGGATTGGAACACTGAGTGCTCACAGAGAATGGTACCATAGAATCAGTCAGGGTTGGAAGGCACCACAAGGATCAGCCAGTTCCAAGCCCCCTGCCATGGGCAGGGACACCCCACACTAGATCAGCCTGCCCACAGCCTCAGCCAGCCTGGCCTTAAACACCTCCAGGGCTGGGGCCTCAACCACCTCCCTGGACAACCCATTCCAGGGCTTCACCACTCTCATGGGGAAGAACTTCCTCCTCACCTCCAGCCTGAATCTCCCCACCTCCAGCTTCATTCCATTCCCCCTAGTCCTATCACTGCCTGAGATCCTGAGCAGTCCCTCCCCAGCCTTCCTGTAGCCCCCTTCAGATCCTGGAATCCCAGCATGGTGGAGGCTGGGAGGGAGCTGCTAGAGCAGGGCACCCACAGCAGCTTGCCCAGGAGCACAGTGTCCAGCTGGGTCTGGGACCCCTCCAGAGATGGAGCCTCCACCATGCAGCCTGACTGGCTCTTCCCCCCCTCCCCAGCTCCCTTCTTGAGTGGTGCAGAGGCTACTTTGAAGTTCAGAAGCTGACTGACATTTAGATCCTGGAGATTTTTCATCTTTCTCTTTATTTAAGAGCCATTTGAATCCTTCTGTTTGTCACAGGCAGGAACTTTGATCTCAGTGTCACAGGCAGGACTGATTTCCATAGGAGAGAGCGTTCAAGGCAGGATCTGCAAGTGCTCAGCTGCTTTCTCCTGCTGCCCTGGGAGCTCAGTGTACAGCTGGATTAGTGTGGCATTGGAATCCCTGCTAATTAGCCATTTAAACCTCCTCCCCATCCCTCCTCTGGCCTGCTTTTCTCTTCTGTGTTGTAGATCCTGCCCTTTGGATCCCAGGGTGGGGGTTGGGTTGGGTTGGGTTGGTTGTGTTGGGGGTGGTTGTTTAGTTTGTTGGCTGGACTGAACAGTGTGGGGCAGGTGGCTGCTGCTCACTGGTTGTGGTTGACCTTTAGGTTTTCCAGCAATGTAGAGATGAGAATTGATGGGACCCCAGCACAAGAGGGACCTGCAGCTGATGGAGTGGATCCAGAGGAGGCCACAAAGATGATCAGAGGGCTGGGGAGCCTCCCTCCTGGGGACAGGCTGAGGGAGCTGGGGCTGTTTAGCCTGGAGAAGGTTCCAGGGGGAGCTCAGAGCAGCCTGCCAGTACCTGGTGCTACAGGGAGGCTGAGGAAGGGCTGTTCAGAAGGGGCTGTGGGGATGGGATGAGAGGCAATGGTTTGAACCTGGAGCAGGGCAGAGTTAGGTTGGGCATCAGGAGGGTGTGCTGCACAGTGAGGGTGGGGAGAGACTGGCACAGGCTGCCCAGGGAGGTGCTTGAGGCCCTATCCATGGAGACATTCCAGATCAGGCTTGCTGTGGCCCTGGGCAGCCTGCTCTGGCTGGAGCTGTCCCTGCTGGGTGCAGGGGGTTGGACAGGAGGAGCTTTGGGGCTCCCTTCCAACCTGAGGCCATCTGGGGCAATGTGCAATCCCAGAGTTCTTCATCTCCCAGCTTATTGCTGCAGGTTCATTTGCACAGCCCCATCCTCAGCAGGTCCCTGGGACATGGCCCTGAGACAAGCCAGGGCAGAGGGTGCTGCTCAGGGGCTGGTTTGAGCTCTGGGGGGCTGCTGACCCCCATGGAGCTGCTGCTGCACTGCTGCTTGTTTCAGGTTGCTTCTTACTGGGCAGGTTGGGTGAGGTCCCAGCTTGCATGCAGGGGAGCAGGTTCCCTTCAGGCCTTCTGCACAGGCTTCCAATGTTTCTGTCTCCTTGTTGCCCAGTGCAGCCCCATCCCCCCAGCAGAAGTGGGGCTGTGGGGAGGGTTGGCTGCTGCTGGCTGGGGGGCAGGTCTCAGCCAGCACTTTGCAGGCAGCTGGCTGCTGGCTGTGTGTTTTGGGAAGGCTTTGCAACATCTGGGAGCAATTCCCTGACTGGCTGCTGGGAATGTGCATTATTGCTATTGGCTGCCAGTGATGTCAGAGCTTCTGAGAGGCTTCCCCCCCCTTCCCCTTCTCTATTATCTGGGTGCCAGCAGATTGTGTTCATCCTGGTTCAGCTGCTGCACTGGCAGTTGCAGTTGATGTGTTGGGGTAGAACCACTGAAGCCTTCCACACAGGAGCTTTAGGGCTGGTGGATGATCTTCAGCTGAGGGCATTGTGGCCTCCTGGCACAGAAAGGAGGCAGTGGGTGAGAGTGCACAGGAGCAGAGTGCTGTGGATCCCTTCTGTGTAAAATGAGCAGGTTCCAGGGTCTGCTGCTCCTCTCCCCACACTCAGGCATCTGCTGAGCAGCTGAGTGATCCCACAGGAGGAAATAGAGAGCTGTGCATGAAGTCTGACCCCCACTGAAGAGGACACTGCCACAGGAGTGTATCTCCTTCCATGACATTTGGGGCTTGTAGAGAAGGGAAGTGGGATCACTCCA
Organism: Melanerpes formicivorus; assembly: GCF_026170545.1. Taxonomy (NCBI): domain Eukaryota; kingdom Metazoa; phylum Chordata; class Aves; order Piciformes; family Picidae; genus Melanerpes; species Melanerpes formicivorus. The sequence goes on from NW_027142391.1 coordinate 2,623,969, forward strand.
AATGTTCCCAAGCTTTGGGGGTCCTGAGTGAGTTGTTAGGGATGGAGCTGAGTCCTGGTGGAGGAGAATTAGATTCCTCTGAGGGGTAGCTGGAGTGCTGGGATCAGCATGAGACAGAGATGGGGAAGGAACAAACTGATTAGAATAGAATCCTAGAGGGGTTTGGGTTGGAAGGGACCTTAAAGATCATCCCTGCCATGGGGAGGGACCCCCCCTGCTAGACCAGGTCACTGCAGGCCTCATCCAACCTGGCTGTGAGCACTTGCCAGGCTTGAAGCCTCCACAGCTTCTCTGGGCAATCTCCATCTCCCTCTCCCTCTCTCCCTCTCCCCCTCTCTCCCTCTCCCCCTCTCTCCCTCTCCCTCTCCCTCTCTCCCTCTCCCCCTCTCTCCCTCTCCCCCTCTCTCCCTCTCCCTCTCCCCCTCTCTCCCTCTCCCTCTCCCCCTCTCTCCCTCTCCCCCTCTCTCCCTCTCCCCCTCTCCCTCTCCCCCAGAGGAAGCTGTTGCTCAAGCTGTTCCTTTCAGCCTGCCAGAGCAGCTGGTTCCCAAGCTAGAGCAGCTCCTTCCTGCCTTCTCTGACAGCCTCTGGTCAGGGCTGGGAGCAAACCCCAGACAAAGGCACCGCAGAGGATTTCTTGTCGCTAAAACAAACATCAGGTTCCTGCTAGGCCTGCACAAAGCCTTCTAGCAGTGTGGAGTCCCCTTGCCTTTGAGAGAACTCCTGCTGGCATGAAGGGCCTCATCAGTCAGTCCTTTTGTGCAATTGGTCCTCAGGGAGCAGCCTTCATGGGGCTAATGGGCCAGGGCTGTGAAGCTTTGCCTTGGGACTGGGGATGCCTGGGACTTGATAGGAAGTAATTGCTTTCAACTGGGAGATGAATGTGGCTGCTCTGAAGCTGCTGTCAGAAACACAAACGGGCCTTTTGGGGTATTTCTGTAGTTACTCTTAGCAGTCCCTTACCTCTCCCTGAGCTGAGAGCAACATCAAGAGCTGCTGCTCTCAGCAGGAGCCAGAGCTGAGCCTCTGCAGTTTGCCTGCCCACAGACTGATAAATATTTAGCCAGAGGAGAGCATGAGAGCAGAGTGTACCAATGTTTGCTCTTCCACCTTCCCAGCCTGGTTCTTGTTGGCTGCTGTCTTCAGCCATGAATGTTTAACAGAGCTGGCCTGCTGCCTCTGTGAGTTTAAGATGTCTGCTGAGTGGTGAACCCTGTAAAAGGCCCTGCCACAAGGAAATGAAAACCAGGAGTGAATGTGGTGCAGAGCAGAGGAAAGGAAATCAAACCTCTACCAGTAGCACTGATGGGAAGGAAATGAAGCTCTGCTGACTCTGTTCACCAGGCTCTGGCTGGGGAGCTGAAGGTTTGCTTCCATTTGAGGTTCACAGAGTGCACCAGGAGGGAGCTGCAACACTGCAGCAGGCTGCCCAGGGAGGTGGTTGGGGCTCCATCCCTGGAGATATTCAAGGTCAGGCTGGGCAGGGCTCTGAGCAACCTGAGCTAGTGGAGGATGTCCCTGCTGAGTGCAGGGGGCTTGGGCTGGGTGAGCCTTGGAGGTCCCTTCCAACCCAAACCTCTCTATGCCTATGCTGTTACCCAAGCAGCATCCAGTGTGATGGGATGAAGTGAGCCAGCAGTTGCAATTGGCTCCACACTTCTCTGTTAACTGCCTCCATGTGCAGCACATGGAAGCCATCCCTGTGCCAGGCTGCAGTGCAACCCTTTGGGGTGGGAGCCCAGCAGCTGTCCTGCAGCCCACAGGCATGCTCCTCAGCAGCACACAGTGCAAGTGAAGAGAGGGATTACAGTGCTGCTGCAGGGGCTGAAATACAGTGATCAGGGCTGGCTCCTGGCCAGCAAGCTGAGGTTGACACTCTGTTTTTTGTTCTGGTGGGAACACAGTGAGGAGGCTGTGGTGTGGCAGCCCAGGAGTGCATTATCTCCCCCATTCACTTTTGGAGGGGTTTATTCCTGCCAGAGCTTGGCAAGGAAGAGGACAAAACTTTCTGTTCAAGCTGGTAAGATACTGCAGGATGTCATAGTGTCATAGTGTCACAGTGGCAGTCAGGGTTGGAAGGGACCACAAGGATCATCTACAGATTGACAGAGTGTCACTTGCTGGAAGGGATAGGATAGGATAGGATGGAATGGAATGGAATGGAATGGAATGGAATGGAATAGAATAGAATAGAATAGAATAGAATAGAATAGAATAGAATAGAATAGAATAGAATAGAATAGAATAGAATAGAATAGAATTAACCAGGTTGGAAAAGACCTCAGAGCTCATCCAGTCCAACCTCTCACCCAACACCATCTGATCAACTAAACCATGGCACCAAGTGCCTCATCCAGGCTCTTCCTAAGCACCTCTAGGGATGGGGACTCCACCACCTCCCTGGGCAGCACATCCCAGTGGCCAATCTCTTTTGCTGGGAAGAATTTCCTAACATCCAGCCTGAACCTCCCCTGGCACAGCTTGAGACTGTGTCCTCTTGTTCTGGTGCTGCTTGCCTGGGAGAAGAGACCAACCCCCACCTGGCTACAACCTCCCTTCAGGGAGTTGGAGAGAGCAAGAAGGTCTCCCCTGAGCCTCCTCTTCTGCAGGCTAAGCAACCCCAGCTCCCTCAGCCTCTCCTCCCAGGGCTGTGCTCCAGACCCCTCCCCAGCCTCATTGCCCTTCTCTGGACACCTTCCAGCATCTCAACCTCTTTCCTAACCTGAGGGTCCCAGAACTGGCCACAGGCCTCCAGGTGTGGCCTGAGCAGTGCTGAGCACAGGGGCCTGGTGGCTGTGGATGTAGTCTACCTGGACCTCAGCAAGGCCTTTGCCACCATCCCCCACAGCAAACTGCTGGCCAAGCTGTCAGCCCCTGGCTTGGACAGCAGCAACTCTGAGCTGGGTTAGGAACTGGCTGGAGGCTGAGCCCAGAGAGTGGTGGTGAATGGTGCCACAGCCAGCTGGCAGCAGTGCTGTGCCCCAGGGATCAGTGCTGGGCCCCAGCCTGGTCAATATCTTCACTGATGATCTGATTCCCTACTGCTCTCTTGGGGGGGGTTTTGGTCCTTTGCTCTGCTGCCCCCCATCTCCACTCTTCCAGATTCCAAGTAGTGAAGTCATAAGCAGCTTGGCAAGGGGAGGTGTTGCCTCTGTCCCTTCAGGAGCTGCAATGTGTCTGAGTTCAGTGGCAGTGAAGTGATTCAAGCTGAGAAGTGTCATTGCCTGAATGCAGCTGAAGGATCAGTGTGGGGATTCCTGCAGCCCTCTTGCCTTTGGAATGGAGGTGGCACAGTCTGAGGCTCTCTGTGACTCCAAAGCCCACTGCAGGTCAATCAGAAGCAGGTAGCCAGGGCCTTATCCTCCAGGAAATCACAGCCCAGAGGCCATATTCACAAAGGAGCTGCTTTGCTGCAGGGGATTTTGCCTCTGCTCAGAAGGGGCTGTGGGGATGGGATGAGAGGCAATGGTTTGAAACTGGAGCAGGGAAGAATTAGGTGGGCATCAGGAGGAAGCTCTGCACAGTGAGAGTGGTGAGAACAGACTGCCCAGGGGTGTGCTTGAGGCCCTATCCATGGAGACATTCCAGATCAGGCTTGCTGTGGCCCTGAGCAGCCTGCTCTGGTTGGAGCTGTCCCTGCTGGGTGCAGGGGGTTGGACAGGAGGAGCTTTGGGCCTCTGCTCAGCAGCTGCAGCCAGGATCAGGCTCTTGGGTTTGCCTTCATAAGGGGCTCTGCATCACCAAGGCTTCTCCCTCCAGGAGCAGGGCAGCACTGAGGAGCAAATATCCTGCAATATGGGAAGGATTTGTCTTGTTGGCTCCTCTCCTGATCAAGCTCAGCTTTGAGGCAAGTGTTGCCATCAGCAGAAAGGCTCCAAAGGAGGAAGATGTTTGCCTGCTTTCAAAGAGCTGGGGCCAGGTGCTTGTTTGCATAGCTTGATGGAGTTGAGAGTGTGAAGGGTGAGGGGCTGTGGGGATCCTGCCTACACACACTTCCTTTTCATTTGCTCCTTTTTATCCCTTGGATTGAGTTTGGAGAGTTGCACAGAGATTCCCCAGGGGATGAGCCAGGCTCAGAAGCACTCTCACAGCTCCCACATGCTTTCTAAACATCTCCCATTAACTTCCCCACCTGAAAGAAAGGAACCTTAATTACCAAGTTATTAGGAAGGCTCATCTCATTTTTCTCCCCCTTCAGTCTTTCCTCCCTCTCTCTTGCTTTGGTGATAAGGGTTTGAATAATGCAGCTGTCTCCATGTGGTGCTGGAGAAGGGTTTTGTCTTCAGGCAGTTCCTTTCTGACAGCCTCTGTGTGTTTGCCTTCACATGTTTATGGTTTGTGCTCCTAGGAGTAGCTGACTGCATCCTGAGCACCAACCCTTTCTATCCTCCTCCCTCTCCAGCCCCTTCCTTAACAGCCAGCATCTCCCTGCTGATTGTACTACAATTAAGCCTTGCTAATTAACCACTTAGAGGTGGAATCTCTTTCACAGAGTCATGGAATGGGTTGGGTTGGAAGGGCTCTTGAAGATCAGCCAGTTCCAACCCCACTGCCACAGGCAGGGACACCTCCCACCAGCCCAGGGTGCTCAAGGCCTCATCCAGTCCAGGGAGGGGACATCCACAACCTCCCTGGGCAGCCTGTGCCAGAGCCTCCCCACCCTCACTGGAAAGAATTTCTTCCTAATTTTCAGTCTCAGTCTGCCCTCCTCAAGCTTCAATCCATTCCCTCTCATCCTAGCCCTCCAAGCCCTTGTCCAAAGTCCCTCCCCAGCTCTCCTGTAGGCCCCTGTCAGGCACTGGCAGGCTGCTCTAAGGTCTCCCTGGAGCCTTCTCCATGCTGAAGAGCCCCAGCTCTCTCAGCCTGTCCCCCCAGGGGAGGTTCTGCAGCCCTCTGCTCATCTTTGTGGCCTCCTTTGGACCCCCCCCAGCAGCTCCAGGTGCCTCTCTTGCTGGGGGCAGCAGGGCTGGCCACAGTGCTGAGGGGCAGCAGAGCAGAGGGGCAGAATCCCAGTCTCTTCTGGAGGGCTGGTTCTTCCACAGCTGAGAAAGCTGAGACCTTTTTGCCTCTTGGAGAAAGTTAATAACCTGTGTAATTATTTGAGCATTTATTTAATTAAAGACCTTCTAATGATGCTGTGTAAAGAGACTCAGCCAAGTGATTAGGTGGCTCAGGGGACTGGTAATAGGATCTAAACCTTTTCACCTCCAGGGCACTCCTTCAAGCCTGGTTGCTGTTGGCAGTGGCCAGGAAGTGTTGTGTGTGGTCAGTGGACTGTTGAAGTAGAGGAAGCACTTTTAGCTTCCTTTCTGAGTCTGTTTGTCTGCTGATTAAAGATGTCTCTCTGGGCACACTGAGGGGAGATGGCATGATTGAAGAGGCTGAATGGGCTGAAGCTTGAGGAGGGCAGATTGAGACTGGGGATGAGGAAGAGATTCATTCCAGTGAGGGTGGTGAAACTCTGGAACAGGTTGCCCAGGGGAGGTTGTGGATACAGAACACAGAATTAGCCAGGTTGGAAAAGACCTCAGAGATCATCAAGTCCAACCTAGCACCCAGCACCATCTGATCAACCAAACTATGGCACTGAGTGCCTCATCCAGGCTCTTCTTAAACACCTCCAGGGATGGAGACTCCACCACCTCCCTGGGCAGCACATCCCCAGGGCCAATCTCCCTTCCTATGAAGAACTTCTTCCTAACATCCAGCCTAAACCTCCCCTGACACAGCTTGAGACTGTGTCCTCTTGTTCTGGTGCTGGGTGCCTGGGAGAAGAGACCAACCCCCAGCTGGCTCCAACCTCCCTTCAGGGAGCTGGAGAGAGCAAGAAGGTCTCCCCTGAGCCTCCTCTTCTGCAGGCTAAGCAACCCCAGCTCCCTCAGCCTCTCCTCCCAGGGCTGTGCTCCAGACCCCTCCCCAGCTTTGTTGCCTCCTCCCTGGAGGTGTTCAAGGCCTTGAGCAGCCTGGGCTAGTGGGAGGTGTCCCTGCCCATGGCAGGGGTTTGGAGCTGGATGATCCTGAAGGTCCCTCCCACCCCAGGCCATTCCATGAGATGCTCTCCTGCTTTCCATGGCATGAGTGGAAAGTGACTTTTTCTATCTTCATCTCTGCTGTAAGGGAACATCAGGAGACAAAATGGAGACAAAAGATGCAGGTATGATGAGCAGCAGGAGTCAGTTCCTTCCCCTGAAGTGTGGGGCTGGTGAGGTTTGCTGGGTTTGGGCTTTCGTTCAGACTCTTAAGAGAAGATGGTGGCAGCTCTGAGGCTGGGAATTGGTCCAGAGCAGGTTGTGCTCTCTCAGGTCTGCTTTGGGCAGCTCAGAGAGCTGCTGGAATGACAAGCCACCAGCAGAAGTGCACTCCCTGCCTGGTGTGCTGTTCTGTGCTTAGATGAGAGTCATCCTGTGGTGCCTGCAGGAATATTGAGCAGGTTTTCATGTTGAGATTGAATGTAACCTGATTAATGGAAGCCTGGCAGCCATCCATGCACACAGGCACTGAGCACTTCCTCTCTTTCCCCTTAGATCTCACAGATTATTTAGCAAAGCAGTGGCTGAGCACCTCCTGTCACAAGGTACAAGAGTATCATAGACTGCTAAGGCTTGGAAGGGACCTGTGGAGGTCTTTGAGTCCAAGCCCCCTGCCAGAGCAGGATCAGCCAGGGCAGGTCACACAGGAACACAGCCAGGTGGGTTTGGAAAGCCTCCAGAGCAGGAGACTCCACAACCTCCCTGGGCAGCCTGCTCCAGGGCTCCTGCAGCCTCCCAGCAAAGAAGTTTCTCCTCATGTCGAGGTGGAACCTCCTCTGTGCCAGTTTGTATCCACTGCCTCTTGTCCTGCTGCTGGGTACCACTGGGAAGAAGCTGACACCTGCCCCTCAGCTGTGTATGAACACTAAAAAGGATCTCTCAGTGTGAGACCAAGGCCAAGACACCTTTAGCCTGGAGAAGAGGAGGCTCAGGGGAGACCTTCTTGCTCTCTCCAGCTCCCTGAAGGGAGGTTGTAGCCAGCTGGGGCTTGGTCTCTCCTCCCAGGCAAGCAGCACCAGAACAAGAGGACACAGTCTCAAGCTGTGCCAGGGGAGGTTTAGGCTGGAGGGGAGGAAGAAATTCTTCCCAGCAAGAGAGATTGGCCCTTGGGATGTGCTGCCCAGGGGGGTGGTGGAGTCCCCATCCCTGGAGGTGTTCAGGAGGGCATTGGATGTGGCACTGGGAGCCGTGGTTGGGTTGTCAGGAGGTGCTGGGTGATAGGTTGGACTCCATGATCCCTGAGGTCTTTTCCAACCTGGCTGGTTCTGTGATTCTATGGTTCTGCCAGAGTGTGCCAAGTGTGTGCAAGTCTCTCTGCTTTCTGTTGGCAGCTGGTCCTGGCTGAGAGCTCCCACTCTGACACCGGCTCCCAGTGCACCGAGAGCCACCCGGAGCTGCCGCCGGCCCTCGAGCGGACAGGAGGCATCGGAGACTCCCGGCCTCCCTCCTTCCAGTAAGAGCAACCTGCCCTCTTCTTCCTGCTCCTCTGAACCCCCAGAACATGCACTTCCTGCCTGCTTCTCCCCCACATTTCTCCCTGCTGTTACTGTTACTGGCAGAAACAAGCAATGCACTTGCTGGCTGCCAGGAGCTGAGAGGGGAGTGGGAAGGAGAGCCAAAGCTGTGCTGTTCCTTCAGTACTTCTGTGCTGTGTGTCACACAGCAGCTCTGCTGGGGAGAGACCTGCAAGATCATCCTCTCCAGTCTTAGACCCAGCACTGCAAGCTCACCACTAAACCATGGCCCTCAGCACCACATCTCCAGGGCTTTTCAACCCCTCCAGGGATGAGGACTCCACCACTGCCCTGGGCAGCCTGTCCCAGGCCTTGACAGCCCAGAAATTGTTCCTCCTGTCCAACCTAATCCTCCCCTGCTGCAACTTGAGGCTGTTTCCTCTGGTCCTGTCACTTGCTGCTTGGCAATCATATGCTTCCATTGTTGCCTGGGATGTGAGTTGCCTGGAAGAGCCCTTGGTGATGTGCCTGAGGCTTTCAAGGGTAGATGCCTTCTGGAGGGGACAAGAAAGGCTGGGAAATGCTAAGGCTCCCTGGCTGCGTCTTGCAAGAGCTTTACTGCCCTCCTGTGGTCAGCAGCTGCTTCATCCTGACAGGGAGAGGCTAGCAGGGTGCAGTCATGTGGCCTGCAAGCACAGCTACTTCTTTGTCTTCCTGACCTGGACCTGCAGTCAGAGCTGCAAGATCAAGAAAGAAATAAAGGCATTGGAAGCTGGGCTGGGGGCTGGAAGCTGGGCTGGGGGCTGGGGGCTGGAAGCTGGGCTGGGGGCTGGAAGCTGGGCTGGAGGCTGTGTTTGTGAAGCCACTCACTGCTGCTCCCTCTGTCTGCTCAGGCTGATGCTATCTAAGCTGTGCTCAGCTGCTGCCCCTTCCTCTCTTGCAGGCTTGTAAAAGCCTTGTACCTCCATGCCAGCAGTCAGCACAGTGCTGCAGGTGATGCCACTTCTGTAGTGCAGAGCAAATGTGGGTAAACTCAACTGGCTCAGCTGTGAGAGAGGCAAGAGGGCCAGCTGGGAGGTTCCTCTTGCAGCCTTTGTTAGGGTATGGGGCTGGTTCAAGTGATGAATGAGAGGAAACAGCTTGGAATTGTGCCAGGGGAGGCTTGAGTTGGAGATGGGGAAACATTTTGCTGCAGGAGTGGTCAGGGACTGGAAGAGGCTGCCCAGGGAGGTGGTGGAGTCCCCAGCCCTGGAGCTGTTCAAGGAATGTGAGGCCGTGGTGGTGCTGGGTTGAAGGTTGGAGTGGATGATCTCAGAGAGCTTTTCCAACCCCAGCAGCTCTCTGCTTGCACGGTTCTGTACAGCAGCTCTCTGCAGGTGGGTTGAGCCTGGGAAGGATCCCGTGGTGGAAAGCAGCAGCAGCAGCAGCGGTCAGCAGCAGCAGCAGCGGTCAGCAGCAGCAGCGGTCAGCAGATGGCGCTGCTGAGCTGGCAGAGCCTCTCGGGGCCGCCTTCGGGAGCTGTCCCTCTCCCCAGCTGCCCTGGGCTGCAGCACTGCTGCCGCTGGCAGCTCTTCAGCACAGACTTGCGTTCTGGCAGCTTTGCTGGGGCTTGGAGCCTGCCCTCAGCTGTGTTCTTGAATGCCAGCCTGGATTTCCCAACGTGCAGGGTGGGCAAGTCAGCACACCTCAGGAGCAGAGAGTGTGTGGGTGTGCAGAAAGCTGCTCAGCAGCCCTCCACAATCTGGCACCCCACAGATGTGCTTCCACAGCCACCAGCTCCGGGTCCAGCTTCCACAGGAGCCCAAGGGAAGCACCAGTTCCCACTGGGCAGTGTGCATGGCAGAGTGTTCCAGCCCAACCATTCCATGCTGCTGTGAATCTGCTCAGCTGTCAGCCCAGCACATGGGGATCACAGAACTGGTGAGGCTGGAAGAAACCTTTGAGATCCTCAAGTGCCACCACTCACCTGGAGCTCACAATGCCCCCACTGCTGATAAGCTGCTCCCACTCAGCCACAGTCCCTTTTCTTAGCCCATTAGTAGGGTTTGCTCCCTATGGAAATCACATGCAACAGCCTCATGGCTGCTTTTGCACTGTGATAGACCTTGGGCAGTTGCAGGGCATTGACACTGAACTGTTTTCAGGTAGGTCTTGGGGGAGCAGAGCAGAGCAGGGGGAGCAGAGCAGGGCAGGGGGAGCAGGGCAGGGGGAGCAGAGCAGGGGGAGCAGAGCAGGGCAGGGGGAGCAGAGCAGTGCAGGGGGAGCAGGGCAGGGGGAGCAGAGCAGTGCAGGGGGAGCAGTGCAGGGGGAGCAGAGCAGGAGGTGCAGAGCAGTGCAGGGGGAGCAGAGCAGAGCAGGGGGAGCAGAGCAGTGCAGGGGGAGCAGAGCAGGGCAGGGGGAGCAGGGCAGGGGGAGCAGAGCAGAGCAGGGGGAGCAGAGCAGTGCAGGGGGAGCAGTGCAGGGGGAGCAGAGCAGAGCAGGGGGAGCAGAGCAGGAGGTGCAGAGCAGTGCAGGGGGAGCAGAGCAGAGCGGGGGGAGCAGTGCAGGGGGAGCAGAGCAGAGCAGGAGGTGCAGAGCAGTGCAGGGGGAGCAGAGCAGGGCGGGGGGAGCAGAGCAGTGCAGGGGGAGCAGAGCAGTGCAGGGGGAGCAGGGCAGGGGGAGCAGAGCAGGGCAGGGGGAGCAGAGCAGTGCAGGGGGAGCAGGGCAGGGGGAGCAGAGCAGGGCAGGGGGAGCAGAGCAGAGCAGGGGGAGCAGAGCAGTGCAGGGTGAGCAGAGCAGTGCAGTGGGAGCAGAGCAGGGCAGGGTGAGCAGTGCAGGGCAGGGGTGAGCAGAGCAGGGCAGGGGGAGCAGAGCAGAGCAGGGGGAACAGATCAGGGCAGGGGGAGCAGAGCAGTGCAGGGTGAGCAGAGCAGTGCAGTGGGAGCAGAGCAGTGCAGGGGGAGCAGAGCAGTGCAGGGGGAGCAGAGCAGTGCAGGGGGAGCAGAGCAGGGTGAGCAGAGCAGGGCAGGGGGAGCAGTGCAGGGGGAGCAGAGCAGGGCAGGGGGAGCAGAGCAGAGCAGGGGGAGCAGAGCAGGGTGAGCAGAGCAGGGCAGGGGGAGCAGAGCAGTGCAGGGTGAGCAGAGCAGGGTGAGCAGAGCAGGGCAGGGGGAGCAGAGCAGTGCAGGGTGAGCAGAGCAGGGCAGGGTGAGCAGAGCAGGGCAGGCTGTGGGACCTTCCGGTGCTGCCCCAAAGCCTGCAGCTCCTCACTAACTGTTTTGTGACTTGTAAAGCAGCATGCTCACGACTGGGGTCTGGAAGAGGTGACTCCAGCCTCTCTCCCTGTTTGTTCCCTGACAGCCCCAACGCAGCCAGCAGCCGAGATGGCCTGGACAACGACACCGGCACCGAGTCGGTCGTTAGCCACCGGCGGGACAGGCACCGCCGGCGGAACCGAGAAGGCCACGAGGAGGGTGAGTCCTGCTCCCTCCCCACCACCCTCCCCTTCCTCCCTTAGAAACAAGCCATTCTTCTGCTCAGCTTTGCAGAGCAGCAGCTCCTTGCCTTTGCAGAGAAGCAGCGTGGCTGCATTCTTGCCTGCTCCCAGGGGCTGTCATTATTTTAATGGACTCATTTGGTAATTGCCTGGAAAGCCTTTGAAGCTTCAGTGTTTTCCAGGAGGGCTGCACAGCCCCACAGTGAAGTGGCAGGCAGGTTCTTTTTGATGGTATACAGAACTTTCTGGAGGATTAGAAGGTGATTAGCTGGGAGAGGAAGAACAGCACACCCAGTTCTGAGCTCTACACCTGTCAGGGCTGGATGGGCTCCCCATCAGCCCAGGCTGCTCATTTCCAGGTGGCTGAGGTGTTAGGAGTTTGTGCAGGGCAGGCAGCTTGGGACCTTTAGCATTTTAGAGCTGGCTACCCTGAGCCCAGATCCTCTGAAACAGTTTCTGTTGGCTTCTCTAGGTTTACACAGCTTCACAGGTGGCCTCAGGTTGGAAGAGAGCCTCAAAGCTCATCCTGTCCAACCCCCTGCACTCAGCAGGGACAGCTCCAGCTAGAGCAGGCTGCACAGGGCCACACCAAGTCTGATCTTGAATGTCTCCAGGGACAGAGCCTCAAGCACCTCCCTGGGCAGCCTGTTCCAGTGTTTCACCACTCTCACTGTGCAGAGCTTCCTCCTGATGTCCATCCTAACTCTGTCCTGCTCCAGTTTCAAACCATTGCCCCTTGTCCTATCCCCACAGCCCCTTCTGAACAGCCCCTCCCCAGCCTGCCTGTAGGTCCCCTTTAGATATTGAAATGCATCTCAAAGGTCTCCCTGGAGCCTTCTCTTCCCAGGCAGCACAGCCCCAACTCTCTCAGCCTGTCCCCTGATCATCTTTGTGGCCCTCCTCTGGACCTGCTCCAGCAGCTCCAGGTCTCTCTTGTGTTGGAGGCTCCACAGCTGGACACAGTGCTCCAGGTGAGGGCTCAGCAGAGCAGAGCAGAGTGTCAGGAGGGCTGAGTGTCAGGAGGGCTGAGTGTCAGGAGGGAGAGTTTCATCCTGGCACAGCTGCAGCACATTGGCTCTGGAGTTCTTGGGGTTTTATATGCCTAAACAAAGCCAAAGCACAACTAACAAACCAAAGAGCTTCAGCTCCTGCCTCTGCTCTGTACATCAAAGCAAGCCTGGGGTTTCTCATTTGTTGCCAGACAAGAATTTCCAGGTTTAATTAAGAATTAGTGGGTGCCACCCATTGAGTTAAAAAATGGTCCAGAAAATGGACTAGTTGGGCCCAAGAGATGCCTGCACAGGCCTTAGTCACAGCTCCACCCACTGAAGTGTTTGCCTTCAGTTAGAGAACCAGCAGTCACATCCATGCTGTGCCTCAGAGCCACTTAACCCTTCCAGCCTGAAACTGCCCCTGAGTGAGGGAGGGAAAAGTGTTCAGTGGGTGGAGCAGGGAGCTGGCTGCAGGATCCTGGCTGCAGAGCCCTCTGGGGGGTCACAGAGAGAGGCAGAATGCTCCACCAGTGCTGTGTCAGAGCCTTGCTGCAGCTGACCTGCTTGCTGGAGCAGTTTCACCCAGTGCCAGTGCAGATGCTGTCAGCTGTGGAGTGGCTGCTCCAGGCCCAGAGGCTACTTTGCAGGTTGAGTGTTGTGTCCAGTGCTGGGCTCTCCTGTTCTAAGAGAGGCAGAGGACTACTGGAGAGAGGCCAGCAGAGGCTACAAGGATGCTGAGGGGCTTGGAGCATCTCTGAGAGGAGGAAAGGCTGAGAGCCCTGGGGCTGGTGAGCCTGGAGAAGAGCAGCCCCAGAGGGGAGCTGAGCAATGCTGATCAGTATCTGAAGGGTGGGGGCAAGAGGCTGGGGCCAGGCTCTTGTCAGTGGTGCCCAGCAGGCAGTGGGCACATTCTAGCTCTCAGGAGGTTCCACCTAAACATGAGGAAAAGACTCCTTTGCTATGAGGGTGCCTGAGCACTGGAGCAAGCTTCCCTGAGAGACTGTGGAACCTCCTTCTCTGGAGAGCTTCCAACCCCACCTGGCCACTGGGGTCCTGAGCAAGCTGCTGTGGGTGCCCTGCTTCAGCAGGGACCTGATGATCTCCAGAGGTCCCTTCCATGCTGGGATTGTGTGATTGCTCAGGAGCTGTTGCTCAAGCAGGTGAATTTCTTCCTGCTGGAGAGGAGAAAGCAGTTCATCCTTCCCCCTTCAGTGAGAAATGGAATAAAATGTCCTCCTTCTCCTGGCAGTCTGAGCTCTGCTCAGGCAGGGACATGTCACTCAGCAAGGCAAACACTGCCTCTCCTCACAGCACCCTAGGCCTCCCACCTTCTGAAGCAGGCTGTGCCTATGAGCAAGAGGTGAGTTTGGTTGCCATGCACAAGCAAGGACAACTGCTGCAGCAGTCTGGGGGCTCATGGAATACATTGTCTAATGGCCATGATGCTTCTGTGGCTGTCAGCATCTTTGACTTCAACCACCAGGGTGCTGTTCTTGCAGGAGTTGGAGCAGGCCTCCAAAGTGCAGAGGCCAGCACTGTGCCCTGAGCTGCCACTTACAAGAGATTAAAAGCAGAGGTCCTGGAGAAGGGTTTTAAGGCCTCTTCACAGGGACAGTCACACCTCAGCAGAGTCATTCCTCTCTGGAGGCTTCCTGTCTTTGTCTGCAGCACAGCTGGCTGTGGGGAGAGGCCTTGGGAAAGGGCTGGAGGGAGGGCAGCGAGGTTGTGGCACCTGCTTCACAGCTGTTTCAGGGGCAGAAGCTGTGGGCTTGGCATGGTGAGATGGTGGCAAATCCTCCTCTCCCTGCAGAGAGAAGGAAGTGCAGGCAGAGTGTTTGATCTTGTGCTGTAGAGGCTTGCTCAAATAAGTCCCAAATTACAGCTCTGGTGGTTCACAGAGAGGCAGGATGAGGAGCCCCACTGCAGCACTGCTGCACACAGAGCCTTGGTCTCCAGGCAGTGTTGTGCAGAGCAGCCAAGGCTTAAGTACAGTCCTGCCAGCTCAGCAGGCTGCACAATAACTCCTGTTTGGAACTGCTGGTGTGAAGGGAAAGGCAAAAGATTCCACAGCCTGACAGTGAGAATGTCCCTGGATAGCCAGCAAAGGGAAAGGAGCAACTTCTTCCACAAGACAAACGTGAGCAGTGTGCTACAGCCTGCCTTTCAAGCAAGGGGAAGGGAGGAAAGCTTGAGAGCTGCTTCAGTGTGGAGACATGGAGCTAAAGCCTACCCAGCTCAAGTCAGCTTTCTCCTCATTCTGTTGGACCTCTCTTGTTCTAACTTGGGAAAGCTGGAGCGTGGCCCAAAGTGCTAAAGCTGCTCAGTTTTGGAACACCCCCAGGGGTGGGGACTCCACCACCTCCCTGGGCAGCCTGTTCTACTCCCTGAGCACTCTTGCACTGAAGCCATTCCTAAGATCCAAGCTAAACCTCCACTGGAGCAACTCAAGGCTGCTTCCTCTCATCCTGTTTTCAGTTAGTTGAGAGAAGAGGCCAACACCAGCCTCACTCCAGCCTCCTTCCAGGGAGGTGTAAGGAGCAGTGAGGTCTCCTCACAGCCTCCTCTTCTCCAGACTAAACAACCCCATCTCCCTCAGCATCTTCTTGTAAGACCTTCCTGAGAGACTTGAAGGTGTCCAGAGAAGGGCAACAAAGCTGGGGAGGGGTCTGGAGCACAGCCCTGGGAGGGGAGGCTGAGGGAGCTGGGGTTGCTTAGCCTGGAGAAGAGGAGGCTCAGGGGAGACCTTCTTGCTCTCTCCAACTCCCTGAAGGGAGGTTGGAGCCAGGTGGGGGTTGGTCTCTTCTCCCAGGCACCCAGCACCAGAACAAGAGGACAGAGTCTCAAGCTGTGCCAGGGGACGTTTAGGCTGGAGGTGAGAAGAAAGTTCCTCCCAGAAAGAGAGATTGGCCCTGGGGATGTGCTGCCCAGGGAGGTGGTGGAGTCCCCATCCCTGGAGGTGTTCCAGAGGGGATTGGATGTGGCACTGGGAGCCATGGTGTAGCTGTCAGGAGGTGTTGGGTGCCAGCTTGGACTTGATGATCTCTAAGGTCTTTTCCAACCTGGTTGATTCTATGATTCTATGACCTGCTCTCCAAACACCTCACCATCTTTGGTGCCCTTCTGTGTGCCCCAGAAAGGCTCAACCAGCAGGGCTGTGGAGGCTCAGCAGGCAGAGCTGTGGAGGCTCAGCAAGCAGGGCTGTGGAGGCTCAGCAAGCAGGGCTGTGGAGGCTCAGCAAGCAGAGCTGTGGAGGCTCAGCAGGCAGAGCTGTGGAGGCTCAACCAGCAGGGCTGTGGAGGCTCAGCAAGCAGAGCTGTGGAGGCTCAGCAAGCAGGGCTGTGGAGGCTCAGCAAGCAGGGCTGTGGAGGCTCAACCAGCAGGGCTGTGGAGGCTGAACCAGCAGAGCTGTGGAGGCTCAGCAAGCAGAGCTGTGGAGGCTCAGCAAGCAGAGCTGTGGAGGCTCAACCAGCAGAGCTGTGGAGGCTGAACCAGCAGAGCTGTGGAGGCTGAACCAGCAGAGCTGTGGAGGCTCAGCAAGCAGGGCTGTGGAGGCTCAGCAGGCAGAGCTGTGGAGGCTCAGCAGGCAGGGCTGTGGAGGCTCAGCAGGCAGAGCTGTGGAGGCTCAGCAAGCAGGGCTGTGTTTTTTCCCCCCAGGGAGTTCCCTAAGTTCACATCTGCTGGGTTACTCTCAGGCTTCCAGCATGTTTCACACCAAGGGTGCAAGTGGAAGGAAGTTTTGCTCTGGTTCTGCTGCTGTGCTCTCAGTGAGGTTGCTGCAGAGAGCCAGGTGAGGGCAGTGGGCCCTGTGAGGTGAGGGTGGACAGAATTCCCTTCTCTCTGTGTCTGTAGGTACAAGTTTCTAAGGGCTGATGCTGATTATGTTGGGGAGGCTGCAAATGCAGAGAGGCTTTGCTTGCAAAGAGGCTGCTGTGTCTGACTTGGGGAGCACAGCTTCTCCTGATCACCTTTCCCACTAATTAGGAGCAAATCTGTCCTTGGTGTTAGCTTCATGAAGAAAAAGGAGTCTGAAAGCTTCAAGCTGTCAGAGTGTCAGAGCTCCTCCTGCTCTCTCAGAGCAGCACAAGTGCTTGTGGCTTTGGGAAGCTGACAAAGTCCCATTGAGGCAGAGCAGAGTGAGGATCTTAATTGGAAGGGTGGGAGGTCTGCCTGGCACATGGTCCTGGGACCCCTGGCTGTCTAGAACAAAGCTCCCATGACAGTTTCCTGAGGAGGAGTGGGAAAGGAGACTGTGGAAGCTCTAATTAGGGAGGTAATTAAGGGACAAGTTTTCTTTGGCACTGGGGAATGTTTTACAGCTACTGCTGGGCTTCTGACAAGTCTGCAGATGTCAGGTGTTGACAGGAGTGTTTCAACACTCAGTTTGCTGTGGGCTGAGCTTAACCATTGTGCAGCCAGCTGGAAACTGCAGGGCAGTGGCCTGTGCTTTGGTAAGCTCTTCACAGGGACACACTTGGAGATCCCCAGGTGTCTGGGGAGAGGAGCTGCTGCAGAGTCCCAGCCATTGCTGCAGCTTCAAAGCCAAGGAATCTGAGCAGCCTGGTCTGGTGGGAAGTGTCCCTGCCCATGGCAGGAGGCTTGGAACTAGGCAGATGATCCTTGAGGTCCCTTCCAACCCTTCTGTGAAAAGAGGCTGGGACTACAACAGAGCTGCAGTGGGAGCTTTAACAGGGGTAGCTGCAAGCAGCACTTGCCAGCAGCTGTTGCTCTTTGCAGCCTCTGTGATGTCTAAAGAGCTCTGAGGTGCTTGCTGAGCCCCTGAAGTGCCCAGCTGGCCCTGCATGGGATGCTGGCAGTGCAGGACTGTGTGTGCCTGGGAGAGCAGAGCTTGGTCCCTGGTTGGAGCCTGGCCTGTGGCAGCCTTTGTCCAGTAGCTCTGCAGAGTGCTTGACCTGTGTAAGGGTTCCAAAGAGCATCAAACACGAGCCAGGGGGTAGGGAGGTGGCACACAGATGGCTGCCAGCATAAAGCAGGAGTGGACAGTGTGATGCTGATCATTCTTCCAGGCTTAGGCAGCAGAGCCCCTGACCCCTGCACGCAGCAGTGAGCTGCACAGATGGGCTTGGAGCTCTTCCTTGTACTCCCTGTGGCTGCCCTGGTGGGGATTGCAAGCTGTGGTGGTGGTTTTGCTCTTGACTGGGAGCTTGGCCAGGACTTCTTCCTGAGACATCCTCACCTTTGTTCCCTTTAAGTGTCACAAACCCCTCTGTACAGCTTCCTTGAGCAGATGCTGCTCTCCCCTTTCCTGCTTTCAAGGCTCATTCCATGTAGTGCTTTGATGTGCTTTTGTCCCTCAGCCAGGACCTACTCTGCTGTTGATAAAAGTCAAGGAGGACATGTTTTAACCTCCTAGGCTGTGCTTCATTCTGATCTCTGTGGCACATTGAAAGGCTTTTGTCAGACAGTCTCAGTGAACTCTTGTCATCCTCTAATGAAGAAACAGGAGGCAGGGGGTCAGCAGGGCAGAAAGTCCCTGGTTATTAGTGGGACAGGCATTGAAGCAGAGCAGGGAATGATTCCTGTTTAGACTGAGGGCTTGGAGACCTGGGAGTGTTCTAACCAGGCCTTGTCAAAGAGCTCACTCAATTAGAATAATGGTTGCTGACCCTCACTCCCCCTTCCCCCCTCTCCCCCCAGCATTGCCTGCATTAGAACTACTTAGAAAAGGGAGTGTTAATTGGGCAGAGAGATTGCCAAACCCTGGTGGCACTGCAGCAAAGACTTGCAAAGGAAAAGGGGAGGCAACCCCCCCTTAGAGGCAGGCTTTGCCTTGGGCTCACTGCAGCGGGACCCAGTTTGGTGGCTTGGATGTAGCCTGGGGAGAAGAAGCCAGAAGCTTTGGCAGCAGTTTGCCAAAGCACAGACTGAAGTCCTTTGCCACCTCCTCCTGTGGCTGTGAGCAGCATTCTGCTCTTGGGAGGGGGCTCAAAGGTGCCAATGGCTTTGTGTGGTGTTGAGACGTGGCTGCAGCCCTGCAGGTGCAGTCCTGCTGCAGGCAGCAAGGTCAGGGCAGCCTGAGTGCTGGCAGGCAGAGCACAGCCACCTCTGCCACCCTTCATCCAGCCTTTCCCTTTCACTGTGCCCGCTGCTTGTGAGGAACCTGAAGCTGAATTTCCCTGCCCTTGGCAGGGAGGTTGCAGCAGATGATCTCTAAGGTCCCTTCCAACCTAAGCCATTCTGTGATTGTAACTCAAGGACTACAGGGCTCTGGGCTGTGTCTGTGTTTGATGCTGCAGGCTGCTTGCCCTGGCAGTGCTTTGCATGGGAGAAATTCCCTTTCCTTCCTCAGGGGAGGGCAGGGATGGGCTGGGACTCAGGGCTGCTTCTGTGTTTGCTTATTTTTCCGGTGGGTCTGCTGAGCCCATCAGCCAGCCCTGGCCCACATGCTCTGTGTTCCCTCAGTACAGTGGAAACCTGATCCCCTGCAGCTCCAGCCCCCGGGGCAGCAGGACTGTCCTTTCTCTTGTGTTTGTGTTTAGGGACAGCCTTGCTTCCACCGGGCTGGTTTGTCCCAGGTCACTCAGGGAGTGGCTGCGGCTTGCCCACCCCTGCAGGCATTCGGGGGTGGAATGAATGGGAGGGATGGGAGGGTTTTGCTCCTCTGAGCGGTTCCCAGTCTGGATGGAAGGACTCTGAGGGGAGCACAGGAGCCCACGGATGCCATCCCCACAGCCTTCCCCTTTCAGCTGGGGCTCTGGAGCCTGAGGCTGGGGGCAGCAGCTGCCCTTTGGGGAGCCCCTCTGGCCCCTGCCGTGCTGTGAGCATCGCCGGCGGCTCCCGGCGCTGCGGAGGGACCTGGAGCCGCTCTGGGGTGGTGGCGAACTGGGCTGCAGAAAAAACAGCCACCAAGCCTAAAAACCTACTTCTTGTCATCTTTGAGTCTTCAGGAATGGAATTTTCCAGGGTCCCAGCAGGCTCCTTTTATTGTTTCCCCCTCTGACACCGCGCATGAGAGCTGACTCCGTGCGGGAAGCTCCGTCTGGAGGTGGCTGTTGGACTTGGCCAGAGTGAGAGGCACAGGGATTTCCTTCAGAGGGCACAGCCTGGGCAGGGCAATGGGCACTCCCACCTGTTTGAAGTGCTTTGGTGGGAAGCAGCCACAGCAGGAGAGGCGACAAGAGCTCCGCTCCTGGCTGCGCTCCCCTCTGAGCCGCGCTGCCGCTAGCAGCGCTTGTCCCAAGCGGTGGCAGCGCCTGATGAGGCCTTTGGAACCAGTCAGATGCTACCCAGAAGCTCAGCCCTGCGTGTACCACTGTAGGTATTCAACCTTCCTTTCAACTGCAGGCCCTGAGCACTCAGTGCCCTTCTGTTGAGCAGGGGAACTGAGGTGCCCAGCGTACAGGTGAGAGGAGGCCTTCGGCAGGAGGGTGGTGAGATTGGAATGGGCTGCCCAGGGAGCTTGGGGCTGTCCCCTCCCTGGAGCTGTTCCAAGGCCAGGCTGGGTGAGGCCTTGAGCAACCTGGGCTGGTGGGAGGTGTCCCTGCCCATGGCAGAGGAATTGGAGTGGAGGGTCTCTGAGGTCCCTTCCGACCTAAGCCATGCTGTGATGTGCACTGGATCCAAAGGGGGTGTGAAAGCTTGGGTTTGGGGAGCTTGTGTCCCTGCTGATCTATTGCAGCACTGATAAAATCCCCAGCTGGATGCTCCCCAGTCTCTTGATTCTGAACTTGCCTTGGGGGACTTGTGACTCTTGAGAATTCCTTGGGACCAGGGAGGTGATCTTGGCCCTGTACTCGGCACTGGTGAAGCCACACCTTGAATATTGGGCTCAGGTTTGGGCCTCTCACTCCAAGGACATTGAGGGCTGGAACAGGTCCAGAGAAGGACAGCAAGGCTGGGGAAGGGTCTGGAGAACAGGGCTGGGGGGGAACATAGGGAGCTGGAGTTGTTTGGTCTGGAGGAGGCTGAGGAGGAACCTCCTTGCTCTCTATAACCCCCTGAAAGGAGGTTGGAGTGAGGTGGGGGTTGGTCTCTTCTCCCTGGTATCAGGTGATGGAACAAGAGGAGATGGCCTCAAGCTGTGCCAGGGGAGGTTCAGATTGGAGCTTAGGAGCAATTTCTTTGCTGCAGCAGTGGTGAGGGATTGGAAGAGGCTGCCCAGGGAGGTGGTGGAGTCCCCACCCCTGGAGGTGTTGAAGAAATGTGTGGCCATGGCACTTTGGGACATGCTTTAATGGCCTTGGTGGGGTTAGATCAATGGTTGGGCTTGATGATCTTAGAGGTCTTTCCCAACCAAGCCAGTTTGATGATTCAGTGATTTGTAGGCTGCAGGACAGACTCTGTCCTTGATGTTTTGGCACAAGCTCTGTTACCTTTGCACAGAAATGGGACCTTGCATCTCCTTTGCCTGAGGCCCTCAGTGTAGTTGCTGCTGCTGCTGCTGTAGACTCTGAAGTGAATTTTACAGGGCAGTTTGCAGCCTTCCAGCCAGGTGAGTGCTGAGAGTGAGGAGTGCTGAGAGTGAGGAGTGCATCCCTGCAGGGACAGCCAGCTGCTCAGGTGTGCCTCATCCCCTGGCTGTGGCATCCTATCAAACTGCAGTTTGGTTCTTGCAACACAGAAATGTGGAGGCCTGAGGGGAAAATACCTGAGGATGCCACATCCACACCTTGGCTTCCTCTGCCTTTGTCATCTCTTGATGCTGGAAAATCCTTAGTAAGCATCAAGCATCACTTGGCTCAAACAGTTGGCTTAGGAGAAGGGAAGGCTCCAGGGAGACCTTAGAGCAGCCTTGCAGAAGGAGAGGAGAGGAGAGGAGAGGAGAGGAGAGGAGAGGAGAGGAGAGGAGAGGAGAGGAGAGGAGAGGAGAGGATATAGGAGAGGAGAGGAGAGGATAGAGGAGAGGAGAGGAGAGGAGAGGAGAGGAGAGGAGAGGAGAGGAGAGGAGAGGAGAGGAGAGGAGAGGATATAGGAGAGGATATAGGAGAGGATATAGGAGAGGATATAGGAGAGGAGAGGATAGAGGAGAGGAGAGGATAGAGGAGAGGATAGGATAGGATAGGATAGGATAGGATAGGATAGGATAGGATAGGATAGGATAGGATAGGATAGGATAGGATAGGATAGGATAGGATAGGATAGGATAGGATAGGATAGGATAGGATGGAATAGAACAGACCAGATTGGAAAAGACCTTTACATGAAGGAGGCTACAGGAGAGCTGAGGAGGGACTCTTGACAAGGGCTGGGAGTAACAGGATGAGGAGAAATGGCTTGGAGCTGGAAGAGGGCAGATTGAGTCTGGAGATGAGGAAGAAATTCTTTCCAGTGAGGGTGGGGAGAGACTGGACCAGGTTGCCCAGGGAGGTTAGAGAGATACAACCCAAATCAGCTGAGCTACAGAGTTGTATCTCTAGACAGCATTAGGCTCATGAGTCAGAGTGGCAAATTCAATCACACAGCAATCTGCTCCTAGAGTTTTGAAAGCCATTTTCTGGCTGGATAAGCCCCAGTGGATGAGGTGGGAGGCTGTGAAACACGTCCTGGGTGGACAGCAGTCCTTCACTGCCAGCTCTGCAAGGGCTGCCTGGGAGCTGGGGGGACTGCAATCTGCAGCTACCTGCTGGAAATGCTCCCTGATTGAGGAGCTCCTGGGCTCCCAGCAGAGAAGTGAATGCAGGATGGAGGTCTGGGGTGGAAAAGGTCCACAAGAGTGAAAGCTTTTTTAGACCACCCACTTGGAATGCAGGGAAGGATCTGCATGGCCTGTGATGGGAGAGACAGGACTGGTGACTTGCAGTGGGCACTTGAGACAACTCAGCTATTGAGGACCACAGCCTGCCTCCCTCCTTCTCTCCCTCCCCAGCTGCATAAACAGACTGGTTCTGCAGAGAATGATTACCAAATCATGCTGACAGCTTGCTGTCTGGGCTGTGCACTTCATAATAATCAAAGCCAAATGGAAATAAAGGCTCCCTGCTGAGAGAGGCATGCTCCCCAAATTTGCTTCCCATTTCTGCATGGATGAAATCCAAGTCAGGAGGGGGTTGGGAGGGTTTTCTTAACAGTAATCTGCTACCCAAAAGCTGCTTCCACCAGGGGCTTGCTTTCCCTCTCAGGGCTCTGCTTCATGTCAGCCTCTCCCAATGAAATCAACACTATCACCTAATGCTGATGTGATTACTTTTATAAGTCACAAGTGATGAATGGCTGAGGAAGGCAGGAAGCAAAACAAGCACTGGAGTAATACAAGAGATCTTTTCCAAGTGGAGCAATTGAAGTCAGTCTTCTCCAGGGCTGCTGTTTTGACTCCCAAGCAGTCTGGCCTTTTATACTGCTCCTCTAGGAGAAAGAGAAAGGCACAGCTCAGGAGGGTCAAAGAAAGGAGATTTGTTGTGAATGCTGTGCAGGCCACAAAGGGTTGGGTCAGTGGTTGGACTTGGTGGTCTGCAGGGTCTCTTGCAACCAAAACAGGGCCACAGAGAACAGACTTGTTGTAAATGCTGTGCAAGCTGTGAAGGGTTGGGTTAATGGTTGGCCTTGGTGGTCTTCAGAGTCTCTTGCAACCAAAGGAGGGTCATAGGAAATGAGACTTGTTGTAAATGTTGTGCAGGCCACAAAGGGTTGGGTCAGTGGTTGGACTTGGTGGTCTTCAGGATCTCTTGCAGCCAAAGCAGGGTCACAGAGAACAGACTTGTTGTAAATGCTGTGCAAGCTATGAAGGGTTGGGTTAATGGTTGGCCTTGGTGGTCTTCAGAGTCTCTTGCAACCAAAGGAGGGTCATAGGAAATGAGACTTGTTGTAAATGCTGTGCAAGCTACAAAGGGTTGGGTCAGTGGTTGGCCTTGGTGGTCTTCAGGGTCTCTTGCAACCAAAGGAGGGTCAAAGAAAAGAGACTTCTTGTAAATGCTGTGCAAGCTATGAAGGGTTAATGGTTGGCCTTGGTGGTCTTCAGGGTCTCTTGCATCCAAAATAGGGCAACAAAAAAGAGATTTGTCGTGAATGCTGTGCAGGCTATGGAAGGATAATGGTTGGACTTGGTGGTCTTCAGGGTCTCTTGAATCCAAAAGAGGGTCATAGAAAACAGACTTCTTGTAAATGCTGTGCAGGCTACAAAGGGTTGGGTCAATGATTGGACTTGGTGGTCTTCAGGGTCTCTTGCAACCAAAGGAGAGTCATAGAAAAGAGACTTGTTCTAAATGCTGTGCAGGCTACAAAGGGTTGGGTCAGTGGTTGGACTTGGTGGTCTTCAGGGTCTCTTGCAGCCAAAACAGGGCCACAGAAAACAGACATCTTGTAAATGCTGTGCAAGCTGTGAAGGGTCAGTGATTGGCCTTGGTGGTCTTCAGGGTCTCTTGCAACCAAAATGATTCTGTGGTTCTTTGGAATATCTCAGACCTGCTGCTGGCTTCCTGCTGAAGCTGGAGAGTGTAAGCAAGGCTCAGCTGATCAGCACCCAACTCAAAGTGGGACTGGGCTGTGTTGGATTTGTCCCTCAAAGCTCAGGATCACAAAGGCTTTGTCACAAGCCACTGCTTGTCACCATGGTGGTTATTCCCTCTCCAGGAAACCTGTGCAGGGCTTGTGTGGGGGGTGGTGTTGCAAGTGTGCTGGTAGCCCAGCAGACTGGTTCACTGGGGATGATGTTCTGGCAAGCCAAGAATTGCTGCTGAAACCACACAGACAGGTGGAGTGTGTTTAGAAGTCTCTTCTGCTCCATGCTCAAGAGCCCCAGCTGCCTCAGCCCTGCCTCAGCAGGGAGATGCTCCACTGCCTCCAGCAGCTTTGTGGCTCTGGGCTGGGCTCTTACAAGCAGTCCACTGAGCTCCTGCTTGAACTGGACACAATATTCCAGCTGTGGCCTTAGCAGGGCAGAGCAGAAGGGCAGGAGAACCTCTCTGACCTACTCACCACAGCCCTTCTAAACCACCCCAGGATGGCCTTGGCCACAAGGGCACATTGCTGGCTCAGGGGCATCCTTCTGCCCACCAGGCCCCCCCAGGTCCTTTTCCCCAGAGCTGCTCTGCAGTAAGTCAGTCCCCAACCCAATTCCTCCTGCAGACCTTGCTCCTTTATGAAGGTTTTCCATTCCCTAGCTGAAGAGCAGATCCCTTGGCCCTGGGAGGAGGGAACTGTGAGTCTGGAGAGTGTGTTTTAAAAGCTCCATCTGCCTTTGAAGCCTGTGGTGTTTATTTCTTGACCAGGTGCCTTATCAAGCTGAGCCCTTGTTTTGCTCCAGGCAGAGGAACATTCTTGGCAAAGCAGAGCACTTAGAGATTGTGGCTCTTGCAATGAGAGGTCCCTGAAAGGAAGCAGAGGAAGGTAGTCCCTAAAGTATCTCCAGAAGAAGATGACTTTGAGTCAAGGGCATTGGGACTGAGGGGACTGGCCCCGGGAATGTCTGTCTGACAGGTTGTGCACAATCAGGGAGCAGTAAGAAATCATTGTGAAGCATTGTGTGCATGTGGAATGGTCCAGAACACAGGACTCTGACCCAGCTGTGCTGCCAGACAGGCTGCTGGAGGCATGGGGACAGGGATGGGGGGCACCAGCAGAGAGGCTGAGCTGCTAAAGCTGCTCAGTTTGGGAACACCCCCAGGGGTGGGGACTCCACCACCTCCCTGGGCAGCCTGTTCTACTCCCTGAGCACTCTTGCACTGAAGCCATTCCTAAGATCCAAGCTAAACCTCCACTGGAGCAACTCAAGGCTGCTTCCTCTCATCCTGTTTTCAGTTAGTTGAGAGAAGAGGCCAACACCAGCCTCACTCCAGCCTCCTTCCAGGGAGGTGTAAGGAGCAGTGAGGTCTCCTCACAGCCTCCTCTTCTCCAGACTAAACAACCCCATCTCCCTCAGCATCTTCTTGTAAGACCTTCCTGAGACACTTGAAGGTGTCCAGAGAAGGGCAAGGAGGCTGGGGAGGGGTCTGGAGCACAGCCCTGGGAGGAGAGGCTGAGGGAGCTGGGGTTGCTTAGCCTGCAGAAGAGGAGGCTCAGGGGAGACCTTCTTGCTCTCTCCAACTCCCTGCAGGGAGGTTGTAGCCAGGTGGGGGTTGGTCTCTTCTCCCAGGCAAGCAGCACCAGAACAAGAGGACACAGTCTGAAGCTGTGCCAGGGGAAGTTTAGGCTGGAGGTGAGGAGAAAGTTCTTCCCTGAGAGAGTTGTTAGCTGTTGGAATGTGCTGCCCAGGGAGGTGGTGGAGTCCCCATCCCTGGAGGTGTTCAAGAGGGGATTGGATGTGGCACTTGGAGCCATGGTTTAGTCAGAAGGACTGTGGTGACAGGTTGGACTTGATCTCTGAGGTCTCTTCCAAGCTTGGTGATCCTGGGATCCTGTGAAAGGCGGCGTGCTGGCTGTGCCACTGGTAGAATCCATCAAGGAGTGGTGGGGTTAGGTTCTGCAGGGAGCTTGGGTTTGGTATAAGGACCCTCCTGCAGAGCTGTCAGCCTGAGTGTCGTGCTCCTGGCAGTGTCACTTCTCTCTTGCCCTTCCTCTCTGCCTGGGAGCACTCCACTGACTGTCTTCTGGGTTTGCTTTGCAGTGCCTCGGATCAACGGGCACCCGAAACTGGAGAGGCACCGCGAGCACCCCGCGGGCTACGACAGCTCCTCCACCATGATGAGCAGTGAGCTGGAATCCAGCAGCTTCATTGACTCTGATGATGATGACAACACAAGCAGGTAGGGCACTGCCACAGTCACTCTCAAGTGCTGTCTGCATCTGTTTCCCAGCCCCTTGCCTCCACTCTGAGCTTCCCTAGAGGTGCTGCCTGGGGGGGTGAGAAGACTTCTGCCTTCTCTTTTCATTTAGTCCTAATTTGCTTCAGTTCCCCCCTTCTTTTCTTCTGTTCCCTGCTGCCTCTGATTTGGGGGGTGGGTTAGATGGCCTATGGATTGGCCATTGGAATGTGCTGCCCAGGGAGGTGGTGGAGTCTCCATCCCTGGAGGTGTTTAGGAGGAGACTGGGTGGGGTGCTTGGTGCCATGGTTGAGTTGATCAGATGGTGTTGGGTGATAGGCTGGACTGGATGATCTCAAAGGTCTCTTCCAACCTGGTTAATTCTATTCCCTTCCCTTCCTCTTCTTTCCCTTCCTCTTCTTTCCCTTCCTCTTCTTTCCCTTCCTCTTCTTTCCCTTCCTCTTCTTTCCCTTCCTCTTCTTTCCCTTCCTCTTCTTTCCCTTCCTCTTCTTTCCCTTCCTCTTCTTTCCCTTCCTCTTCTTTCCCTTCCTCTTCTTTCCCTTCCTCTTCTTTCCCTTCCTCTTCTTTCCCTTCCTCTTCTTTCCCTTCCTCTTCTTTCCCTTCCTCTTCTTTCCCTTCCTCTTCTTTCCCTTCCTCTTCTTTCCCTTCCTCTTCTTTCCCTTCCTCTTCTTTCCCTTCCTCTTCTTTCCCTTCCTCTTCTTTCCCTTCCTCTTCTTTCCCTTCCTCTTCTTTCCCTTCCTCTTCTTTCCCTTCCTCTTCTTTCCCTTCCTCTTCTTTCCCTTCCTCTTCTGTCCCTTCCTCTTCTTTCCCTTCCTCTTCTTTCCCTTCCTCTTCTTTCCCTTCCTCTTCTTTCCCTTCCTCTTCTTTCCCTTCCTCTTCTTTCCCTTCCTCTTCTTTCCCTTCCTCTTCTTTCCCTTCCTCTTCTTTCCCTTCCTCTTCTTTCCCTTCCTCTTCTTTCCCTTCCTCTTCTTTCCCTTCCTCTTCTTTCCCTTCCTCTTCTTTCCCTTCCTCTTCTTTCCCTTCCTCTTCTTTCCCTTCCTCTTCTTTCCCTTCCTCTTCTTTCCCTTCCTCTTCTTTCCCTTCCTCTTCTTTCCCTTCCTCTTCTTTCCCTTCCTCTTCTTTCCCTTCCTCTTCTTTCCCTTCCTCTTCTTTCCCTTCCTCTTCTTTCCCTTCCTCTTCTTTCCCTTCCTCTTCTTTCCCTTCCTCTTCTTTCCCTTCCTCTTCTTTCCCTTCCTCTTCTTTCCCTTCCTCTTCTTTCCCTTCCTCTTCTTTCCCTTCCTCTTCTTTCCCTTCCTCTTCTTTCCCTTCCTCTTCTTTCCCTTCCTCTTCTTTCCCTTCCTCTTCTTTCCCTTCCTCTTCTTTCCCTTCCTCTTCTTTCCCTTCCTCTTCTCCTCTTATTCTTACTCCCATTCCATTCCCTGCCATGCCATGCCATTCTATTCCAACCCAGCACAGAGAATTCATCCTGTTGTGTATAGTCACCATGAAGTTATTGGAGTCACTTTCCCAGCTGCCTGTAGTCACTGTTCCCATTAAGAGCAGAAACTCTCTTCCTGCTCTTCCCTTTGTAATAGCATGGGTGATCACATTTGAAGATCAAAGCCCTGTGCAGCTCTCTGCCTATTTACCAAGTCATGGTGTGGGTAATGTAACAAAGTACCTTCAGCAGAGGATCCTAATGAGCATGCACTTCACTGAGGCTGGGTTGGGAAGGAATTCCTGGGTAATTGCAGAGTCTGGGACCTGGGAGCAGCACAGGAATTCATCCAAGCTGCTGCTGTTGCAAAGGCAGGCTGGGATGCCACATGTTTGTAGGTCAAGAGAGGTTCTCCTCCCCCTCTGCTCTGCCCTGCTGAGCCCACATCTGCAATCTTGTGTCCAGTTCTGGGCCCCTTGGTTCAAGAAGAACCTCAGGGGACTGCATGAAAGAGTCCAGCCCAGAGCCACAAAGCTGCTGGAGGCAGTGGAACATCTCCCTGCTGAGGCCAGGCTGAGGGAGCTGGGGCTTGGAGCAGAGGAGCCTGGGGGCTGCCCTCATTGCTGGTGATAAAGATGTGCAGGGATGCAGTTCCAGTGAGAATGCCAACACCTGAAGATACAGAAGAATTAAACCTGGATGCTTTACACTTCACCTGGATGCTCCTGTGAATAAAGGGTTGGCAAGATCAGGAGCTCACCTGGTTGCACTCTGAGGCTTCCTAAAGCCTTTAGGGCTCCTAACCCTCCTCCCCTCCCTCCCTAAAGGAAAAAAACCCTCAAGCCTGCCATGCCCAACAACAACCCTGCAGCTGATTTTGTTTCTTGTACATAACTGAACCATTTCCATGGCAGCAAGATATGCAGCAGGGCAGGATTAGCACAGGCAGGGTGGCCACTGAAGCACTTTCCACTTAGACCCAGCTAAAATCTTTCTAGACTGGCAAAGTGAAACTTCCTGCCTCTGACCTGAGAAGAAAGAGCCTTTCCCTTTCTAGGCTGGGGCAGGAGCTTTTGGCACAGAGAGGAGCTGCCAGGCCAGCTAGTCAGGAAGAGCAACTCAATGGAATGCTCCAAGGTATGCTGTTGTGGTAGGGTGATGATGTTCTCAAGCAGATGAGAGATTGTGCTGGCAGGGAGAAGTTTGCTTTAGAGGCAAATAGAACAATCCAGCATGCTCCTGATCTGCTGGAGACAGCGGCCTGGGGAAGGAGGAGGTTTGAAGGGGGTAAGTTTGTTTAATAGCAGCTGAGGAACTCTGGTGGCAGAGCCTGGGGTGGAAAGGAGACTGCTCATAGAGGAGGGCAGCTGCAAAGGGGGTGCTGCTGGCATGGAAGGGCTGTGAGGCTGAGGATGCTTTTCTAAGAGTGTTTGGCAGTGACTGGGTTTGGTTTTAACTTGGAGCAGAGTTGGTTTCTTTCCACTCCAAGGTAATTCTGCTGCATTTAGTTAGAGAGAGAGAAGAATTCTTCTGTTCCAGTGAAGGAGTTTGTTCAGGGCAAAGCCATCAGGATGTTAGAGGAGAGTGCAGGAGCCTTCAGGCAGTGTGAGTGCAGATGTGTATTCACAGCTCCAGGGGAGTGCAGGAGCCTTCAGGCAGTGTGAGTGCAGATGTGTGTTCACAGCTCCAGGGGAGTGCAGGAGCCTTCAGGCAGTGTGAGTGCAGATGTGTTTGTCCACAGCTCCAGGGGAGTGCAGGAGCCCTCAGGCAGTGTGAGTGCAGATGTGTGTTCACAGCTCCAGGGGAGTGCAGGAGCCTTCAGGCAGTGTGAGTGCAGATGTGTGTTCACAGCTCCAGGGGAGTGCAGGAGCCTTCAGGCAGTGTGAGTGCAGATGTGTTTGTCCACAGCTCCAGGGGAGTGCAGGAGCCCTCAGGCAGTGTGAGTGCAGATGTGTGTTCACAGCTCCAGGGGAGTGCAGGAGCCTTCAGGCAGTGTGAGTGCAGATGTGTGTTCACAGCTCCAGGGGAGTGCAGGAGCCTTCAGGCAGTGTGAGTGCAGATGTGTGTTCACAGCTACAGGGGAGTGCAGGAGCCCTCAGGCAGTGTGAGTGCAGATGTGTTTGTCCCCAGCTCCAGGGGAGTGCAGGAGCCCTCAGGCAGTGTGAGTGCAGATGTGTTTGTCCCCAGTTTCAGGGGAGTGCAGGAGCCCTCAGGCAGTGTGAGTGCAGATGTGTTTGTCCCCAGTTTCAGGGGAGTGCAGGAGCCCTCAGGCAGTGTGAGTGCAGATGTGTGTTCACAGCTCCAGGGGAGTGCAGGAGCCCTCAGGCAGTGTGAGTGCAGATGTGTTTGTCCCCAGTTCCAGGGGAGTGCAGGAGCCCTCAGGCAGTGTGAGTGCAGATGTGTTTGTCCCCAGTTCCAGGGGAGTGCAGCCATGGTTTCCTTTGTTTCCAGAGCAGGATCTGACTGGCTGTTGGTGGGGGTTGCTCCTAGGAGGTGGTGTTCTTACTGGAGACTGATGCAGGGAGCTCCTGGTGACTTTGCAGTAAGAGGCTTGCTGCTGTCTTCTGTTAAGCAGATGCTGGAACAGTCTCTCTTGAAAGCCTGGCAGACATCTGGAGCTGCAGGGTTATTGTCAGCAGTTTGCAACTGGTTTGGTGGTAGCTGAACTAATTCACTGCCAAATATTGATGGCATTTACTTCTCCTTTAAAAAGTGAACATTTTTAACTCTGTGGCTGAGTTTTCTGGAGCCAGTGATTCCTTTTCCCCCTCCCTTTGCAGGGTGTAGGTTGGGCAAATGATTCTGGATTCTTTGACACCATCTCCTCTGTGGGATTGAGTTCTTGCTAGCATTGCAGTCAGGGCTGGTGCAGGGAATTGGTAGCTGAGGCTTTGAGATTTGTTTCTCACCCTTGCACTTTCTTTCCCCCCCCTCCCCCAAATCTCCCATGGATATTTGGTCTCCCTGTTCTTGCTCATCAAGTCTTGGTGTTGCTCATCAGAGTGCAGCAGCAGCAGCTTGTGCTCATTTCTGGGCTGCTTCAGAAGGTAAATGTTGCTGTTCATGAAAAATAGATTGGAGCTGCTGGGTAGCATCCAGACACTCCTAGAATGAGAGAGGTGCTGCAGTGTCTGCAGTGGTTCAGCAAGCGTGCACTCAGGCTCTGGATTGAAAAGGGATGCCAGGGAGAGGTGATGAAGTGTGCCATAGCTGCAGGAAAGCAGATCAAGGCTTGATTCACCCCTGCTATGAGGACAGGCTGGGGGAGCTGGGGTTGTTCAGCCTGGAGAAGAGAAGACTCCAGGGGGACCTTAGAGCTGCCTTCCAATGGCTGAAGGGATCCTACAGGAAGGCTGCAGAGGGACTTTGCATCAGGACAAGGGGGAATGGTTTGAAGCTGAGTGAGAGGAGGGGTAGATTGGATCTTTGGAAGAAGTTCATCAGGGAGGTTGGAGTAGGTGATCCCTGAGGTCCCTTCCAACCTAAGCCATTCTGTGAGCATAGAATCATAGAATTGTCAGGGCTGGAAGGGACCTCAAGGCTCAGCCAGCTCCAAGCCCCCTGCCATGGGCAGGGACACCTCACACCACAGCAGGTTGCTCACAGCCACCTCCAGCCTGGCTGCAAACACCTCCAGGGATGAGGCTTCCACCACCTCCCTGGGCAGCCTGTGCCAGGCTCTCACCACCCTCATGGGGAACAACTTCTTCCTCACTTCCAATCTGAATCTCCCCACTTCTAGTTTTGCTCCACCCCCCCCAGTCCTATCCCTCCCTGACACCCTCAAAGTCCCTCCCCAGCTTTCCTGTAGCCCCCTTCAGATACTGCTGTGCACTAGAACAGGGAGAAGCTGGCATAGCCAAGGAGCCTTGGCTCAGCCTGTCCTCACAGCAGAGGTGCTGCAGCCCTTGGGTCATCTTTGTGCCCCTCCTCTGGACTTGCCCCAACAGCTCTGTGTCCTTCTGCTGCTGGGGACACCAGAACTGGATGCAGGACTGGAGATGGAGTACAAAGAATGAAGTGTCTGAATGCAGTGAATTCTCTTTCTCCTCAGTGACCACTTGAGGATGTCATCCTGACAAGGTGACAGGAAGCACTGCACACTCCTTGAGTGCTGAAGCCCCAAGGTGTGGTGTGGCAGTGGGTGAAATAGGTGTGTGAACAATGCAAGTCCAGTGCCTGGACACTGGGAGTGACTTTGAAGTTTGATTTTAGCAGTCCAAAGGACAGATGAAGTTTCAAGGCTTAGTTCTTTCAGCTCTGGACTAGCTCAGCTGTCTGCACAGCTAATGCTGTGTGTGCAGCAGGGAACAGAGCCTGTGAGCAGAGGGTTTGGTTGCAGGTGGGAGCACTGAGTGGAAGAGGGGCACCCACATCTCCCTCCTAGCCCCTGAAGGTATCTTGAGGCTTGCCTTGGGTTCCTGCAGGAAAGCTCCCCCAGTCTTTTGCCTCTTTGCTGCCTCTCCCAAAGAGCTGCCAGGTCCCTGTGATGTCAGCAACACACCTTGGCTGTCTTCACATGCTCCTGCTGTCCTGTGTGCTGCAAAGGTTTAGCTGAGTCCTGCTGGTTCA
This sequence comes from Melanerpes formicivorus, assembly GCF_026170545.1. Lineage (NCBI taxonomy): Eukaryota > Metazoa > Chordata > Aves > Piciformes > Picidae > Melanerpes > Melanerpes formicivorus. Next base: position 2,655,554 of record NW_027142391.1, read on the forward strand.
GTAGCACTCAGTGGAATTCTGGGAGAGAAAGGGAGGAAAATGAAACTGGAAATGGGAGGAGGAAGGATACTGATAATACAGTGTGAGAGGAGAGTGTTGTGTCAATGGGAAGAGGAAGGACACTGATAATACAATGTAAGAGGAGAGTGTTGTGCCAGTGGGAAGAGGAAGGACACTGATAATACAGTGTGAGAGGAGAGTGTTGTGTCAATGGGAAGAGGAAGGACACTGATAATACAGTGTGAGAGGAGAGTGTTGTGCCAGTGGGAAGAGGAAGGACACTGATAATACAGTGTGAGAGGAGAGTGTTGTGTCAATGGGAAGAGGAAGGACACTGATAATACAGTGTGAGAGGAGAGTGTTGTGCCAGTGGGAAGAGGAAGGACACTGATAATACAGTGTGAGAGGAGAGTGTTGTGTCAATGGGAAGAGGAAGGATACTGATAATACAGTGTGAGAGTGTTGTGCCAGTGGGAAGAGGAAGGACACTGATAATACAGTGTGAGAGGAGAGTGTTGTGCCAATGGGAAGAGGAAGGACACTGATAATACAATGTAAGAGGAGAGTGTTGTGCCAGTGGGAAGAGGAAGGACACTGATAATACAATGTAAGAGGAGAGTGTTGTGCCAATGTTTGCCAGCAGGAGAGGGCTGAATGTTGAACAAGTCCAATTCTGGGAGCCCTGCATCTGAGACCTCCTCATTTTTCCTGTAGGAAAGGCAAAACCTCATCAAACCAGGTGCTGTGAGCTGCTTGCACAGACCAAGAACTATCAGACTTTTAATCTCTGTTTTTTCCCAAACACCTCTTGGCTCTTCACACAGGTCTGCCTGGCTGGGAGGGGGGCAGCAAAAGGAGTGTGTGAGGTTGGCATGCCTGAAATAGCTCTGTGAACTCAAGGAGCACGGCAGGAGCTTCCCTGCCTCTGAGCAGTTCCACCATCTGCAGTGTTCAGCTCCCTGAAACACACCTACCCTGTGCAAGCTGCTGCCTTGGAGCCTCACAACACCACCAAGCTCCTTTGGGAAGCTGCTGCTCTCAAGCTTGGCTTGAGGTGCTTTAGCATTCCTGCATGGGGCTGGAACTGAAGGCAGGGCTGTGGGGCTGGAACTGAAGGCAGGGCTGTGGGGCTGGAACTGAAGGCAGGGATGTGGGGCTGGAACTGAAGGCAGGGATGTGGGGCTGGAACTGAAGGCAGGGATGTGGGGCTGGAACTGAATGCAGGGCCATGGGGCTAGAACTGAAGGCAGGGATGTGGAGCCTGGGGAGGCAGGGCCATGGGGCTGGAACTGAAGGCAGGGCTGTGGGGCTGGAACTGAAGGCAGGGCCGTGGGGCCTGGGGAGGCAGGGCCATGGGGCTGGAACTGAAGGCAGGGCCAAGGGGCCTGGGGAGGCAGGGCCATGGGGCTGGAACTGAAGGCAGGGCCAAGGGGCCTGGGGAGGCAGGGCCATGGGGCTGGAACTGAAGGCAGGGCTGTGGAGCTGGAACTGAAGGCAGGGCCATGGGGCTGGAACTGAAGGCAGGGCCATGGGGCCTGGGGAGGCAGGGCCATGGGGCTGGAACCGAAGGCAGGGCTGTGGAGCCTGGGGAGGCAGGGCCATGGGGCTGGAACTGAAGGCAGGGCCATGGGGCCTGGGGAGGCAGGCTGGCAGCCCTGCTGCCTTTGTGAAGTGCCAGTTCCATTGGTGCTGTGCAGGGTTGGGTTTTTACTTCTGTTTTTTTCCCCCAGTGGAGCATTGCTTTGCCTTTTTTGGGGCCTTTCTTGACATGCTGAACAGAAGGGAGTTGCCTCTGTGGTGTGACTCTGGGATCTGGGATCTGGGCTTTGTTCCATGCTTCTGAGAGTCATTTAGGCAGCTCCATTTCTGCCTCTCCATCAGGAGAATGATTTTGAGGTTCCTCATCCCTGGGGGTGTGTGTGTGGCACATTTAGGTTCTAGCAGTTTCAAAAGCCTGGAAAAAAAGCCCCACCCCAAGCAAACCAACACAGTAAACCAGAATAAACCCATGGACACTCTTCCCCTCTCACTGCTTGGTAGCTGTTCCCAGCTGCTGATGGATTCCACTGGATTCAAGCCCCCACATGAAATTCCTTCAAACAGGGTGGGTAGCAGCAGAAGGAAATAACAGCACCGTGCCAAGGCTCCCCAGAAAAGGATCCCTGGAGGCTCTCCAGGCTGGCTGCTGCTCTCTCAAAGCAGAGCTTGGAACCAGGGCTGGCCCTGCGGGGTGCATTCCTCTTTGATGGGCCTGGAGTCAGAACCACCTCTCAAGCAGTGGCAGATGGCTCCCTCTGAGCTTTGGGTGGTTACATCAGGGTGATCTATGCCTGCTGAGCTGTGGGTTGCACTCAGAGTTGCTCTCCAAAGAGTAAATGGCACTCTGATCCGGGCTGTGGTTCAGCTGGTGCCTTCTCTGTGCTCCCAGCAGAGGCTGAGACCCAGCTCAGGCTGGGCTGGAGCAGCAGCTGGGCACCGAGCAGAGCAGAGCATTGTCAGCCTGCTGGAGCTGGCTCTGGGATTTGGTCTCCTGCATTTGTAGGGATCAGCCTTTCTTTGGCAGGGGGCAGTGAGATGGCAGTGGCTCAGCTTCCCAGAGCTGACATTTGCTCTCCTTTTCCCTCAGGCTGAGCAGCTCCACTGAGCAGAGCACTTCCTCGCGCCTCATCCGCAAGCACAAGCGCCGGAGGAGGAAGCAAAGGATGCGGCAGATTGACAGGGTAAGGGTGGCATCAGCTCTGCCCCGGGGCCTGAGCTGGGCTTTCCTGAGGGCAGCAGGTGTCTCTGTGGTGGAGGTGTCCCTGCTGACTGCAGGGGGCTTGGACAAGACAACCTTTGAGGGTCCCTTCCAACCCGATGCAATCTGTGACTCGGGAAGGGATCCAGAGCAGCTCTGTGCCCTGCTGCGTTCAGTGGGAAGGTTCCTTTGGCTCCACTCTACCCTGGACTAAACCTCTGACATTTGAAGCTCTGCAGCACTAGAGTCAAGCCTTTTTCTCCTCTCCCTTTCTCCTTTTCAAAGGGTTAGAGTGGATCTTAGGAAGAAGTTCTTCAGTAGGAGGGTGGAGAGATGCTGGAACAGGCTGCCCAAGGAGGTGGTGGATGCCTCCTCCCTGGGGGTGTTCAAGGCCAGGTTGGGTGAGGCCTTGAGCAGCCAAGTCTGGCAGGGAGGTTGGAGTAGATGAGCTCTGAAGTCCCTTCCAACCATTCTGTGGTTCTATACTCTTTGTGCTTTGCTTACAAATTCTACATGAAGCAGACTTTTGAGGCCACAGTGCCTTCTGGATTCATCAGCTCCCTGTGCCAGTCACACTGTTGATCAGTTCCCAAGGGCTTCATCCCCAGTGTCTGCTCATTTCTTTTGAAGTGCCTTGCTCTGAGCCACCTCAAACCTGGAGAATTTCTGCCTGTTGTGTTTTGCAGTCCTCCTCGTTCAGCAGCATCACCGACTCCACCATGTCCCTAAATATCATCACTGTCACCCTCAACATGGGTAAGGAGCTCAGCAGTGCTTGGGGTGATGGATGGCAAGTGACACTGCTGCCTTTGCTTGGGGTGTAGTAGCATTTGGAGCCAGCAGGAAGTTCCTTGATCGGAGGGGATGCCACTTGGCTCAAGGGTCAGGCTCAGTGATCTGAAAGCTCTTCTCCAACCAAACCAATTCTGTCAGTTCTGGGAACTGAACCAAGGGAATGGTAGCTGGGAGCTGCTGCCTCCTGGGGTCCTGCTCCAGTGCTGGATGGTTTTGAGCTGCTTGCACAAGCACATCAGTGTTTAGATCAGCTGGGGCTGTTCAGTCTGGAAAGGGCTTCAAGGAGACCTTCTTGTGGCCTGCCAGGATCTGCAGGGGGCTCCAAGAAAGCTGGGGAGGGACTTTTGAGGGTGTCAGGGAGTGATAGGACTAGGGGGGGATGGAGCAAAAGTAGAAATGGGGAGATTCAGATTGGGTGTTAGGAAGAAGTTGTTCCCCAGGAGGGTGGTGAGAGCCTGGCACAGGTTGCCCAGGGAGGTGGTGGAAGCCTCATCCTCATCCCTGGAGGTGTTTGCAGCCAGGCTGGAGGTGGCTGTGAGCAACCTGCTGTGGTGTGAGGTGTCCCTGCCCATGGCAGGGGGTTGGAACTGGCTGAGCCTTGAGGTCCCTTCCAACCCTGACACTTCTCTGCCTCTATAACCTTTGCTAATCGTGGCCCTGCTGATGTGTCGCTGAGAGAACCGAGCTTTCCAGGCTGGTGTTAGCTCTTCACTAGCATTCCAGTCACTTTGTTTGCTTTCCCCCCTCCCCCCCTTCCCTTCCACTTTCTCTCTGTGTAGAGAAGTATAACTTCCTGGGCATCAGCATTGTAGGGCAGAGCAATGACCGTGGTGACGGCGGCATCTACATCGGCTCCATCATGAAGGGAGGAGCTGTGGCGGCGGACGGCCGGATCGAGCCCGGGGACATGCTGCTGCAGGTTGGTCTCTGCCCCCCAAACACCTCCTGCTGCCTTGTGCTTCGGTGCCTCAGCTCACTCATCCCACCAGCTCCATGGGTTTTAGTCAGCAAGGGAACAGAATTCATTCATGGCTCAGGGAATCTTCTCATTTAAACCTTGAATTCTTTGGCCAACTCTGCTGGGCTCCTCAGGTCAAGAAGGACATGGAGAGGCTGGAAGGTGTCCAGAGAAGGGCAACAGAGCTGGGGAGGGGTCTGGAGCACAGCCCTGGGAGGAGAGGCTGAGGGAGCTGGGGTTGCTTAGCCTGCAGAAGAGGAGGCTCAGGGGAGACCTTCTTGCTCTCTCCAACTCCCTGCAGGGAGGTTGGAGCCAGGTGGGGGTTGGTCTCTTCTCCCAGGCACCCAGCACCAGAACAAGAGGCCACAGTCTCAAGCTGTGCCAGGGGAGGTTTAGGCTGGAGGTGAGGAGAAAGTTCTTCCCAGACAGAGAGATTGGCCACTGGGATGTGCTGCCCAGGGAGGTGGTGGAGTCCCCATCCCTGGAGGTGTTCCAGAGGGGATTGGATGTGGCACTTGGAGCCATGGTTTAGTTGTCAGGAGGTGTTGGGTGACAGCTTGGACTTGATGATCTCTGAGGTCTTTTCCAACCTTATTGATTCTATGATTCTCTGATTCTAGATTCTATGATTCTGTGATTTAATGATTCTATGTATCTGTGACTCTATGATGCTATGATTCTATGATGCTATGATTCTATCACTCTGTGACTCTGATGCTATGACTCTGTGACTGTGACTCTGTGATTCTCTGGGTAACTGATGCGCTCTGAGAAACAGGACTGCTGCAGCTGCTCAGAGGAGTGGAGAGAGTGAGAAGGCAAATAAATGTGGAAGCAAAGAATGCAAATGCCTCTTCACCTGCCTGTTGCCAAGCCTGACCTCTGCTCTTTGCCCCATTCCAGGTGAATGATGTCAATTTTGAGAACATGAGCAATGACGATGCCGTGAGGGTGTTACGGGAAATAGTCTCCAAACCAGGGTGAGCACAGCACTGAATCTCCTGCTGCTTCTCCTCCAGGGGCACTTAGTGGTGCTGGGCAAACCTCAGAGAAACCAACTTTTCCCTCTCAATAAAGCAAGCAGTGTGTGTGTGTGTGTGTGACTGCTGATCTCGACCCTGAGCTGCTCAGGGCGAATGATGGATGCCTGAGCCTGCTTCCAAAGTGGCAGCCAAAGGCAACAGCCAGAGGAGTTGCCTGGCTTCAGCAGCCCTGTTTGTTTCTGTGATGAGTGGTTTGGTATCTGCAGAGCTGATCATTTGGTTTCACCAGCAGTGCTCATGATCTGTGCAAAACATCCTGGTGCTGCTTTGTACTGAAAATAACCTTGCCCAGCATCTCAGAAGCCTTCTCAGGAGGTCCTTGGCAGCTGGTTGGACAGGAAGGGGTTTGTTTCAAAGAGGTCATTGTAGCAGCTGCAGCTTCTGCAGGAAAAGTTGAGTCACCTTCCTTTGTTTTCTTTCTTCCCAGACCTATCAGCCTAACAGTAGCCAAATGCTGGGACCCTACTCCCAGGAGTTACTTCACCATCCCCAGGGGTGAGTAGATGTTTGTGCTCTTTGCTGGGGTTCCTGTGGAGCCCTCAGGGTTCAGAAGGTTTGCAGCTGTTGGGACATCTGTTTTTTTCCCCCCACCACTTTGATGCCTCCAAGTTTGGGTTTCTTCTTCACTTTTCATTTTGGGAGGCAGGGCTTTCATATCCTCTGGCTGAGACCTCAGTGCCTGCTGACCTCGTGGGAGTTTCCCTTTTGGTTTACATGGTTGTGGGTCAAGATCTTAACCCTCTGGTGGCTGTATCCTTGTGGTCTCCAAAGCTTTTCAGTTTGATAGGAAGATTGGAGGATGACTGTGGTGCTGCAGAGCCTCACTGTGTCACATGGACACTTCCCAGAAAGAAATTAGCCTGAGCCTTGGTAGAAGCTGAGGCAAACCTGGTTGGAAATGATCTGCTTTGAGAACTTCTGGCTTAATAAACCTTCCAGCTCTCACCTTGACAAAACCCAGCTGCCTCCTGCTGGTGAGTCAAGATGGAAACCAGCCCTGAGAGGGTGAGGACAGCCTTGAAATCGATGTAGTAAACCGAGGAAGGTTACAGCAGCTCACTCAGTGAAGGCCCTTTGGAAAAGCAGCAGGATCCAAAGGAAAATTCCCACAAATCACAGAACTCAGCTGTGCTGCAAGCAGAGCTGGTGTGGCAGCCTGCCCTTGGCTCAGGAAGGTGCTTGAATCATTATCCAAGGCTAGCAGAGGTGCCTCTGTTGCAGGCTGAGCTGGGTGCAGTAACATCTGGGCTGTTGGGTGGGAATACCTAGCAGAAGCAGAGCTCCTTTAGAGAAGTTCTGGGTTTCAGGCAGTGGAACAACAGCCACTACAATGTAGACTATGGGGAAGCTCATCTGTGTGGCTCTTCTTGAGGTCTGGGTGTGATTTTCACTCTTCTCTGACACCAGGCTCTCCAAATGCTCTCTGTATGTCTTGCCTATGTACTTTGCAAGCCTACTCCAGCCCTACAAAGTGTCATGAGAGGGGAATTCCATGATGCCTGCTCCCTGCAAATACCCAGCTCTGGGCTTAGTGTTCTGCTTCACCTGCAGCAGGAGATTCTCTTTCTGCCTGAGTGGTTGGGTTTGATCCAAGACCCCTAGGAGCAGGGAGAGATTTCCCCTTCAGCAGGAGCAAAGCAGTTGGTAGTCACATCACAGCAAAAGCATGGAATGGCTTGGGCTGGAAATGACCTTAAAGATCCTTCAGTTCCAACCCCCTGCCATGGGCAGGGACACCTCTTTCTAGTTGCTCAGGACCTCATCCAACCTGGCTGTGAAGACTTCCAGGCTTGGAGCCTCCACAGCTCTGAGAATCTCACTGTCTAGGGTAACAGTCAATTTGTCTTCCTGGACTGGCAGCTTCTTCCCTTCAAGGGGAGGCATTTAACTTTCCTGCTGCAGTTCCAGGGAACAGGGATAGGATAGGATAGGATAGGATAGGATAGGATAGGATAGGATAGGATAGGATAGGATAGGATAGGATAGGATAGGATAGGATAGGATAAGGGAGGGGAGGGGAGGGTGGGGTAGGGTGGGGTAGGATGGGATAGGATAGGATGGGATGAAATGGAATGGAATTAGAATAGAATGGAATTAGAATGGAATGGAGTGGAATAGAATAGGATAGAATAGAATAGAATAGAATAGAATAGAATAGAATAGAATAGAATAGAATAGAATAGAATAGAATAGAATAGAATAGACCAGACCAGACCAGGTTGGAAGAGATCTCAAAGATCATCAAGTCCAGCCTATCACCCAGCACCATCTAATCAACCAAACCATGGCACCAAGCTCCCCATCCAGTCCCTTCCTAAGCACCTCCAGGGATGGGGACTCCAGCACCTCCCCGCAGGAGTGCCAGGAGTTTGTGGCACAGCTCCGTGGGGGCAGGCAGCTGCTGCTGCTGGCGAGGTGCTTCTCAGGGGGCTGTCTCAGGTGTGCTCTCCGAGCAGCAAGCACTTGCAGTTCCTTTCTCCCCTCTAGGTCGTGGTGCTTGCCGCAGCTCTGATTCCTTTCCGTTTGTCTCCCTCTCTGGTTGCCTTGCAGCTGAACCGGTGAGGCCAATCGACCCCGCGGCGTGGATCTCTCATACCACGGCCATGACGGGAGCGTACCCCCGTTACGGTATGAGCCCCTCCATGAGCATCACCACATCTACCAGCTCCTCACTAACAAGCTCAATTCCCGAGTCGGAAAGTAAGTCACACTGGGGCCAGCGCAGGGCAGGTGCCTTCTGCTCGGGGCCGGCAGCGCAGAGCTGTGCACAGAGCCCGGCCCAGCCGCAAGCGCCGTGAAAGCGACAGCCTCCGCCCGGCCCCCGAGGGCTGCCGTGGGGCTGGCAGCCTTGTGTGGGGAGCGCAGAGCCTTTGGCCAAAGGTCAGGAGCTGACACAGTGCTGCTTTCTGTCAGGGCTTGCCTTCAGGAAGGAGGTGGCTTCTCCCTGTTCAAGTTGCAAGGCAGGCTTCCAGCTCTCTCCCTTCAGACCCATGAGGTCCTGGCAGGCAGCAGGGGGGTCTGCTGCTTTCCTCTCCTCCCAGCTTTTATGTAGCTCCTGGAATTACTCCTCACCTTAACTGGAAGTGGTGTGGCAGCTCAGTGCCTTTTCCTAGCAGGTGTAGTAGCTCTTTAGGTAGTAGCAGCACCACTGGAGGGGAAACACATCTGCAGCAGGAAGCAAGTGAACCACTGCCCTGAGGAGTGCTTTAGCCTGAGATGTGTTTTCAGCCTGGAAAGGTGCTGAGGATTGCTGGGATCAAATGTACCTGCTGATTGCTGTCAAACAAGAGTCTGTCACTCTGCATTCCTCTGGAACCATTCATGTATTGTGTGCCTTGCTATACAGTGATGTGATGGGGAAGTGTGCAACACAGCTGCCCTCTCAAGCATACTTTGAAAAATAAAGGTTATTTGGGAGCAGAACCACACCTCTGGAGACAGCTTCTCATTTCTGTGCCAGTGACTGACAGTGTTCCCTTTCCTGAGTGTTTCCCTGACCCTGAGTGTGACCTCTCCTTCCTTCAGCCATCTTACCCACCCTGAGCACAGCAGGCAGCACCTCAGGGCCCTAGCTGCAAACAGCAACCTGCCCTGTGCACCTTTTGTGGCAGGGAAGACAAAGTTAAGGAGGAGTGGAGGAGGAGAGGGAGAGAGGTGAGGAGAGACTGAGCACTGAGCAAAGAGCTCCATGCAACATGAGGCTTGCTACCTTTTCATGTCCTAGTGCAAGGTTCTCTCTTGCAGCTTCTCTGAGGTCAGTGGCACTGGAAGCAAAGGGAATTGCAGTTCTGCAGTGCCTGGCTGTGAAGCTGGGAGCAGGGACTTGTCAGAGCCATCCTAGACAAGCCTGGCTCATGGGTCCTTGTCTTAAGTGTTGTGAATGTCTGCTGGTTAACTCTGGTGGTAGGGCAAGGCCAGGATAGTGTAGCTGGAGAGAGAGCTGCTTGCCTTCCCTCTGGCCTGCCTTTGCTCCCCAGCCTCTGGATCAGAAGTGAAGTTCTGATACCTGAAGCATTCACCCAGCCACCAGCACATCAGTGCTAGTGACTAAAGCAGCTGAGATGCTGGGGCCACCAGCCCTGTAGGAATCATTCTGTGTTAGCCTTTTATTGCCTCAGGTTCATTTCTTCCAAACCAGGACTCTGCAAACCAAGCCAGGCTGAGGTGTTTCAGAGGAGAATGTTCTCACAGTGCTTGGTGGGTGCTGGACTTGCTGGCCTCAGTCAGGGCAAGCTCTGCTCCTCTTTTACTCTGCTGAAGGCAGATTTCTCCAGCCCCTGCTCTGCCACTCCAGGACCCATTCCATGAGGAAGTGTTTCAGTGTTTCTTGCAAGTCTTGCTGCTTCAAAATGCAGTCCACAGGCATTGTTGGGAAGCTCTCTTTTACTCAGAGGATTTTAGCTGGAGGCCTCAGACTGGTTTTGCTCAATAGCATTCAGCCTGAGGTACTGCATAATGTCCTGAGGCCTTTTTTCCTCTGGGTAGATGTTTGTTTCTTGCCTCAAGTAAGGCTGCAAGCCAGAGGTGGTATTATATGTGGTGGGACTAGAGCATACACCTCTTGGATCACCAGGCTCTGCTACTGGGAGAAAAACCACCACTCTGAACCAGTAACCAAAGCCTTGAGAAAGAGCTCTGTGATAGACCTGGCTCCCCAGAAAGGAGTTAACTGTCTGTGAGGTTCCTCAAGATTGGCACATGGCTGTGGAGGGTGGTGGTCAGGTAGGTCAGGAGCTGTGAGTTCAGACCAAAGTGGAGGCATTTGAGATGGATATTAGACCACACTGGATGCATTTGAGATGAATCTTAGACCAGAGTGGATGCATTTGAGATCTTAGACCAGAGTGGATGCATTTGAGATGAATATGAGACCAAAGTGGATGCATTTGAGATGAATCTTAGAGCCAAGTGGATGCATTTGAGATGAATATGAGACCCAAGTGGATGCATTTGAGATATTAGACCGAAGTGGAGGCATTTGAGATGAATCTTAGACCACAGTGGATGCATTTGAGATGAATATGAGACCAAAATGGATGCATTTGAGATCTTAGACCCAAGTGGATGCATTTGAGATGAATATGAGACCAAAATGGATGCATTTGAGATATTAGACCACAGTGGATGCATTTGAGATGAATGTTAGACCCAAGTGGATGCATTTGAGATCTTAGACCAAAGTGGATGCATTTGAGATGAAGATTAGACCAAAGTGGATGCATTTGAGATGAATCTTAGACCCAAGTGGATGCATTTGAGATCTTAGACCCAAGTGGACACATTTGAGATGAATCTTAGACCCAAGTGGATGCATTTGAGATGGATATTCCTGTTCTGCAGCAGAGTTAGGAAACACTGAGGTGATTTGGCCAGCCTTGCTCTTTGGATACAGATCACAGGTCTCCAAGCCAATACACTTTGTTGCTCCCCAGGTACTTCACTCCAAGATTGGTTTGTTGTTGGGTTCCCCCCCAGCTCCCCCACCCAGACATGTTGCTTTTTGCCACTAACCAGACTAACTGCAAAGCCAAAGCAAAGTGTTAGTGTGTGTGCAAGCCTTGCAAGTGCATGCCTCGAGGGGCTGGGATGTTGTCATGCATAAAGCATTGCACAGGGAGGGGGAAGGAGGCATTTCCAGTTTCATTGTTTCATGCTGCTTGTACCTTTGGGCCAAGTGTTGGATGGCTGGAAAAGGACAAAAATCAGTTCCCTTGTGCTTTTGCAAGGTGGGTGATGAGGGAAGCTTGGGAGGAGGAGGGGAGGGAGGAAGGGTTTGTGGATTCCTGGTGGAGAAGTGTCTGAAACAAAGACAGGCCACAGGTGCTCAACATGAAGTTTCTAGGGCTGAGAAGAGGAGGAGATCCTAGGGAGGATAAGTGAGTTCTGCATAGAACACAAGGAGGCTGGTGGGCTCTTGGACCCCAGACTCACCCCACTGGGCTCTGAGTGTTAGCTGCCACTTTGCCTTTGTGTGCAGTAGAGAAAGACTTTGTAAAGGACCTAGAGCCCTACAGCAGGCAGCTCAGCTCAGCAGGGTGAAGCTCAGCCCTGTCCTTATGGTTCCAGTATAAAAGCTGGTCAGGAAATGCTGAAGCCTGTGAGGAGCCTCAGCTCTGCTCATAACCATGTGTGAAATCCCAGTGGAGCAGTGGCAGCTGCTGAGGCACTGGGGAGCAGTGGGGTTTGGATGTGTTCTGCAAGAAAAATGCAGGCCAAAGTAATGCTGGGGGAGGTGACTTGGTACCTGCCACCACTGGGATCCTGCAGAGGCTTCCCTGGAGGAAACCTCTGGCCTTCATCCTTCTGTAATTCCAATTCTCCTCAGCTCTGCTGATGTCCAAGTACTGCAGGGACAAAGGGACACTGAGACTCCTTCCCCATGCAGCCTGGTGTGGCCCCAAGTTAAAGAACAAGCCAAAAAACCACCTTGTCCTGCAGAGCTCTGCAGCACTGGGAGGCTGGGGGCTCTGCATGGCAGCCAGTGGTCAGAGAGCTCCTTGGGCTCCCTTTCCAGCACATCTCAGGGCAGTGAGGGTTGAAAGAGTGCAGTGCTGCAGCCGAGACACTCAGGGACTCAGCAGCATCCCAGCGACTCAGGCGGTGGCACTGAGCACTGGAGAGCTGATGGGTGCTGTAGTTTATGCCCTTGCTGAGGGTGCCCTTGGGAACCTTTGTGCCTTTATTGCAGCCCTAAAGCTGTGCCTTGCAAGGGTTTCCATGCAGGCTGGGAGCTGAGAGGTTCTTTGCAGGCTGGGTTGGTTTCAAAGAAGCATTTAACCTTTCTTCCTTTTAGAATTAGAAGAGTCTCCCTTAACTGTGAAGAGTGACATGGCCACCATTGTCAAGGTCATGCAGCTGCCAGACTCAGGCCTTGAGATTCGGGACAGGATGTGGTTAAAAATCACCATCTCCAACGCAGTGATAGGTAAGCAGATCCCAGGAGGGCTGGGGGGCAAAACCCAGCAGTGGCTTTTGGGAAGCAGGCTGAAGAAACCACCTCTCTGTGATGTAGTTTTCTTTCCCTGTCTACAGCCTCTCCTATTCCCTTGACTTGGCACCTAAGTGTGGCAGGAAATCATTAAGAGAGAGTCCTGTGTCCAGTTCTGGGCCCCTCAGATGAGGAAAGATGTTGAGGTGCTGGAAGGTGTCCAGAGAAGGGCAACAAAGCTGGGGAGGGGTCTGGGGCACAGCCCTGGGAGGAGAGGCTGAGGGAGCTGGGGTTGCTTAGCCTGGAGAAGAGGAGGCTCAGGGGAGACCTTCTTGCTCTCTCCAACTCCCTGCAGGGAGGTTGGAGCCAGGTGGGGATTGGGCTCTTCTCCCAGGCAAGCAGCAGCAGAACAAGAGGACACAGTCTCAAGCTGTGCCAGGGGAGGTTCAGGCTGGATGTTAGGAAGAAATTCTTCACAGAAAGAGAGTTAGGCTGAGCTGTGACAGGAGCATTTTGAGCCCATTGCAACAAGGCTGCTGCCCTGGGCAGCCTGATCTAGTTGAGGATGCCCCTGCTGACTGCAGAGGGGCTTGGCCTGGATGCCCTTTGAGGTCCCTTCCAACCCAGCCCGTTCCCTGAGTCCCGTGTGAGTTCTCTCCCTGGCACAGGAGGTGTGGTGGGCTGTGTGATAATCTGAGGACTGAAATAACCACAAGTAAGAGGTCAGTCTGGCTCAGGTCACGCTGTGTCTCCTCTTCCTGTTGTCCCTGCAGGAGCAGATGTGGTTGACTGGCTTTACACACACGTGGAAGGCTTCAAAGACCGGCGGGAGGCCAGGAAGTACGCCAGCAGCATGTTGAAACATGGCTACCTCAGGCACACTGTGAACAAAATCACCTTCTCTGAGCAGTGCTATTATGTCTTTGGAGACCTCTGTGGCAGTAAGTTCCCCCCTGGGAGGGACAAAGCTGTGTGTGTTGTCTGTTGGGTGCTCCCAGGATGCAGGGAGCAGAGCCCTGCAGGACAGGTTGGGTGCTCAGAGCGTTCTGAAGTCTGCCCAGTGGTTGGATGAGCTCTTCACACAGGGCACTGCACTGAGGCTCAAGGGAGCCTTTCACTGAGGCTCAAGGGAGCCTTTCACTGAGGCTCAAGAGAGCAGGGTTTGTTGTCTGGTGGTGCTGCAGGTTTCCTGCTTGTCCTCAGTTTCCAGGCTGTGGAATGGGGATGGTTCCTCCCTGACTTCTGGACATGCTTCCAGCGTGCTTTGGTGCTCGGCAATAAATCCGATGTGTGTGTGTGGGGCTGGGTCCCTCTTGTCCCTCAGCACACTAGGTGCTGGGTTAATTGTTAACAGCATTGCTAAAGTGCAGGAATCAGCTGCCAGGTGAGAGCAGAGTCTCAGGCTGCTCTTCTCTTTTGCAGATATGGCTGCACTGAACCTTAACAATGGTTCTAGTGGAGCCTCGGATCAGGACACCCTTGCTCCACTTCCACATCCTGCTGCTCCCTGGCCACTAGGCCAAGGGTACCCCTACCAGTATCCTCTGCCCCCTCCATGCTTCCCACCAGCATACCAAGACCCAGGCTTTAGCTATGGCAGTGGCAGTGCAGGGAGCCAGCAAAGTGAAGGTAAGAGGATTCCTTTGGTCTTTCTTTGTCCAGCTGTCATTATCCCTAACCATTGGCTTGAGTCCCTTTGTGCTGTCTGTGCCTCTCTGTCTTGTGGTTCTCTGTGCTTCCTGCATGGGTTTGGTGTGACTGCCCTCAACCAGAACTGTTTGGGGATGGGATGGAGGGGGTTAGCCTTTCAGCTCTGGATTGAAACTGCCAGTCAGCAGAAGACAGCAGAGCAGAACATGCTCTGCACACTTACCCTGGAGTTCTGCACCTGCCTGCAAAATGCCACTGGGGGCTAGAGCCAAGCTCCCATGGTGGCCTGGGCCATCCAACAGCACCACACAGTAAACTGCTGCTTAGATGGTGCTGATCAGGCCAATGGTAATGACTCAATTGTCCAACCTGGTAAAAGAGAGGAACTGTTGCCCCCCTTTTATAGAGGTCAGAGCCACTGCAGCCACTTGGTAGTGCTAGAAATGAGAGCATCTCCTTGCTGCTGGAGCAGGGCTTAGAACCAAGGAGCTCTTGGGTTTTCACTTCAGTGCTCAGTACAAAAGGAAAATCACTCTCTCTGCTTGTGTCAGGTGGGCAGACAGGTGGTTTACAGGGCTGCAACCCTGCTCCTAGAGCTGCCACCCTGCTCACAGGGCTGCAACCTTCCTCCTAGGGCTGCAACCCTGCTCACAGGGCTGCAACCTTCCTCCTAGGGCTGAAACCTTGCTCCTAGGGCTGCCACCCTGCTCACAGGGCTGAAACCCTGCTCCTAGGGCTGCCACCCTGCTCGCAGGGCTGCAACCTTCCTCCTAGGGCTGCAACCCTGCTCCTAGGGCTGCAACCTTGCTCACAGGGCTGCAACCCTGCTCACAGGGCTGCAACCTTCCTCCTAGGGCTGCAACCCTGCTCACAAGGCTGCAACCTTCCTCTTAGGGCTGCAACCCTGCTCACAGGGCTGCAACCTTCCTCCTAGGGCTGCAACCCTGCTCCTAGGGCTGCAACCTTGCTCACAGGGCTGCAACCCTGCTCACAGGGCTGCAACCTTCCTCCTAGGGCTGCAACCCTGCTCACAAGGCTGCAACCTTCCTCCTAGGGCTGCAACCCTGCTCACAAGGCTGCAACCTTCCTCTTAGGGCTGCAACCCTGCTCACAAGGCTGCAACCTTCCTCTTAGGGCTGCAACCCTGCTCACAGGGCTGCAACCTTGCTCCTAGGGCTGAAACCTTGCTCCTAGGGCTGCCACCCTGCTCACAGGGCTGAAACCTTCCTTCTAGGGCTGCAACCCTGCTCACAGGGAGGAGAGTCTCTTCTGTAACAGACAGCAGAGAAACAAGACCAAGGAAAGCCACCACTGCCTGGGTTAAACCCCTGAGCTCCTCCTTTCCTGCCCTAGCATAGCTCTGTAGTGCCTTGTCAAACCCTGGTGAATCAAAGTGAGGCCATTCTGGGCCCATCCAGTTTGGTTTGATCACTTCCAGAGTGAGTTTTGCTTGTGGAAGTGGCTGCCAGTCATGGCAGGGTGAGGGTTGTCTCTGGGGTGGGTTTTTTTGGGGGTGCACATCTGGGGACTTTGATGCAGCTTCTTCCTGTGAGGTTTTGCAGAAGTGGACAAAAGAATTTCCTCACAGGACCTTGCTCAGAAGGTTTGTAGCTTTGTTGCTTCCCACCTCACCTCTCCTGCTGGCTTGGACCCTTCTGGAGGAGCTTAGGGAAGGTTGCCCTGGAAGGCCTCCACCAGTTGTCCTCTCCAGAGGTGTCCAAGGTGGCCTCCAGGTGGTTCAGGCCTGAGGAGCAGCCCAAGGCCTCCATGTCCAAGGCCAGGAGGAGCTCAAGGAGCTTCTGAGGTCCTCTTGCTTGGGCAGGAGGAGGAGGAGGGAGAGGTCCTGCTTGGAGCTTGAGGGTTCCTCTGGAAGCTCTCCCAAGAAGTCCTCTCCAGCTTTGGAGGACCTCTTGAGGTCAACCTCCTCCAGCAGCTGCCCTGAACCTGCCCTGGACTCCCTCAGCCTGACCACAGAGAACCTCTTGAGCTTTCCACCAGATGGATCTCAGCCTCTCCTCCACCACCCTCAAGGTCTTTTCCACCCAACCCTTCCACCACCTCCAGGAGGTCCAAGGTGAAAGCTCCTCAGGCCAAAACCAGTGGCTGGGAGGAAGCTCCTGATGGTACCCAGAGGTTTTATTGCTGCAGGCTGATTGTGCTGGCAAGAAGGGGATGATTTTTTTGGGGGGGGCTATGTTTTGGCAGCTGGTCCTGTGGGCAATAACAATGGTTAGCCCCCAGCTGCTGGGAGAGGAAAGGTTTGGTGCTTCATCCATGCAGCCTGCTGAAAGGCACCAAAGGTGTTGGATTCTGGAGGGGTTTTCCAGCTCTTTCCTTTGCTCTTCTCAGGGAAGCTACACTTCAGTGTTGTTTCTTGCTTTGTAACTGTTATTCCCTTGTTTTGTTCTGAGCAAGCATTAGACTGAAGGATTCATAGAGGAGTGGCTGACTCTAGGGGATTGGTAAGCTTCAAATGCCTCCATGATAACAATGATAAATCCACAGCATGACCATTTAGACTCTTGTGACCCAAGTGTTTAGCTGTATATATATTTCCCCCCCACCCCCTTCCCCCTTTTATTTGTTTGGTTTGGGTTTTTTTTTACCCCCTCCTCCCCTTCCCTTTAATTGTCTTGGAAGCTCAACCTGTCCCAGTGCACAGCAGCATTTCAGACCTCAGCTCTTAGGTTGGGCTGCATGCCCCCAAGACAGGCCAGTCCCTGGCTGCCAAGAAGGCAGCAGCACAAGGCTCAGAAGGACTCTCTGACTGTTCTGTGACAGGATTTCAAGGCATGGGATGGAGAGAGTGCCCCTCAGCATGCCCAGAGGAGAACAGCTATGCTGCCTGCCGTGCTTAGCTGCAGTGCTAGATGGATTCTGCCACCTTAGATTAGGCTGCTCTGATGGTGGATGGTTGCTCTGCCATCTCTGCCATGTACCCAGTGTGAAGGGCAGCTGCAGAGAGTCAGATTCTTCTGAGGTGAGAAGTCAGCACTAACCACTTGACCTGCAGTTGAAAAGCATCTCCCCACTGGAAGCAGCCAAAGGTCTTGTGTTAAGCTCAGGGGTTTGGCCCTGGGTGTGAGGATGCTCAGCGTGACCAAGGGTGCTAGAGAAGGCAGTCAGCTTCTTCTGGAAGAGGTTTTGCTGATAGAAGAGAACAGAGGCAATAGCCTGCACCTCATTTGCTCGAGGCAAGCCCCAAGTGTCTGCTCCTTCCTTTTGCTCCTCTCTGCAGCCAGCTGGGTGCGGCGGAGCCTTGGGCTTCCAGCCGGTAGTTGCAGAGCAGCCGCTGCTTTCCCTGCCAGCTCTGAGGTGTCTCCGTGTCCCCGTGCATGGCACAGCCTCCTCGGCTTCCTTCTCCCCACTCTCATTGCTCAACCCCATCAGCCACCAGCACACTCGAGCCCGGTTTGCTCATCCTTGCGGCCATCCCGCCGGTCGTGCCGCGCCCGGATCCGTGGGGTTCGGTGGGAGCCTCCGCGGGGGACGCAGCGGCGCACGGGGGGCCCTAATGCCGCTTCTCTCGTGGCTTTTAGGAAGCAAAAGCAGCGGCTCGAACCGAAGCACCAGCGAGAACAGCAGGAGGGCTCTTGGCAGGGAGAAGGACCGTAAGTCGGCCGGCAGCGGCAGCGAGTCGGAGCACACCGCCCGCAGCGGCGGCGGCGGCGGCGGGGGGCGGCGGGAGCGACCCTGCAGCCAGCTCAGCCACCGGAGCCACGGCTCCGCCACCGCCCACAGCGAGAGGAGCCACCACAGCCATCATTCTTACGGGCCTCCGGGAGTGCCACCCCTCTACAACCTCCCCAAACTGGGCTCCAAAGTCTACGGGACGAGCGGACCCCCCGGAGGGCCGCCGGTGAGGGAACTGAGCTCGGTGCCTCCGGAGCTGACGGGCAGCCGGCAGTCCTTCCAGAAGGCTATGGGCAACCCTTGCGAGTTCTTTGTTGACATCATGTGAGGAGAGGAAGTGCCTTCAAGACTCTGCTTGGGGAAGGGCTGGGCGGGGCGGGGGGCGGGGGGGGAGGGAGGGGATCGATTGTCGTTCGGGTGTTCTTTGTCCCCGGGGGAGCGGGGTGGGCGATTCGGCGAACGCTAAAGAGAAGAAGCTTGGCTGCCTCGCACCTTCACGCCTTGCTGGCTGGCAATCGCCTCGCAGGAAGATCCACGCAGCACAACAAAAAGTACAACCCCACACACACAGAGAGAAAATCAATCCAACCCAACCCCCCTCCCCCCAAAAATGAACAAAAACAGAACCCCCAAGGAAGCAAAAAGAATTCTCCTGGGATTGTGAACCATCAGCGAATTTCCTTCGACCTTTTCATTTCCTTCCTTCCCTCTCCCCCCACCTCTCCCTCCTTGTTGGACTGGCTTTGGTACTTGTGGCACCTCCTTCAGTGCACAGTTAGTGTGAGCTTTCTGGGGGGCTGAGTCAAGGCCTCTTTGTTTCACCTGACTTCTAAAGTTCCAAGAATGCATAGTAGCACTTTTGTTTTGGGGGGGTTTATTTGATTTTTATTTGCCCCACTTCCCCCCCCCCCCCTTGCTTTTGTTATTTTCTCCTCCAAGGAAGAAATGACTCTCGGCTGGTATCTGGGATACTGCCTGTGGAATGCTGCTCCTTGGAGGCCTCAGTCGGCACTCAGCAGACACCTGCAAGCGTAAGGACAGCTCCTGCCTGGAGAGGAGCAGGCTCAAAGCAATTCCTAGCAGAAGGCAAAGGCCCACGTGGCTACCTTCTGCTGCTGCCTAGGGTGAAGAAATCTTTCTTCCTTTCCTCTCTCTCCCCTCTTTCTCTCCCCTCTTTCTCTCCCCTCTTTCTCTCCCCTCTTTCTCTCCCCTCTTTCTCTCCCCTCTTTCTCTCCCCTCTTTCTCTCCCCTCTTTCTCTCCCCTCTTTCTCTCCCCTCTTTCTCTCCCCTCTTTCTCTCCCCGCTTTCTCTCCCCGCTTTCTCTCCCTTCTCTCCCTCTTTCTCTCCCTTCTCTCCCTCTTTCTCTCCCTTCTCTCCCTCTTTCTCTCCCTTCTCTCCCTCTTTCTCTCCCTTCTCTCCCTCTTTCTCTCCCTTCTCTCCCTCTTTCTCTCCCTTCTCTCCCTCTTTCTCTCCCTTCTCTCCCTCTCCCTCTTTCTCTCCCTTCTCTCCCTCTCCCTCTTTCTCTCCCTTCTCTCCCTCTCCCTCTTTCTCTCCCTTCTCTCCCTCTCCCTCTTTCTCTCCCTTCTCTCCCTCTCCCTCTTTCTCTCCCTTCTCTCCCTCTCCCTCTTTCTCTCCCTTCTCTCCCTCTCCCTCTTTCTCTCCCCCTCCCTCTTTCTCCCTCCTCTCCCCCTCCCTCTTTCTCCCTCCTCTCCTCCTCTCTTTCCTCCTCCTCTCTCCCCTCCTTGCCTTTATTTTGGTGTGTTTTAAGGTATTACTCTGTCAAGGGAGTGGTGGAGTCTTGCTGCTGTATGTGTTCCTTGTGCAGAACGCTGCAAGTTATTGCATTTCCTGTCCCCATGGTGAGGTGGTGTAGCTGCAGGTCTGCTCCTGGGCATCTCGGGTCACATCCTGCTGCTGAGGGATGTGTCTGGTTCTTCTGCTTCTAGCACCCTCCCTTGCTTAAAAGTTGCTTCCCCAGGACGATTGCTGCTGCACAGTTCTGCCAGTGTAGCTGCAGGTTCTCCCTTCTGCAGGGGCTGTGCACCCCTGGGTCAATCCTGCTCCCACTGGCACATGGCTGTTCATCTGGGTCACCTCTTGTTCCATTCTTTATTTCTGAGCAGGATCTTCCCTTTGGCCATAGAAACCTGGAGGTGCCTGATCCCAACTGCAGTGTTACCTGAGGGGATGTGTTCTGAACACAGATGGGGGCTGGCTAGGTGGGGGAGGGGGGCTGAGAGCAGTCCAGAAATGGCACAATGAATGAATCTTTCCCCCTGAGGCAGAGCAAGACCTGGGCTAAAGCTCCTGCTGGGGAGCTCTGACTGAAGCAGCTGCTGTTGTCTGTCCCCAAGGTTTCATTACTGTGTGTTTTGCACTCTAAGGCTATGGATGCTTGCTAAAGCACATTCAGGAACCTTCCCTGAGGTTTGAGAGAAGCTTTTCTGAGGTACCTGAATGAAGGCATGGTGAGAGCACAGCCACACTCTCTTCTGGTGGCTCATTTAATGGGCAGTAAGTGCTAAGCTGCAGTCACTTAGTGGCATTTGACCACGGGGCCATGCCTCAAGTTAAATCCTCCCTTGTGAGCTGCCTGCTTCTGGCAGCTTGTGGGGCAGGTGCTCTAAAACCAGGCTTTACTGCATGTAAATATTCTCTTCCCTGGTGAACACAGAAGCTTCTTTTTGTTATGGTCCATGCTTGATGGGTAGTGTGAGTATCCAATAGGAATGGCAAAAGAGATCATGGTCTTTCTAGCTGCCTGGACTTCCACCTTCCTTGGCCACCCTGGAAAGTGGTCCCATTCTGTGTGTTCATTCTGGGAGGTTTCTCACTCCTTTTCCTCCTGCAGATCTGTGGCTGAACAGATCCCTGCTAGAGAAGCTCAGAGTAGCATTTTCAGCTGCCTGTGTGGATTGGAGATGGAAGCCTCAGGAGGGAGCTGGGTATTTGGGAAGCAAGCTGTGTGTCTCTCAGGCTGGGTCCTCCACTTGCTGGGCTTCTAAACTAGCTGAGGGCTTTGGGAGAGTTTTCTTGACCCAGAACCTCCCCAAAAGGCTACAGAAGGTTTGTGAAAGCAATGCCTTCGCTGTCCCCCACCTGCTGGGCTTGCTGAGACTGCAAAGAGCAGCACTACCTAAAGCCTCACTGCACACCAGCAGCCTTCCTTTTCCTTCCCTCCTCCTAGCAGCGCAGCAGAGATGCTAACAAAACTCAGCCAGCTGTTTGAGAAGGTTGACATTCAAGGCCATGCAATAAGTCAGGGTAAGAGAATTCTCTCTTCCTGCTGTGCCTCCAGGAGACACTGTTGAGGAGGCTGTGACTTCACTGACAATCACCTCTGCTTCTGCTTTCCAATTCACTTCATTTTCCCTGCTCTCATTTCTAGGACAGGGATTTTTTTTCCCCCCTTTTGTCTTTCCCTGGCTCACTTTGTCTGAGGGCAGAACTCACAGAGCTGGAGGGGGGGAAAAAAAGACATTTGAATGAGAGATTTCCATAAGGGATTAGGAGCTGAGGGCTAAGCTTGCACCCAGGGAAGAGATGTGTTTGAATCCCCTTTTGTCTTCTCCAGGGTTGCAGTTTACACACCTGCTGGAGTTTGGGGTTTGGGGATCTGGGGGGCTTTGTTTTGGTCTTGTTGTTATGCTGTTAGCAGAACCTGTTCTGTGTCTTGCTGGTCTTTGCTGCTATGTTGAAAGGACTGTGTTAGATACTTGTGTGTTTGTGGGTAGCTCTGGAGTGAGGCTGCCAGCCCCAGAGCACGAGTGTGGGGGGGAAAAGGATTTCTCTGCTGAGGAGATCAGGCTGCTAAAGCCAGCCTGAGGCAGCTTCACCCACAGGCAGGCTGCCATTCCAGGCTGGTAGGGAGTGCTCTGTACAGCCATGTGGAGCCTGCTGTTGACAGAGAGCAGCAGGAGGATGTAGATGCCCCCTTCTGTGAGCAGTGCAATACAGGATGGCCACTGGGTGTGAAACAGAAGCTTGATCCTCACCTTGTGGCACGCAGGGGAGAGGCTGCGTGGAGCCAGTGGAAAGTTAGGCCTGGAACATTGCTAGCTCTTGGTTTTCAGAGGTGAGTGAAGGCAGGAGATCTGCCAGGTCCCATCCCTGCCTCTCAGTGCATGTGCATGTCTCTCTGCCCCAAGGGGGCTCAGGGCCTGACCTGCAAGTGTCTCCATTGGGGCAGTACCTCCTGCGGAGCACAGTGCCACCCGTGCCCACCAAGCTCCTTGCAGTAGGAAGGTCTGGGCCAGGTGGATGGAAGTTCAGAGGCTGGAGTCCTGCAGAGCTGTCTGTCCCTCTCCCCAGGGCCTGCAATCTGTCTGGGATCTCATGTCAAGTAACTGGCCCTGAAGGTCCCTGACTACAAGGAGCAGTTCTGGGTTTGCTGCTTTAGGGCATGGGAACAGCCTGGGAACAGCCTGGGAGCAGCCTGGGAACAGCCTGGGAGCAGCCTGGGAACAGCAGCCTCCCGCAGCTGCCATCTCTGTTCTGGAGGTGAGAGCCCTCAGCACCTGCCTGTGCTCTGCAGCTGAGCTGAGTGCTCCTGCAGACCTGCCCACAGCTTGGAAGGAGGACTAAGAGGTATGCTGGGGGAGACCATGTGGTGAGAAACCAGTGTGGGATGCCATCTGCTCCCCAGAGGAGGCCACATCAGTAGGGGTGATGCGTCCCCACCCTCCAGGTTCACTCCAAGGAGCAAAACGTTGTGGCAAGTAAGTCTTAAAAGCACTGCTATTGTCTTTTCCCTCCTGCTTTTCAAAGCTCACAGTCCCCTGGACACTTGATCCAAAGGTATGTTGGATGGCAAGCAATGATGCCCAGACACTGACTTTTGCTCTCCTTTCTGCTCCCTCCACGTGGGGCAAGCCCCCTGCCTCGAGACCTGACAGCTCACGAGTGGGTGTCATTGGGTAGTGGGTTTGGGTTTTGCATTTAACTGGGATTGTGATGAGATGGAGTTCAAGTTCCTCCTTCTAATCAGTGATTAGAAACAAAGGAGGTGAAAAAAAAAAGAGACCTGTCAAGAGTTTTCTGTACAGTAGAGGAACAAAGTGACATGGAGTTAAAGAATGAAATCCTTCCCTCCCCCCTCTCCTCTCTCCCCTCAGACTCTCACCTGCCCTAGAATTGGTTCTACTCAAAGAGTGACCTCTCACTAGCATGGACTGCACTGTTCCTGTTAAATGTCTATTGCATCATTGAATTATTTCCTTTCCTCTCTCTCTCCCTCTTTTGTTTTTGTAGATATTGTATTAAAACCCAAGTGTCTGTATAGTTAATATATAGCAGCTTATGTGTAAAGGCTATTTTAAACACTAAAAAGCTTTTAATTTTATGTGATAACCCCAGTGGGTGGCTCCAGTTCTTTGCACCTCCTCCATCAGCTTTTCCTTCTGGCTCTGGCCAGCCTGATCCAGGGTGGGGTGTCCCTGCCCCCCATGGCAGGAGGGTTGGAATGAGATGATCCTTGTGGGGCCTGCCAACCCTGACTGATTCTGTGATGCTATGATCCAGGAAGGGGGAGAGCTTGGTTGCAGCTCTGCTTTCCACATTGGGCTTCTCCATTTAAGAAGGACATTGAGAGTCTGGAAGGTGTCCAGAGAAGGGCAACCAGGCTGGGGAGGGGTCTGGAGCACAGCCCTGGGAGGAGAGGCTGAGGGAGCTGGGGTTGCTTAGCCTGGAGAGGAGGAGGCTCAGGGGAGACCTTCTTGCTCTCTCCAACTCCCTGCAGGGAGGTTGGAGCCAGGTGGGGGTTGGTCTCTTCTCCCAGGCAAGCAGCAGCAGAACAAGAGGACACAGTCTCAAGCTGTGCCAGGGGAGGTTCAGGCTGGATGCTAGGAAGAAATTCTTCCCAGAGAGAGAGATTGGCCACTGGAATGTGCTGCCCAGGGAGGTGGTGGAGTCCCCATCCCTGGAGGTGTTCAAGAGGGGCTTGGATGTGGCACTTGGTGCCATGGTTTAGCTGTCAGGAGGTGTTGGGTCACAGGTTGGACTTGGTGATCTCTGAGGTCTTCTCTAACCTTATGGATTCTATGATCTATGAATTTCAGCCTCTGGGCAGGAGGAGGTGGTTTAGGAGCTGAAGATGATAGGCAGCTGGGAGCTGCATGGGGTTTATGGTGCTTCAGAAGTGCTTCCAGTCCAGTGTGTGCCAGGGACCCTGTCAAGGCTCATTGCCAAGCTGAGTCACAGATGATTGGGGTGCAGGGGCTGGACCCCTCCCTGCAGGTTACTGCCACCTGAGTGGACACAAGACCTCACCATTCCTCACAGGTGCTGCAGCTCTGAGCTACTGACCAACACTGAGGCAGAAGTTCTGTCCCCTTCAGCTGCTCTTCATGATTGAGCTTCTCCCTCCCTCAGCATGGCAGGAGTAGGGACACAGGGGAGGCTGAAGCCAGTTTGTGAAGCAAAGGACACAGGGAGGCTGAAGCCAGTTTGTGAAGCAAAGGACAGAGGGGAGGCTGAAGCCAGTTGGTGAAGCAAAGGACACAGGGAGGCTGAAGCCAGTTGATGAAGCAAAGGACACAGGGGAGGCTGAAGCCAGTTTGTGAAGCAAAGGACACAGGGGAGGCTGAAGCCAGTTTGTGAAGCAAAGGACACCAGGGGAGGCTGAAGCCAGTTTGTGAAGCAAAGGACAGCTGGAGGAGAGATGTTGCAGGTATGAGCTGGAGCAGGTTTTGCTGCCTGCAGACCTAGGGGATGGATCTGCTGGCAGAACCCATCAGTGCTCCAAGTGACTATTCCCTCTTCCTGCACCCAAACTCCAGCAGGCACAAGCTAGGATCATTAGGACACCATGCTGCAGACTAAGTGGTAAGCCTTAAACCATGCTCTGTTTGTCATGCAAGGTAAGGGCTCCCAGCCCAGGTCTGAGTGGTTCATGGGCAGAGCTCTGAATCTGAGGCAGGTTCTCTCTTGTGAGCTGGTAGAGATCAAGCAGCCAAGGGAGAGACAAAGCTATTTTGGGGCAGCTGTTACAAATGGAGGCACTGTTTGCTCTGGCTTGGGGTAGAGTGATTTGCACAGCTCCTCATTTCCCTCTGTCCTCTCCTCATGTCCTTTGCAAGCATGCTAATGACTCACAAATGAGACTCTGCTTGCAGGGCTCCCCACATGCTCCCTGTCAAGCCACATCTGTGGGCATAGGATGCAAAGTGGTCTGAGGCAGCACTTCCCAGGGAGGTGGATGTTAAATGGTCACCATTTTGGGTGTGCTCTGGCAGCCTTTTGCTCCAGGGCCTGATGGACTCCAGCTGGCCAAGTGTCAATTGTCTGCAGGTGACTGGAACTCCCTGGCCAATTTCCTCACCTGTCTCTCCCTTCCTCCATTTCCTCCCACTCTGCCCTGTGCTCCTAAAAGCAGAGGAGGAAGCACTCTGGGAGGGCTCCAGCTCTGCTGCCAGAAAGAAGCAGTGGAGGTGAATGGGATTTGGGTTGGGTTTTTTTTTCTCTTCTCTGTTTCTGGAATGATGATCAAAAGTTGCTCAATGCTTCTCTGCTCTGAAGTCCCAGCACTGAGGTGAGGAATACTGCTGAGGTCCTCATGAAGACTCTGCTGCAGGCTCCAAGGACTTCCAGGTTAGATGTTTGCTCTATTTTAATCACACTGAGAGCTCTCAGAGAAGAGAGCTCACCACAGATGTATGAACACAGGGCAGAGATACTTCCTCCCCTTACTTTGTCCCCTTTGCTGAGTGTCCCTCTGGGTAGGGGATGTTTGTCTGCTGATCTGGGCCTGGCTTTGGAGGGGGGAGGAGCTTTTTGCTGTGGCTTTGGGTAGAGTGATTTGCACAGCTCTGCCATTTCCCTCTGTCCTGTCCCCATGTCCTTTGCAAGCATGCTAATGCATCACAAATGAGGTGAAATGTGCATGGCCAACATCCTCTCTGTGACCTGCCTACAGCTGCCTTTGCAGGTCAGAAGGGGTTGTACAGGTTCTGGGAAGCATTAGGGAGTGAAAGAGTTGATTGTGGTTGGGGTTTTTGTTTTCCCCATTTATTTAACAGAAACTGAACTCTTGGCTTTGGAAAGTGGAGGGTTTGGGTCATGACTGATGCCAGGGCTGGTGGCAGTGGAGCTCTCTGGGGGCTGGGGCTGGTGGCAGAACTGATTCACAGCTGTGTCTCTGGAGTAGCTCTCTAGCAGTTCCCCCTCTTCATTTACTGGTTGTCTTCACAGCAAAGTGGCCTGGGTGAGGCTTCAACCTCAGATGGCCAAACCTGAGAGATTTGCATGAAGTGTTGGTGCTGGAGGATGTTTGCTGAACTGAGCCTGCTGCTGGAGCAGGTGGCTGGCTGTGGAGTTGATGGGTCCTGCGCTGCTGGGGCCTTGGAGCTCGTTGAGCAGAGCAGAGCCCTGTGGTTTTGCAGCTGAAAATCGCTGCTCCTGGTGCTCAGCCTGCTGGAGAGGCCATGCTTCATAGAAGGGTTGGGGTTGGAAGGGACCTTAAGGCTCAGCCAGTTCCATGGGCAGGGACACCTCACACTACAGCAGGCTGCTCACAGCCACCTCCAGCCTGGCTGCAAACACCTCCAGGCAGGAGGCTTCCACCACCTCCCTGGGCAGCCTGTGCCAGGCTCTCACCACCCTCCTGGGGAACAACTTCTTTTTCCTGTGGTGATTGTGTCTGGGGTCATAGCCTAGAGAGTCATTATGGACAGAATGATCTCCTTCAAATACAGGCAGCTTCTGCTGGGGAGCAGGGGGCAGCGGAGCTGTGGTTTATTGCCTGGCTGAGTCCTCCTCTGGCTCCTCTTTGATGGAGTACTGGCAGTAATCCTCTGTGTTCAGGTCAGGCTTAAGCAAGATGATGTAGCATTTGGGGATGTAGTAGGTCCCCAAGATGCCCAGGCTGGTGGTCAGAATGGTGCAGATCTGAGTAACAGACCTGAGGACCGACTTCAGGGTGGCAAAGAAGGCCAGGAAGAAGATGCAGGTGATGAAGTAGATGAGGATGGCAAACGTGATGCCCCTGGCCATGTTGTACTTCTTGCCGTGGCTCTGCACCATGAAGGTGCCCAGGAGGCAGATGAAGGCCAGGCAGCCGTTGTAGCCATGCAGCAGGACAAAGGCTCCCCAGGACTGCGTGTGGCACACCAGCAGGACCTCCCTGGGCAGCGACTTGTAGTCGGGCAGCAGGGAGTCGGGGCCCAGGAGCAGGTAGCAGCAGCACAAGGAGCACTCGGTGAGGAGGCAGAGGCTGACGAGCAGCCAGGCCCTCTCCGTCACCCAGCGCAGGAGCCTGGGGGCACAGCGAGGGAACTCTGTCACCAGGGTGATCTCCAGGGACTTGACGAAGAAGGTAGAGAAGCACCCAGTGAGGCACAGGGCGTGCAGCACCTGCTGCGCCGTGCAGAGGCGGTCGCTGGGCTCCCCCACGTAGAGGCAGCAGCTGAGGCACAGCAGCCCCAGCCCCAGCAGGGCGAAGAGGCTCAGCCTGCCTCCAGAAGCCTGCACAAGGGGGGTCTGCAGGTTCCTCAGGAAGAGCAGAGCTATCAGGCAGGCGAGGGCCGTGGTGATGGCCATCAGGGTCAGCAGGGCAAGGGCGAGGGGCTCGCTCCACCGCAGGTACCTGTGGCTGCGCTCGTAGCACTGCGTGCTGCGGGCTGGCGACCACTGCCGCTGCAGGCAGGGCGTGCAGGTGGAGCTCTCTGCAGGGACGAGCACGGAACGGCTGGGTTAGAGGGACCTCCAAGATCATCCAGTTCCAGCACCCTTCGCTAGCCCAGGCTGCCCAAGGCCTGACACAACCTGACCTTGAACACCTCCGGGGGGGGAGCATCCACACCTCCCCGGGCAGCCTGTTCCAGTGTCTCAGAAGCAGCTGGTGGCCACCTTGCAGTGGAGTGCTGCTGCTGCCCTGCTGCAGGCAGTCCCTGGGGAGGGGTCACTCATGAGTTAAGGAGCTGCTTTGGGTGCTGCTTTCCCCCTTCCAAAGTGTATTTGATCTCCAAAGCTTTTGACAGTTCCATCTCACTTTCTCCCCTCTACTTCTCCACCCTCCCCCCAAGAGGATCCACATCTATCTTGGCTTCATTTCCCTTCCCCAGGCACTCCACCAGCTTCCCAAAGATGCCAGCACTTCATTGCATGCCTCTCTTCCTCCTGTGACCCCAGAGGGTTATCATACCCTTCTCTCCTACCTCTTGAGATAAAACCTATGCATGGTCCTTGTGCATGTTCTGTGGGATCAGCAGAGGAGGGCCCCCCAGGGGAGATCTGGAAGGTGCCCAGAGAAGGGCAATGAGGCTGGGGAGGGGTCTGGGGCACAGCCCTGGGAGGAGAGGCTGAGGGAGCTGGGGTTGCTTAGCCTGGAGAAGAGGAGGCTCAGGGGAGACCTTCTTGCTCTCTCCAACTCCCTGAAGGGAGGCTGTAGCCAGGTGGGGGTTGGTCTCTTCTCCCAGGCAAGCAGCACCAGAACAAGAGGACACAGTCTCAAGCTGTGCCAGGGGAGGTTCAGGCTGGATGTTAGGAAGAAATTCTTCCCAGAGAGATTGGCCATTTGGGATGTGCTGCCCAGGGAGGTGGTGGAGTCCCCATCCCTGGAGGTGCTCAAGACGAGACTGGATGGGGAGCTTGGTGCCATGGTTTGGTTGATCAGATGGTGCTGGGGGGTAGGTTGGACTGGATGATCTCTGAGGTCTCTTCCAGCCTGGTGAATTCTATTCCTATTCCATCTGCAGAGCAAAGACTCTGCTCTGGCAGTGTTTCATGGAGGGAGAGCTCACAACTGCTTGGTCCCAGCTCTCTGGCTCTGTCTCTTCAACCAGTAGCCAGGTGTAATAGGGAGAGTTAAAGCCCCTCAGTTTCTCAGGCCTCACCTGTTCTGCTCCAGAAGGTGTTCTCTGGGCAGTCTGTGCAGTCATAGCAGCAGAGGTGGAATCCTTTGATTTCTCTGACCTGTCCTGGTTCACAGTGCTTCATGCACTCTGATGTAGGCTCCTAGACAGAAGCAGTGATGGAAGTCAGGCAGAAGTCTTTCAGGAGAAGCAGCACACCACCAAAGCAATGAGAAGAGATCAGCTGGGCTGGAATCTTAGTGCTGGGAGTAGCCCTTTCTGCTTTGGCCCAGGGGAGATGGATCACCAGATTGGGGAGGAGCAAACTGAGTCCCAGACCAAGCCTGTAGAGGCAGCGTGCTGGGTAGGAGCTGCTCAGCAGCAGCCCTGAAGTGACAAAGCTTCCTCCCCTTTGTGGCTCTCTATGCTGTAGACCACTCCTTACCTTTTGATCTGCAGTGTGAAAGTGGATCAGGGAGCTGTTGATGTCCAAGGACCCCTCATAGTCCCCCACAGGCAGGTATGTGAGGCTGTTGTTCTTCCAGGACCAGAAGATGAGCTTGTAGCCTGTGTGTGTGCCATGGGCTTGATCAAACCTGAAGCTCTGCCCATTCACCTGGAATGGGAAGGTGTTCATGAAGTGCAGCAGCTGAGGAGAAAGGGACAGGCACAGGAATTACTGCTGCAGCTGGTGCTCCTGGCTGGAGGGTGACAGTGCAGTGAGCTGATTTCAGTCCCTGCTGGGGGCTAAGACTGGGACTAGCACCTCTGACTCTGCTCTTAACTGCTCACTTGTGCCAAGCACAAGCAGTGGGAACAAGAGTGCAGCCCTGGAGAAGGTCCTGGGGAGGAGAGGGGGCACTGCAGCCCGGGAGAGGGGCAGAGGAGGGACTGCAGCCCGGGAGAGGAGACTGCAGCCCTAGGCAGCAGCAGAGAAGGTGCAGTGTGTTGGTGCAGGGACTGACTGGCTGAGGGAATGGCCAAGGCTGCATCACCACCAGGACAGGACCCAGTGGAGTGCTCAGGGTCAGGCTAGATGGGGCTGTCAGCAAGCTGATGCCCCTGGAGATGTCCCTGCTGGCTGCAGGGGGTTGGGCTGGGTGAGCTCTGGAGGTGCACTTGGAGGTTCCCTCGCTCCCGGTCTGTGCGCAGCTCCCATGGACAGAGAATCGCTCTGTGTGTGTCCCGGCCCTGGCTCACCTGCCAAGATCTGATGGGTGCTGTGGGGCAGGCTTGGTGGGTGCAGCCCAGAGCCCTGTGCAGGGCATGAGCCACGCTGTAGACAGCCACATGCACTGGCTGGACTTGGGAGAGGCTGAGCGTGGGCCAGATGTCCCCCAGCGAGACGTGGTCGCAGGGCCGGCAGCGCGCGTGCGGCGCGTCCGAGCCCAGCAGCTGGCTGGCTTCCCTGGACTCCTGGCAGAAGTCCTCCTGCTGGACAGAGGTGAAGAGGTCAGTGACATACTCCTGGAAGCCAGGGACTGGGCCTGTCTTTATGATAAAGCCTAAGACTGTCCCAATGCTCTGCACGTGTGGCACGGCGGCAGCCGTGTCGGACAGAATCCAGGCTTCGGTGCCGATCCAGACTTTCTTGCTCAGCCCCATCCTGATGCTGTGCCTCAGCAGGGCCTGGGCTGGCTTGTTGTAGGCAAAGAGGATGATGATGTTGACCTTGGTCTTGTTGATTGCTGTAATGGTGTCTTGCAGGTGGGCTGTGGCTTGGGGGTCTGTGAGGTCTGTGGGGATCGTCCCCTCGAAGGCGATGCAGATGCTGTGGTCCCCGGCCACGCTGGAGAACTGCACCTGGGCTCCTCGCCCGTACTCGTCGTCACTTCCAATGGTGGCAATCCAGTTCCAGCCAAACTTGTTCACCAGCTGCACCACAGCCTCCACCAAGCTCTTCTCGCTGGGCACGGTGCGGTAGAAGGAAGGATACAGCTCGGGGTCGCTGAGCTGCTCGCTGCTGCTGCCGTAGCTGACCTGCAGCGGGGAGGAGGAGCAGGGAGGAAGGGAAAGAGGGAAGCTGGGGGAAGTGTTCACAGCCCAGGCCATCCCCAACCACCTTGGCTTAGTCTCAGTGCACTGGATTTGCCAACACACTGGGTCAGGGTGGTGGGGAGACAGAGCCCCTCTGAAGGGACACATCCAGCAGGGCTGCCTTTACCCAGCCAGCCACGGGCTGGCCAAGCAGTGCCTCTGGCAGCACTCTCCCATGGGCCTTCCACTGCTGGCTGTGTCCATCATCATGGCTCCAGGCCTCATCAGAGAAGGGCAGTGAAGCTGGTGAAGGGTCTAGGGCACAAGTCTTGTGAGGAGGAGCTGAGGGAACTGAGGTTGTTCAGTCTGGAGAAGAGGAGGGTGAGGGGAGACCTCATGGCTCTCCACAGCTACCTGAAAGGAGGCTGCAGCCAGGTCTCTGTTCTTAAGGAACAGGAACAGCATGAGTGGAAATGGCCTCAAGTTGCTCCAGGGAAGGTTTAGGTTGGAGGTTAGGAGCAGTTTCTTTGCTGCAGGAGTGGTCAGGGATTGGAAGAGGCTGCCCAGGGAGGTGGTGGAGTCCCCATCCCTGGAGGTGTCCAGGAAATGTGTGGACATGGCAGTTTGGGATATGGTTCAAAGCTCATCAGGTCCAAGCTGTCACCCAACACCTCCTGACAGCTAAACCATGGCTCCCAGTGCCGCATCCAATCCCCTCCTGAACACCTCCAGGGATGGGGACTCCACCACCTCCCTGGGCAGCACATCCCAGTGGCCAATCTCTCTTGCTGGGAAGAATTTCTTCCTAGCATCCAGCCTGAACCTGCCCTGGCACAGCTTGAGACTGTGGCCTCTTGTTGTGGTGCTGCTTGCCTGGGAGAAGAGCCCAACCCCCACCTGGCTACAGCCTCCCTGCAGGGAGTTGCAGAGAGCAAGAAGGTCTCCCCTGAGCCTCCTCTTCTGCAGGCTAAGCAGCCCCAGCTCCCTCAGTGGGACCTCTTGGCTCTGCAGAGGGTTTACCTGTGGGATCAGGAAGAAGCTGAAGAGTTGGGCTGTGGCCAGGCAGAGGTCTGACTTGTGCGGCCCGATGACGGCCGTCACCCGCGGCTGGTAGTCGCTGTAGTTGCAGCGCACCTCGATGCCCCTGGTGCCCTGGCGGGTCAGGAAGAGCAGGCTGGGCTGCAGGGCCACCAGGGGCTCCAAGCAGGTGTCGTACATGTCGTAGCCCAGCCTCACCCCGGGCAGGAGGGAGGTGGAGTTGTTGATCTCCTCGATGGCAAACTTCATGGCGAGAGCCCAGATCAGCCCGTCGGCAAACAGCCTGCAGGAGCAGGCAGGGGGTGAGGGGGCTGCAGGCAGGGAGGGGAGGGGAGGCGGCTGCAGGCAGGGAGGGGAGGGGAGGCGGCTGCAGGCAGGCAGGGGGGTGAGGTGAGGTGGCTGCAGGCAGGCAGGGGGGTGAGGTGAGGTGGCTGCAGGCAGGCAGGGAGGGGGCGAGGTGGCTGCAGGCAGGCAGGGAGGGAGGGGGCGAGGTGGCTGCAGGCAGGGAGGGAGGGAGGCGAGGTGGCTGCAGGCAGGGAGGGAGGGAGGCGAGGTGGCTGCAGGCAGGGAGGGAGGGAGGCGAGGTGGCTGCAGGCAGGGAGGGAGGGAGGCGAGGTGGCTGCAGGCAGGGAGGGAGGGAGGCGAGGTGGCTGCAGGCAGGGAGGGAGGGAGGGGGCGAGGTGGCTGCAGGCAGGCAGGGAGGGAGGGGGCGAGGTGGCTGCAGGCAGGGAGGGAGGGAGGCGAGGTGGCTGCAGGCAGGGAGGGAGGGAGGGGGGCGAGGTGGCTGCAGGCAGGCAGGGAGGGAGGGGGCGAGGTGGCTGCAGGCAGGGAGGGAGGGAGGCGAGGTGGCTGCAGGCAGGGAGGGAGGGAGGCGAGGTGGCTGCAGG
The DNA here is from genome assembly GCF_026170545.1 of Melanerpes formicivorus. Taxonomy (NCBI): domain Eukaryota; kingdom Metazoa; phylum Chordata; class Aves; order Piciformes; family Picidae; genus Melanerpes; species Melanerpes formicivorus. The sequence goes on from NW_027142391.1 coordinate 2,687,987, forward strand.
CAGGGAGGGAGGGAGGCGAGGTGGCTGCAGGCAGGGAGGGAGGGAGGGGAGGTGGCTGCAGGCAGGGAGGGAGGCGAGGTGGCTGCAGGCAGGGAGGGAGGGAGGGGAGGTGGCTGCAGGCAGGGAGGGAGGCGAGGTGGCTGCAGGCAGGGAGGGGGCGAGGTGGCCGCAGGCAGGGAGGGGGCGAGGTGGCTGCAGGCAGGCAGGGAGGGAGGCGAGGTGGCTGCAGGCAGGCAGGGAGGCGAGGTGGCTGCAGGCAGGGAGGGGGCGAGGTGGCTGCAGGCAGGCAGGGAGGCGAGGTGGCTGCAGGCAGGCAGGGAGGCGAGGTGGCTGCAGGCAGGGAGGGGGCGAGGTGGCTGCAGGCAGGGAGGGAGGCGAGATGGCTGCAGGCAGGGAGGGAGGGGAGGTGGCTGCAGGCAGGCAGGGAGGCGAGGTGGCTGCAGGCAGGGAGGGAGGGGAGGTGGCTGCAGGCAGGGAGGGAGGGGAGGTGGCTGCAGGCAGGGAGGCGAGGTGGCTGCAGGCAGGCAGGGAGGGAGGCGAGGTGGCTGCAGGCAGGGAGGCGAGGTGGCTGCAGGCAGGGAGGGAGGGGAGGTGGCTGCAGGCAGGGAGGGAGGGGAGGTGGCTGCAGGCAGGGAGGCGAGGTGGCTGCAGGCAGGCAGGGAGGGGGCGAGGTGGCTGCAGGCAGGGAGGGAGGGAGGCGAGGTGGCTGCAGGCAGGGAGGGGGCGAGGTGGCTGCAGGCAGGGAGGGAGGCGAGATGGCTGCAGGCAGGGAGGGAGGGGAGGTGGCTGCAGGCAGGGAGGGAGGGGAGGTGGCTGCAGGCAGGCAGGGAGGCGAGGTGGCTGCAGGCAGGCAGGGAGGGAGGCGAGGTGGCTGCAGGCAGGGAGGGAGGGGAGGTGGCTGCAGGCAGGCAGGGAGGGGAGGTGGCTGCAGGCAGGGAGGGAGGGGAGGTGGCTGCAGGCAGGGAGGGAGGGGAGGTGGCTGCAGGCAGGGAGGGGGTGAGGTGGCTGCAGGCAGGGAGGGAGGCGAGGTGGCTGCAGGCAGGCAGGGAGGGAGGCGAGGTGGCTGCAGGCAGGCAGGGAGGGAGGCGAGGTGGCTGCAGGCAGGGAGGGAGGCGAGGTGGCTGCAGGCAGGCAGGGAGGGAGGCGAGGTGGCTGCAGGCAGGGAGGGGAGGTGGCTGCAGGCAGGCAGGGAGGGAGGCGAGGTGGCTGCAGGCAGGCAGGGAGGGAGGGGAGGTGGCTGCAGGCAGGGAGGGAGGCGAGGTGGCTGCAGGCAGGGAGGGAGGGAGGCGAGGTGGCTGCAGGCAGGGAGGGGGCGAGGTGGCTGCAGGCAGGGAGGGAGGGAGGCGAGGTGGCCGCAGGCAGGGAGGGGAGGGGAGGTGGCCGCAGGCAGGGAGGGGAGGGGAGGTGGCCGCAGGCAGGGAGGGGAGGGGAGGTGGCCGCAGGCAGGGAGGGAGGGGGCGAGGTGGCCGCAGGCAGGGAGGGGAGGGGAGGTGGCCGCAGGCAGGGAGGGGAGGGGAGGTGGCTGCAGGCAAGGAGGGGGTGAGGTGGCTGCAGGCAGGCAGGGAGGGAGGGGAGGTGGCTGCAGGCAGGCAGGGAGGGAGGCGAGGTGGCTGCAGGCAGGGAGGGGGCGAGGTGGCTGCAGGCAGGGAGGGGGCGAGGTGGCTGCAGGCAGGGAGGGGGCGAGGTGGCTGCAGGCAGGGAGGGGGCGAGGTGGCCGCAGGCAAGGAGGGGGTGAGGTGGCCGCAGGCAAGGAGGGGGTGAGGTGGCTGCAGGCAGCTGATCTCTGAGGTCCTTTCCAAGCCAATCCATCCTGATTTGGGGACTTCTCTCTCTCCCCCCCCCAGCCCAAACTCCACCTGAGCTCCTGGAGCCACCATTCCCCTTACCTCTCACACCCGACCAGGCTGGGCTCTGCTCGCGCCGTCAGGTTGGTGGCGTCCGTCCCAAAAGGGAACAAACCTCCTAGGATGTAGTCCCCAGGCCTGCTGAACTGGGCTGACAGGCAGCTGGGCTTGAGGGCTGCTGCCCAGCCCAAGGCCAGGCACAGCAGCAGGGCAGGGACCATTGGGTGCCTCTTGCAGGGAGTGCTTCAAGGCAGTCTGCAGGTGGCTGTGGGAGAGGCAGCACAGGGCAGGGGCTGCAGGCTCAGCAGCTCTGGGCAGGCTCTTTAAGTAGAACTGGGGGAGAGGGAAATAATGGGGGGGGAGGATTTGGTTAGCAAAATGCATCCTCTGTGCTCAGTGGGCAGTAGTCAAATGCCCAGCAGCACCCATGGGGTTGCAAACCACTGACCCAACCCTGCTTTCCTTCGCCTTCAGCAGTGGCTTAGCCATTGCCCCAGCTCTGGGAATGGTATTTGCTGTGGGACAGGAGGTAAAATCCAGTGCCCCACCCTCATTTGGGTGCCTTCTTTTGCCTCCACCCCAGCCAAAGAAGCAGCAGCATCACTGCTGGCATGTCTTGGCACAGGCTGCCCCTGTTCAGTCCTCAGAGAGGATCTGTGAGGCTTCTGGCATGGGGAACAGATCTGAGTGCAGCTCATTGTCCCAGTGAGCTTCAGAGGGAAGTGCTGAGCAGCCTGAGCTAAAGGGCAGTGGCAGGAGCCTGGCACAGCAGTGATCTGTATTGGTTTTGCTTCAAATTCAAGGTCACAACAGAGGGAGAACCAAATCCTCCTTGGTGCCTCACAGGGACTTGTCTAGAGCAGGCCACTCCTACACTGTGAGGTGGGTGAGGGATCCCTTGGCTCTACTGCTGCCTGCAGGGAGTTGTTAGGTGGCTGAGCTATGAGAACTTGAGCTGAAAAGTTCTGGTTTAGGCCCCAGTGCTGCAGTGTGGTGCTTTAGGGGGTGCCAGGGTCTGCATTTCTTCTCCTCTCAGGTTGGCATTTCAGCCAGCAGGATCAATCTGAGCTGGGGAGTTCCATTTCTTGCCTTCTGTTGGCTCCCTCTATCTTTAGAGCAGCATAAACCCCACTGCTGCTGCCAAAGGCACTTTGGCCACGGGGTTAGAGGGGTGTTCCATGTGTGCAGAGAAGCAGGGGCAGTGTAGGAAGCCTCTCTGAGTGCTGCAGGCTGGGGGGTTCTGCAGCAAGGTGACACAGAAATAGTGTGTGTGTCCCCCTTGAAGGACACCTCCCCCTCAACAGAGTGTTAGCTTTGACTATGTCACTTAGACAAGCTCCAGATACAACCTCAGCTGCACAGAGGGGACAGAGAAGAGGCTGCCTGGATGGTGCAGGAGTCACAAGGAAGCAGTTGCCTCCTCCCAGCCATCCCTTCCCAGCAGATCAAGTGCCTGGTGTGGCACAGGAGGCAGCTGGTGATGGACTTTGTGCCTAGTACTCAAACTCCCTCTAGTGAAGTTTGTTGGAGGTTGATCAGTGGCTGCATGGAACAGGCTGCTGGGGAGGGGCAAGGGATCACAGAATGCCAGCTAGGAAGGGACCCCAAGGACCATCTGCTCCAAGCTTTCTAGGTGGAGCTGCACTGAGCTGCCCCAGCCCCCTGACTTCAAATATCCAGTGTAGGGCAATCCACTGCTGGCCTTGGGAGAGGAATCCAACCTCTGACTCTGCTCAAGGGGAAGTATTTCCTCCTGGAAGTCCAATGGGAATCTCCCCAGCAGTGACTTGTCCCCCTTGTGATGAGTTCCCCTTGTGGAGTCTCCATCCTCCTGGTAGCCACCCTTGATGTACTGGCCCATGGCAGTAAGGTCTCCCCTAAGCTTTCTCAAGGCTGAACAACCCCAGCTCTCAGCCTTTCCCCACAGGGCAAGTGTGAGTAGGTAACACTCTGACAGAATCAGTAGGGGTGGAAAAGCCTCCAAGATCATCAGGGTGAGAGAATCAGGGTTGGAAAAGCCTCTAAGGTCATCAGGGTGATAGAATCAGTGGGGTTGGAAAAGCCTCTAAGGTCATCAGGGTGATAGAATCAGTGGGGTTGGAAAAGCCTCCAAGATCATCAGGGTGATAGAATCAGGGTTGGAAAAGCCTCTAAGGTCATCAGGGTGATAGAATCAGTGGGGTTGGAAAAGCCTCTAAGGTCATCAGGGTGATAGAATCAGGGTTGGAAAAGCCCTCCAAGATCATCAGCCCCAGCCACCCACCCCACCCCACCATGGCCACTAAACCCTGCCCCAAAGGGAGGTGAAGTCATGTCCCTTCCAGCCCCACAGAAGCAGGAAGCACTCCTAGAAAGGACACTCCCCAGCAGTGTGTTATTCACATCATTTAATGGCCAGTTAGTCAGCTCTCTGTGAGGTAACTGATTCCCTGCATCAGACAGTGTTACATGAGCCCCAGCTGCACCTGGCAGAGACACAATCCAACCATCCCCCAGCCTGGGGGGTTCTCCCCTCCTCCCCCACCCCCCAAACACTCCCATCATCCTGCACTCACACTGTAGCACTCTTTCAGCTGGACAAAGCTGCATGGACAGTTTTGGATGCTTCATGCTGGCTGTGCAGTCATACAGAGACACACCCCAGCTGCTCTGCACAGAGAGAAGCTTCACAAAGCAGTGACTTACAGTACCAGTTGGGATTCCTCCTCAGAGGAGCCATTGCTTGGAGGCAATGTGACACACTCATGGTGACAACACCACCAGCAGCCTGGCTGCAAAGCAGGTTGAGGTGCAGCCAGCAGCTTTGGCTGGACAGATTGGCTTGTGCAGGACACAGAGAGCAGAGATTAACAGGAAGCTGCCCAGGAGGAAGGCTTTGCTTAATGCAGGAGAGAAGGATGGTCCCAGCCAGTAGTGCCACAGACCACCTCCTCCTCCCTGAATTCTAAGGGTTAGCAGCAGTCATGGAGGCTGTGAGCACAAGCTGCAGAGCTGCCCTTCAGCAGCTCTAGTTCCAACCCCCCTCCATGGCAGGGGGTTGGAACTAGATGATCCCTGTGGTCCCTTCCAACCCTGAATGATACTGTGATACTAGAAACTCCTTCCTCAGGACTGTCTTGGAAAAGCTAAAGCCTAACAGAGGGTGAACCCCCCTGGATCTGTTCCAGGGAAGAGGGTGTAAACAAAAGTGGCCAAGTGAGCTCAGGTGTAGGGGTGTTCAGGCACCACCTCCCAAAGCTGTGCTGTCACACAGCTCCTGGCTATTGGTGGATGGCTGCTGAAGTTGCAGTTTGGCTTAACAGAAGAGAAATCAACCTCCCCCCTCCCTTCCCAGGCTGGCTGGGGAGCAGAAGGTGAATCCAGGCAGTAAAAAAAGGAATCCCTTAAGCACACTGAGTAGTGCCTCTCTCACTGCAGAGCCAGAGCTCTACCCAGGCAGCTACACATAAACACAGAACAGGTACAGGCTTTTCTCCTATGAAGTGAGGCATCCTGGATAGCTTTGCCAGTGTGTCAGCTCCCTGCAGGGGAAGGGAGAGGGAGCAAGGACCCAGAGCCTGATGCTCTAGGAAGCAGTTAGCACCTGGTTCATCCTTCATCTCTTCAGCATCCCTCCTCTCAAGGAAGGTCAAGCAGCTGATGCTGGGCAAAGAGCTCCTGGGTGATGCTGTAGACGTTGCAGATGTAGGGCAGAGCCTCGCCCAGCATGGTGACAGCTTCCTCGGGGGTCCCCACGTTCATGATCTCCAGGAAGGCGTTTCGGGGCGGCAGGGCACAGAAGGCCACCGTGGCAGCCTTGCGGATAACCCAGGGGTGGAAGGCGGCCAGGGATGCGTTGTAGGAGTCCGTGCAGATGACAGACGTCCGTGAGTCCTCCTGGCCCGTCCTCAGCCCCTCCAGGAAGAGCTGCAGCCAGCGCAGGGCCCTGTGGAGGCGGAGGACGGTGCGGCACCCGGAGTCGGGGTGGCCAGACCGCTTCTGCAAGTCCACCAGCCCGTTGGCCAGCTCATACTCCACCATGGACTGCAGCGAGACGTACTTCTCTCGCTGCTCGCCGCCGCAGTAGCTCTCCATGATCTGCACCTTGGCCACGGCGTCCTTGGAGACGAAGGAGAAGATGGCTCCCAGGCGGTGCAGGAACCTGCGCGCAGGGGGGAGATGCTCGCGTTAACCGGCGGCAAGCTAAGCGCGGACCCCCGGGGAGAGGCGGCCGAGGGCACTCACCGGATGAGCCCCCGCCAGCCGCACAGGTAGGGGCTCAGCAGCACCTCCCGCCGATCCGTCACGCAGGTCTGGAAAGCGGCGAGAACCTCCCGCAGGCTGAAAGCATCGTCCGCCATCGCGCCCTCGCCGCTACTTCCGCGATACGTCACGCTCAGCCTGACCAATCCGCAGCGGCTCCTGCCGAAACGTCACACTGAAGCTCCACCAATCCACGGCGGCCGCTGCCTCACGTGGGCAGGGGCCGGACCAATCCGTAACGGCGGGGGCGGGCCCTAGCGGGCGCGCGGCTCCGCATGCGTGCTGGCGTGTGGGGAGCAGGCCCAGGGCGGCGGTGAGCGGGGCCGGGGCGGGGGTGCTGGGGCCGGGGCGGCGGTGAGCGGGGCCGGGGCGCTGGTGCTGGGGCCGGGGCGGCGGTGAGCGGGGCCGGGGCACTGCTGCTGGGGCCGGGGCGGCGGTGAGCGGGGCCGGGGCACTGCTGCTGGGGCCGGGGCGGCGGTGAGCGGGGCCGGGGCGCTGCTGCTGGGGCCGGGGCGGCGGTGAGCGGGGCCGGGGCGGCGGTGAGCGGGGCCGGGGCGGCGGTGAGCGGGGCCGGGGCACTGCTGCTGGGGCCGGGGCACTGCTGCTGGGGCCGGGGCACTGCTGCTGGGGCCGGGGTAGTGCTGCTGGGGCCGGGGCGGCGGTGAGCGGGGCAGGGGCGCTGCTGCTGGGGCCGGGGCGGCGGTGAGCGGGGCCGGGGCGCTGCTGCTGGGGCCGGGGCGGCGGTGAGCGGGGCCGGGGCGCTGGTGCTGGGGCCGGGGCGGCGGTGAGCGGGGCCGGGGCGCTGCTGCTGGGGCCGGGGCGGGGGGTGGGGGCTTCGTTCCGGGGTCCCAACCCTTTGGTCGGGGTCCTGCGGGGCGAGTGGAGCCGCAGATCAGTGCCCCTAGGTGGTCCCAGCGTCGGGGGCGGTTATCCAAGGCTGGATCCCCGTGGCCTGACTTGTGCTTTCTGACCGATTGCCTCCTAGGATGAAGCTGAGCTCCTGCCTGAGCCTTCTGCCGCTGGAAAACGATCGACATGGCAGCTGTGGAAACGCTGCGGTCCTCTCCTCTTTCCGCGGCCCTCACTGGACTGTTCCTGAAGTAGTTTGCCCTGCAGGTTGAGACTGGGAGTGTTAAAATGCCTGAGATCAAAGTCACTCCTTTGGGTAGGTCCCGTCTAAAATCTCCCTGAAGCCAAGACACTGAGCAGCTCTGGGATCTGGAGCTCAAAGCAACGTGTTTGTGGTGAGAGCCTGGCACAGGTTGCCCAGGGAGGTGGTGGAAGCCTCATCCCTGGAGGGAAGGGACAAGCAGAGTCCCTCAGGGATCAGCCCTGGGCCCAGGCTTGTTCAACATCCCTGTGGGTGCCATGGACAGTGGCACTGAGTGCAGCCTCAGCAGGTCTGCTGATGACACCAAGCTGTGTGGTGCAGCAGACAGCTGGAGGGAAGGGATCCATCCAGAGGGAGCTGGGCAGGCTGGAGGGAAGGGATCCATCCAGAGGGAGCTGGGCAGGCTGGAGGGAAGGGATCCATCCAGAGGGAGCTGGGCAGGCTGGAGGGAAGGGATCCATCCAGAGGGACCTGGGCAGGCTGGAGGGAAGGGATCCATCCAGAGGGAGCTGGGCAGGCTGGAGGGAAGGGATCCATCCAGAGGGAGCTGGGCAGGCTGGAGGGAAGGGATCCATCCAGAGGGACCTGGGCAGGCTGGAGAGGTGGGCACAAGCCAACCTCAGGAGGTTCAACAAGACCAAGGGCAGGGTCCTGCAGCTGGATGGAGGCAACCCCAGGCACAAATCCAGGCTGGAAAGCAGCCCTGAGGAGAGAGCCTTGGGGGTGCTGGGGGAGGAGAAGCTCAGCAGGAGCTCTCAGTCTGCACTTGCAGCCCAGAAAGCCAAGCAGAGCCTGGGCTGCAGCAGGAGAAGTGTGGCCAGCAGGGCAAGGGAGGTGATTCTCCCCCTCTGCTCAGCTCTGGGGAGACCCCACCTGGAGTCCTGCCTCCAGTTCTGGAGCCCCTATGGCAAGAGGGATCTGGAGGTGCTGGAAGGTGTCCAGAGCAGGGCCAGGAGGATGAGCAGAGGGCTGGAGCTGCTCTGCTGTGAGCACAGACTGAAGGAGTTGGGGCTGTTCAGTCTGGAGAGGAGAAGGCTCCGAGGTGACCTCATTGTGGCCTTCCAGGATCTGCAGGGGGCTGCAGGAAGGCTGGGGAGGGACTGCTCAGGATCTCAGGCAGTGATAGGACTAGGGGGAATGGAATGAAGCTGGAGGTGGGGAGATTCAGGCTGGAGGTGAGGAGGAAGTTCTTCCCCATGAGAGTGGTGAAGCCCTGGAATGTGTTGTCCAGGGAGGTGGTTGAGGCCCCAGCCCTGGAGGTGTTTAAGCCCAGGCTGGCTGAGGCTGTGGCCAGGCTGATCTAGTGTGGGGTGTCCCTGCCCATGGCAGGGGGGTTGGGGCTGGCTGCTCCTTGTGGTCCCTTCCTCCCCTGGCTGATCTGTGATGCCTCTGCCACCTCCCTGGGCAGCCTGTGCCTGCGCCTGGCCGCTCTCAGCAGCGCTGCCCTGCAGGGAGGGATGAGGCTTTCCCTGTGTCAGGAAAGGGGCTGGGGAGGTTTGCAGGGACCTCCAAATGCCTCTCTGTTGTGAGTGTGGCTGCTGCCAGCGCTGCCTGACTGCTCTGTGTGCTGCCTGCACCCAGGGGCCGGGCAGGACGTGGGGCGCAGCTGCATCCTGGTGTCCATCGCGGGCAAGAACGTGATGCTGGACTGCGGCATGCACATGGGCTACAACGACGATGTGAGCCTGCAGGGGGCGCCCCGGGGCTCTGCACCGCTGCCCCCAGGGGGCCTGCCCTGCCCCCCCCCAGCAGGGGGCCTGCCTGCCGCCTCCCTCCGCTCTCTTCCCTGCTGTTTGAGGGCTGCCTGCCTCCCGGGGCTGGGGGGGGGGCTGGTGAGGGGCAGTGGTGGGGGGCAGTGGTGGTGGGCAGCTGGGGGCTGGTGGGGGGCAGTGGTGGTGGGCAGCTGGGGGCTGGTGGGGGGCAGTGGTGGGGGGCAGTGGGGGGCTGGTGGTGAGGCTGGGGGTGGGCAGTGGTGGGGGGCAGTGGTGGGCAGTGGTGTGGGGCTGGGGGGCAGTGGTGTGAGGCTGGTGGGGGGCAGGCTCCTGAGCGGGGGCTGGTGGTGAGGCTGGTGTGGGGCAGTGGTGTGGGGCTGGTGGGGGGCAGTGGTGTGGGGCTGGGGGTGGGCAGTGGTGGGGGGCTGGTGGGGGGCAGTGGTGTGGGGCTGGCTCCTGAGGGGAGGGCTGCTGTGGGGCAGTGCTGTGGGGCTGGTGTGGGACAGAGTTGTGGGGCAGGCTCCTGAGGGGGGGCTGGTGTGGGGCAGTGGTGTGGGGCAGGCTCCTGAGGGGGGGCTGGTGGTGAGGCTGGTGGTGGGCAGTGGTGTGGGGCAGGCTCCTGAGGGGGGGCTGGTGGTGAGGCTGGTGGTGGGCAGTGGTGTGGGGCTGATGGGGGGCAGTGGTGTGGGGCTGGGGGGCAGTGGTGGTGAGGCTGGTGTGGGGCAGAGTTGTGGGGCAGGCTCCTGAGGGGCCTGGCTCCTCTCTCCCTGCAGAGACGCTTTCCTGACTTCTCCTACATCACCCAGAACGGGAGGCTGACTGACTTCCTGGACTGTGTGATCATCAGGTGAGGAAGCTGCCTGGGCAGGCAGCAGGGCTGTGTGTGCTCTGGCTGCCTCCTTTGTGCCCTGCAGCACTGGAGGGAGAGCTGAGCTTCACAGCTGGGCAGCAGCAGGGCCAGAGCCCTGGGCAGCTCCCCTGGTGTGCTTTGTGCCTCTGCAGCCACTTCCACTTGGACCACTGTGGGGCTCTGCCCTACTTCAGTGAGATGGTTGGCTATGATGGGCCCATTTACATGACCCACCCCACCAAGGCCATCTGCCCCATCCTGCTGGAGGACTACAGGAAGATAACTGTGGATAAGAAAGGGGAGATCAACTTCTTCACTTCCCAGATGATCAAAGACTGCATGAAGAAGGTGGTTGCTGTGCATCTGCACCAGACAGTTCAGGTGAGGCAGCACTGCTGCCTGCTCTGGAGTGTGCTGGGGGCTGCTGCTTTGCAGGAGCAGGCTCTTGACCCTAGCAACAAGTTCTGCACTCTGAGGGTGCTGCAAGAGCTTGCCCAGGGAGGTAGCTGAAGCCCCAGCCCTGGAGATCTTCAAGGTCAGGCTCCTTGGGGGCTCTGGGCAGCCTGATCTGTCACAGACTCACAGTCTCACCAAGACTGGAAGAGACCTTGAGGATCATGGAGTCCAAGCTGGCACCACAGACCTCATGACCAGACCATGGCACCAAGTGCCACATCCAATCCCCTCTTGAACACCTCCAGGGATGGGGACTCCACCACCTCCCTGGGCAGCACATCCCAATGGCCAACAACTCCCTCTGGGAAGAACTTTCTCCTCCCCTCCAGCCTAAACCTCCCCTGGCACAGCTTGAGACTGTGGCCTCTTGTTCTGGTGCTGCTTGCCTGGGAGAAGAGACCAACCCCCAGCTGGCTCCAGCCTCCCTGCAGGGAGTTGGAGAGAGCAAGAAGGTCTCCCCTGAGCCTCCTCTTCTCCAGGCTAAGCAGCCCCAGCTCCCTCAGCCTCTCCTCCCAGGGCTGTGCTCCAGACCCCTCCCCAGCTTTGTTGCCCTTCTCTGGACACCTTCAAGCCTCTCAATGTCCTTCTGAAACTGAGGAGCCCAGAACTGGGCACAGGACTCAAGGTGTGGCCTGAGCAGTGCTGAGCACAGGGCAGGATGACCTCCCTGCTCCTGCTGGCCACACTGTTCCTGCTGCAGGCCAGGATGCCCTTGGCCTTCTTGGCCCCCTGGGCACACTGCTGGCTCCTGTTCAGGCAGCTGTCAATCAGCACCCCCAGGTCCCTCTCTGCCTGGCAGCTCTCAGCCACTCTGCCCCCAGCCTGTAGCTCTGCCTGGGGTTGCTGTGGCCAAAGTGCAGCCCCTGGCACTGGGACTTGTTCAGTGCCATCCTGTTGGCCTCTGCCCAGCCTGGCCAGGTGCCTCTGCAGAGCCTCTCTGCCCTCTGACTGACCAACCTCTGCCCCTAGCTGAGGGTGTCCCTGCTGGCTGCAGAGAGGCCTGGCTCAGCTGACCTTAGGAGGTCCTGTCCAGCCCAGCCCAGCCCAGCCTGTGACTCAGCTGTGGTTTGAGGTGTGGGCACTGAGGCAGTGCTGTGGTGCTGCAGGTGGATGAGGAGCTGGAGATCAAAGCTTACTATGCAGGCCACGTGCTGGGGGCTGCCATGTTCCAGATCAAGGTTGGCTGTGAGTCAGTGGTGTACACTGTAAGTGCAATGTTTGTGCCCCTTCCCTTGATTCTGGGCAGAGATTCCTCTGTCTCCCCTTGGAGGCCTGGGCCAGGTTAATGGATCTCTCTTCTCCCCTCAGGGTGACTACAACATGACACCAGACAGACATCTGGGGTAAGTGGGAGGCAGGAGAAAGGTTCCAGGGCAGGAAAGGTGACCTTCCTTCCTTCTGAGAGAGGGAGATTGCAGCACAGCCTCTGCTAATGCTGAGGGCTTCTCAGCACTGATGCTTGGGTGGGAGACTGCAGCACTTAGGGCTGGAAAGATGCTGAATGTCAGCTTGAGTTGGGGAGTGAAGAGATCATTGAGTCTTCCAGACAGGCTTCAGTGTCATCCTCCTCTGGATGCTCAGCTAAGCTCTTTCTAAAGATGTGGAACAGAAAAGACTTTAAATTGTTGGAGCAAGCCCAGGGGAGGCCACAAAAAGGGATGGGAGGGCAGGGAGCCCTCTGCTGTGAGGGCTGAGGGGGTTGGGATTGTTCAGCCTGGGGAACAGGGGGTTGCAAGGGGGGCTTTGAGGGGCCCCCAGCAGCTCCCAAGGAGGCCTTTGAGGGTGGCCCCCAGCAGCTCCCAAGGAGGCCTTTGAGGGTGGCCCCCAGCAGCTCCCAAGGAGGCCTTTGAGGGTGGCCCCCAGCAGCTCTCAAGGAGGCCTTTGAGGGTGGCCCCCAGCAGCTCCCAAGGAGGCCTTTGAGGGTGGCCACCTTCCAGGTGCCCTTTGAGTGCTTCAAGAGGCTGATCAGAGAGCTGGGGACAGACTGTGGAGCCAGGCCTGTGGTGACAGGACAGGGTGATGGTTTGAAACTGAAAGAGGGAGCCTCAGAGTGGAGAAGGAAGGAATGCTTGGTGCTGAGGGTGGGAAGAGCTGTCCCAGGCTGCCCAGAGAGGTGGCAGCTGCCCCATCCCTGGAGCCCTTCCAGGTCAGCTTGCCTGGGGCTCCAGTTGCCAAGGCAGGCTGGGGGATGGAGTAGGTGAGCTTTAAAGGTCCCTTCCAGTCCAAACCTCTCCATTCCAAGCAGCACCAGAACAAGAGGCCACAGTCTCAAGCTGTGCCAGGGGAGGTTCAGGCTGGAGGGGAGGAGAAAGTTCTTCCCAGAGAGAGTTGTTGGCCCCTGGGATGTGCTGCCCAGGGAGGTGGTGGAGTCACCATGCCTGGAGGTGTTCCAGAGGGGATTGGATGTGGCCCTTGGAGCCATGGTGTAGCTGTCAGGAGGTGCTGGGGAACAGCTTGGACTTGATGCTCTCTGAGGCCTTTCCCAACCTGGTTGATTCTGTGGCCTCCAGAGGGAGGTCCTGGTGCTGCTGCAGAGCTTGGGGCAAGGCAGTGCACCTCTGTCTGCCTGCTTCCCTGCCTGCAGAGGGAGGCAGTGGCAGTCCCCAGCCACCTCTGGGGCTGCTGGCTGGCTCCTGCTGCTCTGGGGCTGCTGGCTGCTGCTCTGGGGCTGCTGGCTGCTGCTCTGGGGCTGCTGGCTGCTGCTCTGGGGCTGCTGGCTGCTGCTCTGGGGCTGCTGGCTGCTGCTCTGGGGCTGCTGGCTGCTGCTCTGGGGCTGCTGGCTGCTGCTCTGGGGCTGCTGGCTGCTGCTCTGGGGCTGCTGGCTGCTGCTCTGGGGCTGCTGGCTGCTGCTCTGGGGCTGCTGGCTGCTGCTCTGGGGCTGCTGGCTGGCTGCTGCTCTGGGGCTGCTGGCTCCTGCTGCTGGCAGCTGGCTGATCTCCCCTTGCCCCTGGGCAGTGCTGCCTGGATCGAGAGGTGCCGGCCGGACCTGCTGATCACCGAGTCCACCTACGCCACCACCATCAGGGACTCCAAGCGCTGCAGGGAGAGAGACTTCCTCAAGAAGGTCCATGAGACTGTGGAGAGAGGAGGGAAGGTACCAGGGGGCCTGCAGGAAGCCTGGGGATGGACTTCTGGCAGGGGTTGGAGTAACAGGATGAGGGGGAGTGGAGGGAAGCGTGAGGAGGGCAGATGGAGACTGGGGAGGAGGGAGAGGTTCTGTGCAGGGAGGGTGGGGAGAGCCTGGAGCAGGCTGCCCAGGGAGGCTGTGGATGTCTCCTGCCTGCAGGTGTTCCAGGCCAGGCTGGATGAGGCCTTGAGCAGCCTGGGCTCTGGTGGGAGGTGTCCCTGCCCCTGGCAGGGGGTTGGAGCTGGCTGAGCCTTGAGGTCCCTTCCAGCCCTGACAGCTCTCTGATTCTCATGCTGTGTAAGCTTTAAACTCAGGCACCTGCCTGTGGGCACTGCCTGTGGGCACTGCCTGGCACTGAAGGTGCTTCTGTGCTCTTCCACCTGCACTCTCTCCAGCACTCAGTTCTGCCAGGCAGAACCCCAGGCCATGAGCTGATGGGGACAGCCAGGGAGAGGCTTTGCTCCCAGGCTGCAGAGGTGGAGGACAAAGGCAAAACTAACCTCATTTCCCTCCTGGGTACTGAAGCATCCTCTCAGCCCTGCAAATGAAGAGGCTGAGGCCAGGGTCTTAGGCAGGGTAGGTGCTGCTCAGGTCCCACACTGCCTTTTGTTCCAAACCAGCTCAGCTCCACTGTCAGCTGGCAGGGTTGGACCTGATGCTCCTGGGGGTCTCTTCCAAACCATTCTGTGGGGAGCTAAAGGCAGCAGAAGGGCATCAGAGAGCAAGAGGGAGCTGAGGGCCTTGCTGAGGAGCCACACTGCAGTGCTGCTGCCATGCTGCTGGGGTCTCTCTGCCTCCACACCATTCCTTTGCAGGTCCTCATCCCAGTTTTTGCCCTTGGCCGTGCCCAGGAGCTCTGCATCTTGTTGGAAACCTTCTGGTGAGTGCAGTCCCTTCAGCCTGCCTCCCACCTCCATTCTTCTTCCTGAGCTCCTGCTCCTGGCAGCTCTGTGCTGCTTTCATGCTGTGTTGAGTCCAAGGATGTTCCCCTGTGGTCCTGGCAGCTGGGGCTTGCTTCCAGCAGTCTCTTATCCTCCACTCCTGGCTCTGAGCAGTGGAACAGCCAGGTGAAGCTGCTCTGGCAGGGGACCTGGCTGCACTCTGGAGGGTCCCTCCCAGCCCCTCCCACTCCCTCTGTCATTCTCTCCTCTGAACATTCAGCAGCAACAACCCTGCAACAAAAGGGGCTGCAGCTGCTGCACTTCTCAGGCTGCTTCCCTGGCAGAGGCAGGGGGGAGGAGCAGGAAGGGAACTTCAGATAAGCAGGGGGTGGAAATGTCTCCTGTGAATGCAGAGTGGCTGCACTTGGGAGTAAAGCTTGCAGCAGGGATGGACACTGGGGAGGGGGATGGGCTGGAGTGGCTGACACTGCCCAGGCCACACCTGGAGTCCTGTGGCCAGTCCTGGGCCTCTCAGGTTAGGGAAGAGGTTGAGCTGCTGGAAGGTGTCCAGAGAAGGGCAACAAAGCTGGGGAGGGGTCTGGGGCACAGCCCTGGGAGGAGAGGCTGAGGGAGCTGGGGTTGCTTAGCCTGCAGAAGAGGAGGCTCAGGGGAGACCTTCTTGCTCTCTCCAACTCCCTGAAGGGAGGTTGGAGCCCAGCACCAGAACAAGAGGACACAGTCTCAAGCTGTGCCAGGGGAGGTTCAGGCTGGAGGTTAGGAAGAAATTCTTCCCAGCAAGAGAGATTGTCCCTTAGGATGTGCTGCCCAGGGAGGTGGTGGAGTCCCCATCCCTGGAGGTGTTGAGGAAGAGCCTGGATGGGGAGCTTGGTGCCATGGTTGAGTTGATCAGATGGTGCTGGGTGAGAGGTTGGACTGGATGAGCTCTGAGGTATTTTCCCACCTGGTCTTCCTCTGTTCTCCTCTGTTCTCCTCTGTTCTCCTCTGTTCTCCTCTGTTCTCCTCTGTTCTCCTCTGTTCTCCTCTGTTCTCCTCTGTTCTCCTCTGTTCTCCTCTGTTCTCCTCTGTTCTCCTCTGTTCTCCTCTGTTCTCCTCTGTTCTCCTCTGTTCTCCTCTGTTCTCCTCTGTTCTCCTCTGTTCTCCTCTGTTCTCCTCTGTTCTCCTCTGTTCTCCTCTGTTCTCCTCTGTTCTCCTCTGTTCTCCTCTGTTCTCCTCTGTTCTCCTCTGTTCTCCTCTGTTCTCCTCTGTTCTCCTCTGTTCTCCTCTGTTCTCCTCTGTTCTCCTCTGTTTTGCTGGGGATGGCCTGGAGTGGCTGGCACTGGGGAGGGGGATGGCCTGGAGTGGCAGCCACAGGCAGGGTGAGAAGGAGGCTTGGACTAAAGCTGCTCTGCAGGCAGTCAGTGCCCTGCACTGTGATGTCTGCTGTGCTACTGCTTGACTTGCTGGGAGCAGGCTGTGCACAGAAGCACCTCTGGAGGCCTCCATGGCTTTATGGAGTGGCCTCCTTGCTCTCCATGCTGATACTTTGGGCCTCACAGGTCTCTGGCCCCCTTTTTGCCTGCAGGGAGAGGATGAATCTGAAGGCTCCCATCTACTTCTCCACGGGCCTGACAGAGAAGGCCAATCACTACTACAAGCTCTTCATCACCTGGACTAACCAGAAGATCAGGAAGACCTTTGTGCAGAGGAACATGTTTGAGTTCAAACACATCAAAGCCTTTGACAGAGCCTTTGCAGACAACCCAGGGCCTATGGTAGGTGGATGGGCAAGGTAAGGGCACGGAGCTGGGGCTGGGGCTCTGGGCCTGGCTAAGGCAAACCTTAGATCCTCTGCCCTGGCACAGGTTGCATTGGAAGGGACCCTCCAAGGGCCTCTTGTCCAACCCCCCCTGCATTCAGCAGGGACATCTCCAGCTGGATCAGGCTGCCTAGGGCCACAGCAAGCCTGATCTTGAATGGCTTCAGGGATGGAGCCTCAACCACCCCCCTGGGCAGCCTGTGCCAGTGTCTCCCTTCCCTCACTGTGCAGAACTCCCTCCTGATGCCCAACCTCACTCTGCCCTGCTCCAGTTCCAAACCATTGCCTCTCAGCCCCTCCCCTCAGCCCTCCAGGAATCCCTTGAGCAGGATGGAACACCACAAAGCTGCTCAGTTTCTATCAGCCAGAAGCTGGATGCTCACAGTTCATCTCCAGTGAGAATCAGAGAGCCATAATCCCCCCCTGGAGCTCTGGTGTGGTGGTGAAGTGTCCTGGACTGTGCAGGGATGTGGGCTGGGGATTGAACACTCCTTTGTGTGGTTGCAGGTTGTGTTTGCAACCCCTGGGATGCTGCATGCAGGACAGTCCCTTCAGATCTTCAAGAAGTGGGCAGGCAATGAGAAGAACATGGTAAGAAATCATTCCCCTGGGGGGTGGGGAGGGGAGGGGAGGGGGGTACAGGCAGCAGGAGAGAGGCTGCAGGAGAGCATTTCCTCAGCACCCAGAGCTAACTGACTCAAGTCCTCCACTGCACCAGCCCAGGGCAGAGCTCTTTCAAGCTCTGCCTGTTCCTTGCTGTGTGTGATGGCAGCAGAGGAGGGTTTGGGGTGGAAGGGGTCTCCAAAGCTCATCCAGTCCAGTCCCCTCCACCAGAGCAGGTTGCTCAGAGCCTGACCTTGAAGCTCTCCAGGGATGGAGCCTCAGCAGGTTCCTCCCTGGGCAGCCTGCTGCAGTGTTCCAGCAGCCTCCTGGTGCAGAGCTTGTTCCTCACATCTCAGTCTGCTCCTCAGTTTCAACCCTTTGTCCTAGCCCTGCAGGCCTTTGGGGGCAGTCCCTCTGCAGCCTTCTTGTAGCCCCCTTCAGGTGCTGGAGGGAGAAGCTGGAACCTTGTCTCAGAGAGGGAGATCTCTTACTTCCAGGAGTGCTGTCATGAGTTTGAAGCTGCTTCAAAGCCACCTGGAACTAGCTTGAGACTCTTGGCTGCTGTGTGGAGTGCAGCAGTTTGCTCTCTCCTCTCCCTGGCTCTTCCCAAGCTGCAGAGCCAGGCAAGCAGCTGCCCAGGGAGGGAGGCTCTTGTGTGAGAGATGTTCACACCACAAACCTCCTCAGCAGTGTGGTTTATGCTGCACACAGCCCAGGGGCAGGTTGGAGCTGTAGTTTGGGAGCTGTGGCAGTTCTGGGCTCCCCAGTTTGAGAAGGACAGGGATCTGCTGGAGAGGGTCCAGCAGAGGCTGTGGGGATGGCTGGGGACTGAGCCCTGCCTGGTGAGGAGAGGCTGAGGGCCCTGGGGCTGTGCAGGCTGGAGGAGAGAAGGCTTAGAGGGGATTTCATAAGTGTTTATCAATAGCTGAGGGCTGGGGGTCAGGAGGGAGGGGACAGGGCCAGGCTCTGCTCAGCTGCACCCTGGGACAGGAGAAGGAGCAGTGGATGGCACAGGAGCTTCCACCTCAACACAAGGAGGAACTTCTGCACTGTGAGGCACACAGAGCACTGCAACAGGCTGCCCAGAGGGGTTGTGGAGTCTTCTCTCCTGGACCTGAGCTCGGTTGTGTGGCCCTGCTCTGGCAGGGGGCTGGGAGCGGAGGATCCCTTTGGGTCCCTTCCAGCTCCTGCGAGGCTGCGGTGCTGAGGGCCAGGGCTTAGCAGCAGGCCTGGCAGAGTCAGAGCAGGGTCCTGCTGCTGCTGAAGGGCTTTTGCAGCCAGGGCAGGGCTGTGAGTGCCTGTTGTGCCTCCCCTCCCAGGTCATCATGCCTGGCTACTGCGTGCAGGGCACCGTGGGCCACAAGATCCTGAGCGGCCAACGCAAGCTGGAGATGGAGGGAAGGCAAATAGTAAGTTGGAGCTGCAAGGAGGAGGAGCTCTGGGGGGGAGGCTCTGAAGAGCTTGAGGAGGTGGTTGGAGACCAGGTACCTGTAATGGGAATGTATCCCAGCCAGTGTGGAACCCCCCTCCCCAGGAGCATGTTCCTTGGGGGTGGGCTGGGAGTTTGCTTCCCCTTCCCCCCGGCAGCAGTGGCTCAGGGCCAGGCCTGTGCTTAACAGCTGGGGGGAGGGAGCCATTCATAAACTGAGGCCAAGTACCTGCCCTGCAGTGCTGCTTTGCTCTGGCACCTGGGTGAGCAGTGTCTGAGAAGCACAGCAGGGCAGGGGCTGGAAGGGACCTCTGGGGTCCAAGCCCCCTGCCCAAGCAGGAGCCCCCAGGGCAGCTCACACAGGAGCACAGCCCAGAGGAGACTCCATGCTCTGACACTGAGCACAGCCCTGGGAGGAGAGGCTGAGGGAGCTGGGGTTGCTCAGCCTGGAGAAGAGGAGGCTCAGGGGAGACCTTCTTGCTCTCTCCAACTCCCTGAAGGGAGGTTGTAGCCAGGTGGGGGTTGGTCTCTTCTCCCAGGCAAGCAGCACCAGAACAAGAGGCCACAGTCTCAAGCTGTGCCAGGGGAGGTTTAGGCTGGAGGTTAGCAAGAAATTCTTCCCAGCAAGAGAGATTGGCCCTTGGGATGTGCTGCCCAGGGAGGTGGTGGAGTCCCCATCCCTGGAGGTGTCCAAAAAAGGCTTGGATGAGGCCCTTGGAGCCATGGTTGAGTTGATCAGATGGTGTTGGGTAAGAGGTTGGGCTTGATGCTCTCTGAGGTCTTTTCCAACCTTCTTGGTGCTATGCTCCTGGGAATCAGGGAGAGCTCTTCTCTTCAGCACCCTCTCCAGGCTCAGCTCCCAGGCAGGCACAGCACAGGAGCTGCTTCCTCTCCCAGGCTGCTCTCAGCCCCTTCGTGCTGCTGCTGCTCCTCAGTCTGGGTGTTGGGCTTCCTTCTCTCCCCTGCACACAGAGGAGCCCCTGGGCTTGTTTGGGAGGTTGCAGGGGGCCAAAGGCCTTCCTGCTTCCCCAAGGCTGTGCTTTGTGCTCCTCCTGCCCCCCAGCTGGAGGTGAAGATGCAGGTGGAGTACATGTCCTTCAGCGCCCACGCCGACGCCAAGGGCATCATGCAGCTGATCCGGCAGGCCGAGCCCCGCAGCGTGCTGCTGGTCCATGGGGAGGCCAAGAAGATGGAGTTCCTGAAGCAGAAGATTGAGCAGGAGTTTCGTAAGGGCACTGCTGGGGCTGGGCTGGGGGCAGGGGCACAGCCAAGGGCACAGCCACCACCCCCTGGGCCTCAGCACAGGCTGCCCTGAAAGGTGTGGGGAACGCCCGGCCCCGGCGGGGCTGCGGAGCCACAGCCATGTGGTGCTGAGGGCCCTGGCTCAGCACCAGGCTTGGCAGAGGTGGGAAGGGTTGGAGTGGACCTTCTTGCAGGGCTTTTCCAGCCCCACTGCTTCCATGACTCTCTGGAGTCAGGCATGAAGTCATTTCCATCCCCTAGCTGAGCAGGGGCCAGCCAGCAAGGGCAGTGCCCAGGGGGAGGTGAAGCTAGAGCTGCTGTGTTGTATCAAACAGGTCAGCACTCAATGAATTGCTTTAGGAAGGGTTGGAGTGAACCTTCTTGCAGGGCTTTTCCAGCCCCACTGCTTCCATGACTCTGGAGCTAGGCATGAAGTCACTTCCAGGAAGCCAAATCCATCCCCTAGCTGAGCAGGGGCCAGCCAGCAAGGGCAGTGCCCAGGGGGAGGTGAAGCTAGAGCTGCTCTGTTGTGTCAAACAGGTCAGCAGCTAATGAATTGCTTCAGAGGCAGGCAGGGGCCACTTGGAATGGTTAATGAGCAGCTTCTCTTCACTGGTCACTCTTCTCTGCAGCTCATTCCCCTTAACTCCCTGGAAGGAGCTCTGGCAGTGAAGGGGGAGTTCAGGCTGGCTGGGAGCTGCAGCTTGCTTGGCAGTCAGTTGTCACCCAGCAGCCTGCAGGCTCTCCTCTTACCTCCATCCCTTAGCCCTTCACCCCTCCCAGGGAGTTCAGGGGAGGTTTTGAGGGGGGGGTTCTGCTCTTCAGCCTCTTTCAGCTCCCTGCTGTCCCCTTTCAGCAGAATTAACAACCCTCACCTCCTGCCCCTCACAAGAGCTGCAGCTGGCTGCTGCCACACCCAGGGGCCCTGCCTGTGGGTGAAGTGAGCCTGGGCTGGGTGGTGCAGCCCTGCTGAGGCTGGGTGCTGCAGCCCTGCTGAGGCTGGGTGCTGCAGCCCTGCTGAGGCTGGGTGCTGCAGCCCTGCTGAGGCTGGGTGCTGCAGCCCTGCTGAGGCTGGGTGCTGCAGCCCTGCTGAGGCTGGGTGCTGCAGCCCTGCTGAGGCTGGGTGCTGCAGCCCTGCTGAGGCTGGGTGCTGCAGCCCTGCTGAGGCTGGGTGCTGCAGCCCTGCTGAGGCTGGGTGGTGCAGCCCTGCTGAGGCTGGGTGCTGCAGCCCTGCTGAGGCTGGGTGCTGCAGCCCTGCTGAGGCTGGGCTGTTCACCCTGCAGATGTCAGCTGCTACATGCCTGCCAATGGAGAGACCACAACCATCTTCACCAACCCCAGCATCCCAGTGGACATCTCCCTGGGGCTCCTCAAGAGAGAAACAGCACTAGGTGAGACACTGCCACCCAGCAGCTTCACCTTCTGGACCCCCTGTGGTGTAGAGGGCTGGCAAGGGTGGGACAGGGCCAGTGGGGAGCCAGGGCAGGTTGGGGCAGCATGAAGGGGCTGAGAGCAGCCTGGACAATGAAGCAGCTCCTGTGCTGTGCCTGCCTGCAGTGGGGCTTCAAACCAAAGCCACCCCCACTGCTCCTTGCCCACCATGCAAACCACCTCCCTCTCTGCTTTCAAACTGGAACTGCTGTGCTGGACCCAGCTTAAAATAAGCTAAACCCTCTGCAGGCAGGAGGTGGCTGGGAAGAGAGGCAGAGGTTGTGTGTTACTAAGCATGGCTGATCATGGTCTGAGCACCACACACCTCACTGCAGAGGGAAAGCTGAAGGCTCTGAGCCCCAGCAAGGACTCTGAACCCCAGCCTCTGAAGCCCTCCAGCAGCTGGGACCTCAGCAAGGCTTCAACTCCAGGCTGTTGAGGCCTCTAGCAGCTGCCTGGTGTGGTAAGATCACCATTAACAACCTCACCTTTCCCTTCCCTTGCCCTTGGCTCTCTTGCCAGATGTCAAGAAGCCCCAGCTGATGCATGGCACACTGATGATGAAGGACAATGTGAGTAAAGCAATGCCTCCTCTTTGTCCTGGGTCCCCTGTGTGAGGTCATCACTCAGATGGAGTTCTGGGTGAAGGAGGAGCAGGAGGGGAGCAGCCCAGGGAAGGTCAATCTGTCAGGCAGACCTTAGCTGCTCTCTTGAGTGACATCTGCACCAGCTCTCAGCCTCTTGCCCTTCAGGAACAAAACCAGAACTGGGGAGATGCAGATTGGATGTTAGGAAGAAACTCTTCCCCCTGAGGGTGGTGAGAGAGTGGCACAGGTTAGAACCACAGAACTGGCAGGGCTGGAAGGGAGCTCAAGGCTCAGCCAGCTCCAGCCCCCTGCCATGGGCAGGGACACCTCACACCACAGCAGGTTGCTCACAGCCACCTCCAGCCTGGCTGCAAACACCTCCAGGGATGAGGCTTCCACCACCTCCCTGGGCAGCCTGTGCCAGGCTCTCACCACCCTCCTGGGGAACAACTTCTTCCTCACAGCCAAGCTGAGTCTCCACACTTCTAGTTCTGCTCCATCCCCCCCAGCCCTATCCCTCCCTGGCACCCTCAAAAGTCCCTCC
The DNA here is from genome assembly GCF_026170545.1 of Melanerpes formicivorus. NCBI lineage: Eukaryota > Metazoa > Chordata > Aves > Piciformes > Picidae > Melanerpes > Melanerpes formicivorus. Next base: position 2,709,862 of record NW_027142391.1, read on the forward strand.
CCAGCTTTCCTGGAGCTCCCTGCAGACACTGGAAGGCCACAATGAGGTCTCCAGCCTGCACACCCCCAACTCCCTCAGTCTGTGCTCACAGCAGAGCAGCTCCAGCCCTCTGCTCCTCCTCGTGGCCCTTCCCTGGGCACCTTCCAGATCCTTCCTGGCACAGAGGCTCCAGAACTGGACACAGAGCTCCAGCTGTGGTCTCAGCAGAGCAGAGGGGCAGAATCCCCTCCCTGAGCCTGCTCCTGCTGCAGCCTAGGCTCTGCTTGGCTCTCTGGGCTGCAGGTTGCCAGCAGCCCTGCCCGGAGGTGTTCGCAGCCAGGCTGGCTGTGGCTGGGAGCAGCCTGCTGTGGTGTGAGGCGTGCCTGGCGGTGGCAGGGGGCGGGAAGGGGCTGCTGGTGGGGCCCTGAGCGCGTGTGTGTGCCTGTGCCTGCAGAGCTGCCGGCTGCTGTGCCCGGAGCAGGCGCTGAAGGAGCTGGGGCTGGCGGAGCATCAGCTGCGCTTCACCTGCCGCGTCCACCTGCAGGACCCGCGCAAGGAGCACGAGACCGTGCTGCGAGTCTACAGCCACCTCAAGGGGCAAGTCACAGCCTCAGAGCATCACAGCCAGCCAGGGGTGGGAAGGGACCACAAGCATCAGCCAGCCCCAACCCCCTGCCATGGGCAGGGACACCCCACAGGAGATCAGCCTGGCCACAGCCTCATCCAGCCTGGCCTTAAACACCTCCAGGGCTGGGGCCTCAACCACCTCCCTGCACAACCCAGTCCAGGGCTTCACCACTCTCATGGGGAAGAACTTCCTCCTCACCTCCAGCCTGAATCTCCCCACCTCCAGCTTCATTCCATTCCCCCTAGTCCTATCACTCCCTGAGATCCTGAGCAGTCCCTCCCCAGCCTTCCTGGAGCCCCCTGCAGATCCTGGAAGGCCACAATGAGGTCACCTCAGAGCCTTCTCCTCTCCAGACTGAACAGCCCCAACTCCTTCAGTCTGTCCTCACAGCAGAGCAGCTCCAGCCCTCTGCTCATCCTCCTGGCCCTGCTCTGGACACCTTCCAGCCCCTCCACATCCCTCTTGCCATAGGGGCTCCAGAACTGGAGGCAGGAGTCCAGGTGGGGTCTCCCCAGAGCTGAGCAGAGGGGGAGGATCACCTCCCTTGCCCTGCTGGCCACACTTCTCCTGATGTCCTCTGCAGTCCTCTGCAGCTGGGCTGCCTGCTCCCCCCAGGCACCCAGCTGAGCTCAGCAGGGTTAGGTCTGGCCTCTCCCTGGCCTTCCCCCGTGGCTCAGAGCAGGTTGGCTCCGGGGCGGCTCCGCAGTGCTGCTGCTGCAGGAGCAGAGCCTGGCGGGGGGCAGCCTGCAGCCTCCTGGCCTCTGCCAGGCTGGAGCAGTCCCACTCCCATCAGAATGGTGGGGGGTGGGAAGGGATCACCCAGTCCAACCTCCCTGCCAGAGTAGGCCCCCCAGGAATGCATCCAAGTGGGTCTGGAAAGCCCCCAGAGCAGGAGACTCCACAGCCTCCCCTGGGCAGCCTGCTCCAGGCCTCCAGCAGCCTCACACCACAGAAGTTTCTCCTCACCTTGAGGTGGAACCTCCTGGGTTGCAGTTTGTGCCCCTTGCCCTAGCCCAGGACAGCACTGCAAAGAGCCTGCCCCCTTCTTCTTGCCCCCCACTGTCCATAAACAGTGCTAAGATCATTGTCCCTGCTGGGGTTCAGAGAGCCAGGCCTGAGCCACCCTTCAGGGGCATGCTTGTCCCCCCCAGAGTAACTGCCAGCTCCTCTCTTACCAGGGTGCTGAAGGACTACTCAGTGCAGCACCTCCCTGATGGGTCAATAACAGTGGAGTCCATCCTCATCCAGGCCACAGCACACTCTGAGGATCAAGGCACCAAAGTCCTGCTGGTGTCCTGGACCTACCAGGTAAGAAGCCTCAGGCACTTCCACTCCAGAGCTGTGCTGCAGGGGGGGTTGCTGCCCCAAGGGTGAGCCTTCACCCCTCTGGCTTTACAGTCCCTTGAGTGGCAGAGGGGGAGGGGAGCCACTGCCAGCTGCTTCACCAGGTCAGGTTTGGTGCCAATCCTCCTCCTCCTCCTCTGAGCCACATTCCTCTGGGACCACTGCACTGCAGGCAGAGGAGGCCCTGAGCAGCCTGGGCCTAGTGCAAGCTCTCCCCCTTGGAGCTGGATGAGCCTTAAGGTCCCTTCCAGCCCAAACCATTCTGTGGCTCCCTGAAGTGATTACCCTTAGGTCACCTTCTCTCCAGCTGCATCCCTGCTGCCAGCAGAGGGAGGGATGTTGTGCACTGCCCTCTGAGGTGCCAAACAGCCACCAAGCAGAAAGGCCTCACCAACTACAGCCATTCTGGCTTCCCTTCACAGCCCTCCCTACCAGGGCTGCATTGTGCCTCCAGCCCCTTCCAGCACCCCAACACCTCCTGGAGAGCAAAGCAAAGGAGCCCTCAGTGCTGTTTATCCTTTGCTTTCAAGAGCAGCACTCCTCCTCCTCCTCCTCCAAACAGATGCAGGGAACACCCCAAAACTCCCTTTCTGAACGTGGTGCTGGCTCTGAGGGTCCTTCCACTCCCATTTCTAGGCACAAGCATCCAACTTCCTGCCCCCCCCTGGGAAAAACCAACTCTTTTTCCATCCTCTTTCTCTTTTCCCTCCCCCCTCTCCAGGATGAGGAGCTGGGCAGCTACCTCACAGCCCTCCTGAAGAAAGGACTTCCACCCAGCAGCTCCTGAGCAGCAGGCAGAGAGAGGCTGCAGACAGAGAGAGAGATTCAGAGGTTTATTTTGGTTACATTGGTGAAGGGTTTGGGGTTTGGGGTTTGTTCTTCCCCCCCTTCTGGGTTTGTTTAATAAAAGGAGGTCAGAGCTTGGCTACTTCCTGCAGTGAGAGCCTGGGCAGCAGCCAGCTTCCCCCCCCTGGAAACCTGCCCAGGGGCACCTGGGAGTTGCTTACAGAGTCAGGTACCAGCTGCTCAGGGTTCTTGCTCCCCTTAAAGCTTCAAGCAGGGCTTTCAGAGCTCCACAGTTAAAGCCCTGAAGCACCACAGAGGCAAGGCTCAACCCCCCACCTCCCCCCCAGCTGTGCACAGTGACTTCTGAATCACCCCTCAGGCAGAGCTGAGGCTGGAAGGAGGCTGCACTCCTGCCTGCAGGCTCCAAACTCTTCTCTTCCTTTATCCAGGCCATAAAAGTTGTGCCTGGCTGGCAGGAGCAGTCCCTGCAGGGCTGGCAGCTTGCTGTCCTAGCCTAGAACTGGGACAGAAATAGCAGCTGCACAAGGAGGTAAAAGATTCAGTTGAGTTAAGGCTCCCTGAGAGGCTCTCCTCAGCTGCCTTGCACAAGTGCAGGGCTCTGCCCTTGGCTCAGGCAGCTCAGGAGTTGTTATTTTTAGGCTGCTGGAGAGGTTGGTGCAGCTCTGGGTTTGTTTGCCTCACTGCTGCTCAGAGAGCCCTCCAAGCTCCAAGCAAAACCCAGCAGCAGCAACCAGCTCTCCACTCACCCTGAGTGAAGGGGCAGGGCTGGGGCAGGGCTGGGGCAGGGCTGGGGCAGGGCTGGGGCAGGGCAGGGGCAGGGCAGGGGCAGGGCTGGGGCAGGGCAGGGGCAGGGCTGGGGCAGGGCAGGGGCAGGGCTGGGGCAGGGCAGGGGCAGGGCTGGGGTAGGGCAGGGGCAGGGCTGGGGTAGGGCAGGGGCAGGGCTGGGGTAGGGCAGGGGCAGGGCTGGGGTAGGGCAGGGGCAGGGCTGGGGTAGGGCAGGGGCAGGGCTGGGGTAGGGCAGGGGCAGGGCTGGGCTGGGCCCTCCTAACCCCCAGCACAGCCCCCAGCACAAAGCCTCAGCTCCAGCAGAGTGACTTCAGCTCCCTGCAGCCACCCCCTGCTGAAGAGCTTTGCTTGCCTTGAGCAGCCCAGCACAGCCTCCCACCCTGCAGCCCCTTCCTCACCACCTCACTGCCCCTTTGCTTTCCTCACCTCTGCTGCTTGGGATCCCAACCTCTTCCCTCCTGCCCTCAAGCAGAGTGCCCTCAGCTGCTCTCAGGGAAGGGGCAGAGGCTGCAGTCTCCATGGTGCAGAGAGGAATTGGTGCCCACCCCTTGGCTCCTCCCCACCCCCACATCAATCCTGCTCCCTCCTTGGTGGTCCAAGGCAGTTCCACATCCAACAGCTCAGCACAACCTGGGAAGCTCAACCAACCTGCTGCAGGCCCAGGGGCACTGTCAGCCTGAGTGCTGCACCTCTGGCAAGGGGGAAGGAGGGGGAGAGGACTCTGCCAGGGCTGGTAGGGATGAGGGAGAGGAGAAGGGAGGGGCCTGGAGCTGGAAGAGGGCAGATTGAAAGTGGAGGGGAGGAAGAAGTTCTTTCCAGGGAGGGCAGGGAGGTACTGGCACAGGTTGCCCAGGGAGGCTGTGGCTGCCCCCTCCCTGGGGGTGTTCAAGGCCAGGCTGGATGAGGCCTTGAGCAGCCTGTGCTGGTGGGAGGTGTCCCTGCCCATGGCAGGGGGGTGGAACTGGCTGAGCTTGGAGGTCCCTTCCACCCCAACCCCTTCTATGAATCAGAGGCTGTTAGGGGGTGGAAGGGAGCTCCAGAGGTCATTGAGTGCAACCCCCCTGCCCCAGCAGGCTCCCCACAGCACCACACTGGGCACACCTCATGCCCTGTGCCACCTCCCTCCTGCTGTGATCTCCTCCAGGAGCAGAGCTGCACTTCAGCAGGCCTGGGGGTGGTGTGGGAAGGGAGGGAACAGCCTGGCTGTGCATCTGCAAGCCACAGTCACATCCTCCTGAGTCAAGCCTTGGCTCTGCAGCAGGTTGTCAGCCAGCCCAGTGCTGCTCTGCTGACTCTGACAGCCCTCCAGTGATGACAAAACTCCCTCCAAGGCCTGCTGGCCCCAGGCTGGAGGGGGTGGCTGCTCTCAGAAGCTGTGGGGCTCTGTTAACACAAGAGATGGAAGAGGTCAGGGCATGGTCTCTAGCTCCCACAGAAGTCACACCCCTGACCTTTCACCAGGGCTGCAGAGGGGAAGGGGCTGTGCCAGCTGCTGCAGTGACTGCCCCCAGGGCTTGCACAGGGTAAACCCTTGGATTTCTCAGCTCCCAAACTTGCCTCAGGGGATGTCCAGCTCGAATCCAGGGGCAGACAGAGCTAGAAGGCCTGGGCTGAGGCTCAGCTCAGGAAGCCAATCACCAGACTCCCCAGAAGGGCTGAGGAGCCCTTATTTGGCTGTGGAATGTAGGCAGAAAGTCTGAGCCCAGCTGGCAGAGAGTGCTCCCCCCCAGGGAGAAGAGACAGGAGCCCTCCAAAATAGGGCAGAGCCAGGCAGGGCTGCCCTGCTCCCCTGGGACTGCAGGCAGGGGCAGCAGCTCCCCACTAACCCTTGGCTGCTTTCAGAGCAGAGCCCTGGCCCCTGCCACCCCTGCAGTGTGCAGGAGCAGCAGAGTGGCAGCAGGAGCTCTGCAGGACTGCCAGAGGACACAGCTCCCCCCCAGCTGCTTGATAAAAAGCACCAGGGAATGGCTCAGGGTGGAAGGGACCTCAGAGACAGAACAGAATTCACCAGGCTGGAAAGGACCTCAGAGGTCATCAAGTCCAACCCCAGCACCATCTGATCAACCAAACCATGGCACCAAGGGCCTCAGCCAGGCTCCTCCTAAACACCTCTAGGGGTGGGGACTCCACCACCTCCCTGGGCAGCACATCCCAAGGGCCAATCTCTGGGAGGAATTTCTTCCTTCCCTCCAGCCTAAACCTCCCCTGGCACAGCTTGAGACTGTGTCCTCTTGTTCTGGTGCTGCTTGCCTGGGAGAAGAGACCAACCCCCACCTGGCTGCAACCTCCCTGCAGGGAGTTGGAGAGAGCAAGAAGGTCTCCCCTGAGCCTCCTCTTCTCCAGGCTAAGCAACCCCAGCTCCCTCAGCCTCTCCTCCCAGGGCTGTGCCCCAGACCCCTCCCCAGCTTTGTTGCCCTTCTCTGGACACCTTCCAGCAAGTCATTGGCTCCAACCTCCCCCCCATGGGCAGGGACAGCTCTCAGCTGGACTTGGCTGCTCAGGGCATCATCCAGCCTGGCCTTGAGCATCCCCAGGCAGGAGGCAGCCACAGCCTCCCCAGGCAGCCTGTGCCAGAGCCTCACCACCCTCCTGCTGGAGAACTTCCTCCTCAGCTCCGCTCTAACCCTGCTCTGCCTCAGCTTCAAACCACTCCCCCTTGGCCTGGCTCTGAGGACAGGTTCCCCCCAGTGCTGCCTTGCTGGACAAGTGTCAGCTTCCACAGGTGTGGCTCCAAAGGAAGAGCTGGAAAGTGGCTGCAGAACTTACCTGGAGCATCTCCTGGGGGTTTGTTTCCAGCTCTCTGCTGCAGCTTGTAAGCACAGGAGGACTCCCCCAGGTTCCGGTCACAGATGGTGTAGACCATTTTAGACCTGAAGCAGAGCCTGAAGTTGATGAGCCAGGGCTTGCTGGAGGAGCTGAAGTAGTAGAGGAGGGGGTTGAGGCAGCAGGTGAAGCTGAGCAGGGCCGGGGTGACCTTCCTCAGCCTGTGGATGAGGTGGGTGAGGGCCTGGGCCTGGAGGAGCTGCGCTCGCCCCAGGAAGCGCAGCAGCTGCGTGAGGTGGTAGGGCACAAAGCACAAGCTGCAGATGCCCAGGATGCTGTAGATGGTCCTCAGGGCCTTCCTCTTGCGGGTGCTGTGCTGGAGCTGGGAGATCTTGCAGGCCATGAGAGGGTAGCTGCCGAGGATGACGGAGCAGGGCAGCAGGAAGCCGAAGAGCAAGGCTGGGAGGTCGTAGGGCGCCGCGGGGCCGCTCGCCGGGGAGCTCTCCCAGCAGGCTGTGCTGTTCCTCAGCCCACTGCTGTGCAGGGGACCTTCCAGGATGAGTGCAGCTGTGACACTCAGAGCCAGCAGCCACAGCCCTGTGACCACCAGCAGGTAGTGGATGGCTCTGAGCTGGATGTAGGTGAAGGGGTGCAGCAGGGCCAGGTAGCGGTCCAGGCAGATGCCGGTGCAGAAGGCGATGCTCAGGTAGATGTTGGTGCAGTGCAGGCTCCCTGTCACCCTGCAGGCCACCTCACCAAAGACCCACCTGCCCCAGTTCAGGTGGTAATGGATTTTGAAGGGCAGCACACACAGAAACAAGGTGTCCACCACAGCCAGGTTGGCCATGTAGAGGTAGGAAGGGGAGCTGTGCTTCAGCTGGCAGCACAGCAGGTACAGAGCTGGGACGTTCTCCAGCAGCCCCAGCACAAAGACAAGGCTGTAGATGGCAGGGAACAGGGAGTGCTGCAAGTCTGCTTCCAAGGGGGGCTCTGAGCTGCCATTGGTCACTGTGGAGACCTCTTCAGTCCAGGAAATGGCTGCCATCACCTCTGCCAGCACGGGGTGCAAGTCCTGGAGCCACCTCCCAGCCCAGGAGGGGCTGCAGTCTTAGTTCATCTCAGGTGGGTCAAGAGCCAAAGCCACACAGCTGAGTGGTGCTGGGGAAGCCTCCTCAGGGCTCTGTCTCCTGGGGGCAAGCAGGGCTGCTGCAGGGGACAGCAAAGCATTTAGGGAGAGCAGCACTGGCAGCTGGCACTGCAGAGGGTTTGCTGGCAGGGGAATCCTCACCAGGTGACAGTGCTGAGCTAGGAGGTAGCAACTCCCTGCCCCCCAAAGCAGACAGGCAGAAAGCTACAGCTCTGGGTGAGGATGGGCCAGGAAGGGGGGGAGAGAGGGGAGCAGGGAGGAAGGGGGAGAGAGGGGAGCAGGGAGGAAGGGGGAGAGAGGGGAGCAGGGAGGAAGGGGGAGAGAGGGGAGCAGGGAGGAAGGGGGAGAGAGGGGAGCAGGGAGGAAGGGGGAGAGAGGGGAGCAGGGAGGAAGGGGGAGAGAGGGGAGCAGGGAGGAAGGGGGAGAGAGGGGAGCAGGGAGGAAGGGGGAGAGAGGGGAGCAGGAGGAAGGGGGAGAGAGGGGAGCAGGAGGAAGGGGGAGAGAGGGGAGCAGGAGGAAGGGGGAGAGAGGGGAGCAGGAGGAAGGGGGAGAGAGGGGAGCAGGAGGAAGGGGGAGAGAGGGGAGCAGGAAGGGAGAGACCTTTGAGATCCTCAAGCCCAACCTCTCACCCACCCCCACCTGATCAGCTGAACCATGGCACCAAGCTCCCCCTCCAGGCTCTCAGCTGCACTCCTTTCCCACCCCCACTGCTGCTCCTCAGCTCTGCCCTCACCTGCCCACAAGTGGAAGGCCTTGGTGGGGGCTGCTGGGTGAACTGCCAGCTCCCACCCCTCCTCTGCAGGCACAGGAGAGCACCACCCAGCTCAGCTGCAGAGGGGGCTCTGAGGTCTGTGTTGGCAAGAGGGCAAAGAGGCCACTGCACAAATGCTGCTCTTACATCATGTGAGAGACAAACCACACAGCTGCCATCAAATGAGAGAGATCTCAGCAGCTCAGGCAGACACAAAGCCCTGACCTGAAGCCCTTCAAGGCAGTGGAGCAGCCCAGCCCAGCTCCAGGGCAGCCCAGGTGCCAAAGCTGAGCCCCTGGCAGCACAGCAGCACAGGGACTGCTGGGTGCTTTCCAGAGGAGCCTCTGAACTCACTTCCTGCCAGCAGTTGTTTGTCTCCTCAGGCCCAAAGCACCCCAGGATGGTAACTGGGAGGTGAGAGTTGTTTCACTTTGCTTAGGCAGGCAGCCAGAGCTGCTTAGGTGGGGCTGGCACCTGAGCCCTGGGCACACAGGGGGCAAGGCAAACAGAGCCAGGCACAGCTAAGCCAGGCCTTGAAACCACCTTCACCTCAGAGCTCTGCCAGAGCAGGAGCCACTCAGCACCTGCCTTGTTCTAGCTGCAAAGTGTGGTGGTGAAAGGGGGGAAGAGAAAGGCCTGAAGAATCCTTCCAGGGGCAGGAGGAGCCAAGGGGACTGAGGAGCTGCTGCTCCTCCCCAGCCAAGCACAGCAGCCTTGGGCACCAGCAGCCCCACAACAAACACTGCCCCAGGAGTCTGGAGGAGCTAACCAAGAGGTTTCTGGGTGCTTAATGCTGACTGGGAGGTGGCAAAGCAAGTTCCACTGCAAGACTGCAGCAGAACAGATCCCTGGCAGTGTGGTTGGAAGGCCTCCCAAGGGCACAGAGGCTGCTTCCACCAGGACATGTTACTCAGTCCATGTCCTTTCAGCACCTGCCCTCTCACTCTGTCCCCTACAGCCCTCCCCATCTGAAACAGGATCCCAGATGCAATGACACAGGAGGGCTGGAGACCCTTCCCTGTGGGCACAGGCTGAGGAGGTTGGGGCTGCCCAGCCTGGAGAAAGAGAGGAGACCTTAGAGCAACCTTCCAGCTACAGGAGAGCTGGGGAGGGACTTGTGACAAGGGGTTGTGGGGACAGAATGAGAGGGAATGGATGGAAGATCTAGGCTGGAGAGCAGGAAGCCACTGCTGGCAGTGAGGGTGGGGAGACCCTGGAGCAGGCTGCCCAGGGAGGCTGTGGTGAGACAGCTCTGTGGATCCACAGAATGGGTTGGGTTGGAAGGGACCTCAAAGCTCAGCCAGCTCCAACCCCCTGCCAGGGGCAGGGACACCTCCCACCAGCCCAGGCTGCTCACCCAGCCTGGCCTTGAACACCTCCAGGGAGGGAGCATCCACAACCTCCCTGGGCAGCCTGTGCCAGAGCCTCCCCGTAAGTGTGGTCACCATCAGTGTGCTGGGGGTTGAGTCTGCCCAGAAGCTTGGAACCATTTGCAGGCCCATCCCCAGCAGCTGCCTTTGCACTGTGACAGTTAAAACCCCCAGCAAAAGCCAAGCAAAGGGCCTGCAGCAGCACTTAGCTTGCTCAGCACCCCAGCAGCAGCAGTGTTTGGGTTGGTTTTCTGCCCTGGAAGGATAAATGTAGTTAGAAGTTGACTTACCAGAGCTCAGATCTTCATCTCCCAGTCCAAAGCTGCAGCTGAGTGCTGTTGGCTCTCCCCAGAGTCCTCACAGCCACCAGGTCCCTGCTCTGCTCTGCAGAGTCTGCCACCAGAGCAGGCAGCCCTGCAGGTCACACTGCAGAGCTCTCCCACACTGCTCTGCAGAGAAACCACAGGAAGCAGAGATCAAGAGCTGGCTCTCAGATGCACTGCAGAGCACTTGCCCTGGCAGCAAACTGTGCCCCCCAGGCTGCTTTACATCTCTCCAAGCATCCCCTGCATGGGGCAGGCAGAATGCTCCCACCCAAAGCCACCCTGCAGCACCTCCAGCCTGCCCTGCCCTGCAGGGCCAGCAGCTGCAGAGCAGGAGCTGCCCCTCTGGAGCCAGGCAGCAGTGCTCCAGCCTGAGACACTCCACAATGGGCATGGAGCTGCCCTCTCACTGCCCCTCCAAAGGAAGAGCCAGGCTGTGCCCCCAACCCCCTTCAGCCAGCCACTGCCTGGAGGTGTGGGGGCAGCCTGGGAGAAGCCCCAGAGCCTGTGCTGAGCACTCACAGCATCCCTGCCTCCCCCTGGCTGCTCACCCAGCAAAGCTGCACCAGAGAAGCACAGGCAGGCTCCTCAGCAGCTTCAGCTCTCCTTTCCCATGGTGGAAACCCCCCAGACTCCTGCAAAGCTCTGTCATCTTCTCTGGGAAGCAGCAGCCAGCACACCCCAGGGGAAGGCAGAGAGGAACCAGAAGCATGGCATCAGTAAGGCTGGAAAAGACCTCAGGGATCATCAAGTCCAAGCTGACACCCAGCACCTCCTGACAGCTAAGCCATGGCTCCAAGTGCCACATCCAATCCCCTCCTGAACACCTCCAGGGGTGGGGACTCCACCACCTCCCTGGGCAGCACATCCCAAAGACCAATCTCTCTTGCTGGGGAGAACTTTCTCCTTACCTACAACCTAAACTTCCCCTGGCACAGCTTGAGACTGTGTCCTCTTGTTCTGGTGCTGGGTGCCTGGGAGAAGAGACCAACCCCCTCCTGGCTCCAACCTCCCTGCAGGGAGTGGGAGAGAGCAATGAGGTCTCCCCTGAGCCTCCTCTTCTGCAGGCTAAGCAACCCCAGCTCCCTCAGCCTCTCCTCCCAGGGCTGTGCTCCAGACCCCTCCCCAGCCTGGTTGCCCTTCTCTGGTCCTGCTGCCATGAGGAGGCCTCTGGCAAGCCTGGCACCTGGCACAGGGTGGGGAAGAGAGGCATCACCTCTCAGGAGGGCACAGCTAGCAGGGGGCTGCCCTTGCATTCTGCATCAGGACCACTCCCTCCCTCCAGCCCCTCTGCCCAAGGCAAGGGTGGCTTTAGGAGAGGTCCCAGAGCACTGCTGCCTCCCCCTCTGCCCACCTCACAACCAGAAACTCAAACCACCACCTCTCAAGAGCTCAGGAGTCTTCCTTTCTCAGTCTGACTGTGCCACCTCAGAGCACAGAGCATCCTCCCAGCAGCTCAGGGGGGCTGGCTGCTCTGCCAGCCTGCTTGGCCTGCTCATTTCCTCTCTCTGGAGTTCTGGTGGTGCCAGCCACCTCAGCTCCCACTGCAGGGCTGTTCAGGCCATGTGTTGTCTCACCCTCTGTCCTGTCACCTGCCACTGCCACTCCTCTGATAACCAAAGCAGAGAGGTTCTGGTGACACTCAGCAGCAGCAAACCCCAACCAAGCCCCCAGGCTGTGGTTTGTTACCTTGGAGCAGAGCAGCCTGAGGGCTGTCCTCTTTGCTGGGCATAAAGATGTGCAGGGCTGGAGCCAGGCTCTGCTCAGGGCTGGCCAGGGACAGGACCAGGGGCAGTAGCTGCAAGCTGGAGCAGAGGAGGTTCCACTGGAACACAAGGAAAAGCTTTCTGACTGTGAGGCTGCTGGAGCCCTGGAGCAGGCTGCCCAGAGAGGCTGTGGGGACATTCCAAACCCACCTGGATGTGCTCCTGTGGGACCTGCCCTGCCTGCTCCTGCTCTGGCAGGGGGCTTGGACTGGAGGCATCTCCAGAGGCCCCTTCCAACCCTCCCCTTCTGTGACTGTGGTCAGGCTGAGCCACTCACAGTGGGGCTCCTGTGCTGCCAGCCCAGGCTGTGCCCATCGAAACAGCTCCCAGTGACCTCAGGGGAACTCTGCTCTGTGACATCCCAAGGGCAACAGAGCTGACTTTGTAGCAGGGCAGAGCATCCTGTGAAAGCTGCTCCAGTCCAGCAAGAGAGTGACTGCTGATGAGGAGAGGAAGTGAGGAGCACTTTCAAAGGCTGTTCCTGTCAGCCCCTGCCTCCAGCAGGGACAGCTGTCCCTTGCACTGTGCTGCACAAAGGCAGGGGCAGAAGAAGTGCTGCATTCTCCTCCATTCTAAGCCTCCATCCCTCACACCCACCCCACAGAGGAGGAGGAGGAGGAAACAAAACCCAAACCATAAACCCCAAGCCCCACTCCTTCCTCCTCCTGTTTTGAGAGGCAGGCAGCAGAATTTCAGGGGGGGAGGGTGGAGGGAAAAGAGAGAAGGAATAAAGCAGTTGTCTGAAAGCAGCATGGAGTTGCTCTTCCTTCCCCCTTGGCAGTCTCAGAGGGCAGGAAGAAATGATAGGAAGGTTCCTGCAGCCACAGTCAATGATTTTTATTGAGACAAGACCCTGGATTGTGTGAAGAGCACTTGGCAAACCTCCAGCCAGCCTCCCCAACAAGAGTCCTTTCAGGCCTGGCTGTGTCTCACAGAGCTGCTATTCTCCTGGGGCAGTTGGAGAGTTCAAGTCTGAGAGGAGAAAAGGGAAAGAGAAAACATTGCTGTAGGAGGGGGGCTGGGGGCAGGCAGCCACCTGAGAGCACTCAGAAGCTGTGGCCTCCATTGCCCACCTGGGCTCCCTCCCTGCTGGCACAGGCAGCACCCCTGGAGAGAGCCAGCCCCAGGAAGCACTTTGCAAAGGCCAGGCCAAGTGCTCAGAGTGGCAGCCAAGTGCCTGCCCTGCTCTTCAGTGCCTCCCTCTCCCTCCTGCCTCCTTCCAGCCCCGGGGGGAACACTGCCTGGGGGGGAGTCGATGAGCTGCAGGTCACAGCACGGACAGGAAGCCTGAGGGTGCTGCTGCTCCCTGCAGCACTGGGTCTGGCTCCTCCAAGCTGCCCTCCCCTACCTGCTTCATTGTACTCCACTGACTTCAGGAAGAGGCCCTGTGGAGGAGCCATGGCATTGGGGGGAAGAGCTCGAGCATCTCTCATCTCCAGCAGCTCCTTGATGTGGTGAGGTCTCAGCCTGCCCTGGCCAACTGCAACTAGAGTCCCAACCATCCTTCTGACCTGGGGGGGAAACACAACACAGCAAGCAGAGAGCAGAGGTCAGGAGCTGCCCTTGCAAAGGTTAAGTGGCTTGGGGAGTCCTGCCTGCAGTGCTGCAAGTCACAGAGTTCATAGTGCAGAGAAGGGCTTGGGCTGGAAGGGACCTCAAGGCTCAGCCAGTTCCAACCCTCCTGCCATGGGCAGGGACACCTCACACCAGCCCAGGTGGCTCAAGGCCTCATCCAGCCTGGCCTTGAACACCTCCATGGAGGGAGCATCCATAACCTCCCTGGGCAGCCTGTGCCAGTGCCTCCCCACCCTCACTGTCAAGAACTTCCTCCTCACCTCCACTCAAAGCCTCTCCTGCTCACTTTCTGCCTCCCCCCTCCAACTAAAGGCATCTTTCTGCTGAGATGAGGACCTGAAGCACAGTGATCTCCAGGCACACAGCACTGCCTTGGAGCCAGACTCATCCTCATCACACGTGGGCAGGAGGCTGAGCAGAGGATGGGCTCTGTTTCAGAGGCAGCAGCACAGCACCCACACATCTGCCTGTGGCAGGAAGCTCCCAGGCTGCCTGGGAGGGCTGAGCTGCCTCTGAACACACAACCAACTCTGTTTGCAGGCTGGGGGGGGGCTGTGGAGGGGCTTGTTTCTCTCTCAGAAAACCCAAAATGGAAGAGAGGGGGGAAAAAAAAGTCCCCAGCTAAGTCAGGCAGCCCACAGGGCAACATCCCCCCCAGAGCAGCAAGCTGCCACTCCAAACACCCCTGCATGGCACAGCTTCCCTTCCCACCCAGCCCACTCAGCACCCCCAGGCCTGCTGGCTTAGCACAAATTGCACACCACAGAGCTCACCTCCTGCTTGAGCACCCTCACACTCCAGCAGCCTGAGGAGGATGCCTCTTCCCTCCTCTATCCCTAGCAGACAAGATGCCAGAGGAGGGCCAAGGCTTGCCCCTGCCAATGCCACCTGCACACCAGATGCCAGCTCCCTGCCACGAGCTGCCTGCTGGGTGCTGGCTCCATTGCTCTCCACCCCTGCCACCAGCTGAAGGCAGAGCACTGAGCACTCATCCCCCAGGTCCTTCTCAGGTCAAAGCAGCCTCATCAACCTTGGAATTGTCAGGGTTGGAAGGGAGCTCAAGGATCAGCCAGCTCCAACCCCCCTGCCATGGGCAGGGACACCTCACACCACAGCAGGTTGCTCACAGCCACCTCCAGCCTGGCTGCAAACACCTCCAGGGATGAGGCTGCCACCACCTCCCTGGGCAGCCTGTGCCAGGCTCTCACCACCCTCCTGGGCAACAACTTCTCCCTCACATCCAACCTGAATCTCCCCACTTCTAGCTTTGCTCCATCCCCCCCAGTCCTATCCCTCCCTGGCACCCTAAAAGGTTCTGCTGTTGAGGAGTAACTGACAAGCAAGAGCCCCTCAGCTGGTGCCAGCAGGGCTCTCAGCACTCCTGGAGAGAGTTAGCCACCTGCTCCCCATGGGCACCAGGAAAGCTTCTGCAAGAAACCTCTGGGGATGGTTCAGCCCAACCTCTGTTTCCCTCTCCTTCAAGGCACAGCCTGAAACTGTCACACTGGGGACACAAAGGGTGAAGACAGAGAGGAAAAGTCCTTTCCAGGCTCACAACTAAACCATGGCTCCAAGTGCCACATCCAATCCCCTCTTGAACACCTCCAGGGATGGGGACTCCACCACCTCCCTGGGCAGCACATCCCAGTGGCCAATCTCTCTGGCTGGGAAGAACTTTCTCCTCACCTCCAGCCTAAACCTCCCCTGGCACAGCTTGAGACTGTGGCCTCTTGTTCTGGTGCTGCTTGCCTGGGAGAAGAGACCAACCCCCAGCTGGCTACAACCTCCCTGCAGGGAGATGTCCTCTAGCTTCAAATTCTACAGCAACAGCAGAGCCCCAGCCCCTGTGGGACACTGTCCTGTCTGATGCCCCCTCCCAGGCTGCTCTCTTGCACAGGCAGGATCAGTCAATTGGCCTGAACAATCATTCACTCTCTTCTTCACCTTCAAAGCACACCAAGCTCCCCAAAAAAAACCCTTCAGGGGAGCTCTGGGCTCAGCTTCTGATCCATTAACACTTAAAACCCTTCAGGGGAGCACTAAGCTCAGCTTCTGATCCATTAACACTTAAACCCCCTCCAAGGGAGCTCTGGGCTCAGCTTCTGATCCATTAACACTTAAACCCCTTCAAGGGAGCTCTGAGCTCAGCTTCTGATCCATCAAGGGAGCTCTGGGCTCAGTTTCTGATCCATTAACACTTAAACCCCCTTCAAGGGAGCTCTGGGCTCAGCTTCTGATCCATTAACACTTAAACCCCCTTCAAGGGAGCTCTGGGCTCAGCTTCTGGATCCATTAACACTTAAAACCCCTCCAAGGGAGCTCTGGGCTCAGCTTCTGATCCATTAACACTTAAAACCCTTCAAGGGAGCACTAAGCTCAGCTTCTGATCCATTAACACTTAAACCCCCTTCAAGGGAGCTCTGGGCTCAGCTTCTGATCCATTAACACTTAAACCCCCTTCAAGGGAGCTCTGGGCTCAGCTTCTGATCCATTAACACTTAAAACCCTTCAAGGGAGCACTAAGCTCAGCTTCTGATCCATTAACACTTAAAACCCTTCAAGGGAGCTCTGGGCTCAGCTTCTGATCCATTAACACTTAAAACCCTTCAAGGGAGCACTAAGCTCAGCTTCTGATCCATTAACACTTAAAACCCCTTCAGGGGAGCACTAAGCTCAGCTTCTGATCCATTAACACTTAAACCCCTTCAGGGGAGCTCTGGGCTCAGCTTCTGATCCATTAACACTTAAAACCCCTTCAAGGAAGCACTAAGCTCAGCTTCTGATCCATTAACACTTAAACCCCTTCAAGGGAGCTCTGGGCTCAGCTTCTGGTCCATTAACACTTAAACCCCCTCCAAGGGAGCACTAAGCTCAGCTTCTGATCCATTAACACTTAAAACCCTTCAAGGGAGCTCTGGGCTCAGCTTCTGATCCATTAACACTTGCAAGTCCACCCTGCTGATGTTTATCACCATGAAGGAGAACAGCAACACACCCAGAGGACAGCCAAAGGCACTGTCCCTCCCTGGGTGCTCTGATCTTCAGCTGTGGAGTGCCAAGATCCTGCCTCTCAGCAGCTGGCACAGGGAGGCAGCTCAGATCCTTGACATCTGCTGTTTTCCCCATCCCTCACTAGAGGTCATTGTCTGCTGGGCCTTGAGCTTTGATGTTCCCACACGGGTGGGAGAGGATGGCAGCCTCTGAAGCAGCCTCCTGCTTGGGGCACAGAGGTTTTTGGGGCTGTTTAACTTCTTCTCCCTAACAAAACCCATCCAGCTGTGAGCACTTTGCACAGCAGCTCTGTCAGGGGGCAGTAGGAGCTGCACCTAGCTTGGTGGTCTCTGTATGGCAGAGGGTTAGAAGAGTGGCTCAGGTAGAGGAGTGCAAGTTCAGAGCCTGCTCCTGCTTCCCTACAGCTCCCAGGGCAGTAGCTGCTGACAGCAAGGCCCAGAGAGGCTGAGCTGAGGGTGCCTGATCCCTCTGCACAGCCTCACCAGGCTGCATGGGGTCCCAAACATTCTCTGCTTGCCACAGGAGCATCTGAGGAAGCAAAGCCCTGCTGCACACCAAGCCCTCCTTCAGCATCTTGCTGCTCTTCCCTTGCTGACATCCAGACACCCACTGTCAGAGAGAGCTTGCAGAGCACTGCTTGGCACAGGATGAAAACAAATGTGGGCTGTCAAAACAGAACACACACACACACACACAAAAAGAGCTGCTTGCTGTTCCCACCACCCCCCTGCCCCTCCTCCCCAACACAAGCCCTTCCCTTGCCTCTCCTGGCTCCAGAGGGTGAGCATGGCCAGGCCAGGCAGACAGGGAACTCTTTCCTAACAAGGTGATCCATGCAGGAGTGCAGAGAGCTGCCTCCCCTGAGGCCAGCAGAAAACAACACCCACTGGAGCTGTGTCAAGGCAAAGACAGGGGAGAGCAGACAGCATGGCAGAGGGGAAGATCCTGCAGCCATGCCTGCAGAGCTGAATCAGGTCTTCCCATCTCTCCTCCCTGCACAGCCCTGAGCTCCACAGCCAGCAAGTAAAATTCCAGGCAGCTTTTGCTGGGCCCAGTGCCATCCAGCAGAGCAGGAACATATGTCTGCTGGGTTTCACCACTCAGGCTGCAAAGACAAAGACTGCAGAAAACAAAACTCTCCAGCCTCCCACAGCAGTCTGTGACTTTGGGGCATTCATTTGAGACACAGCCCTCAGAGATGCTGGCTGTACCAGACCAGGCACAGAGCACAGGACCTCAGCTCTCTCTTGCTCTGTGTGTCACACAGCTCTGACAGCAGCTCTGCAGGGATGCAAACAACCTCTGAATCACAGAGCTGTCAGGGCTGGAAGGGACCTCAAGGCTCAGCCAGCTCCAACCCCCTGCCATGGGCAGGGACACCTCACACTACAGCAGGTTGCTCACAGCCACATCCAGCCTGGCTGCAAACACCTCCAGGGATGAGGATGAGGCTTCCACCACCTCCCTGGGCAGCCTGTGCCAGGCTCTCACCACCCTCATGGGCAACAACTTCTTCCTCACATCCAACCTGAATCTCCCCACTTCTAGCTTTGCTCCATCCCCCTCAGTCCTATCCCTCCCTGACACCCTAAAAGGTTCTGCTGTTGAGGAGTAACTGACAAGCAAGAGCCCCTCAGCTGGTGCCAGCAGGGCTCTCAGCACTCCTGGAGAGAGTTACCCACCTGCTCCCCATGGGCACCAGGAAAGCTTCTGCAAGAAGCCTCTGGGGATGGTTCAGCCCAACCTCTGTTTCCCTCTCCTTCAAGGCACAGCCTGAAACTGTCACACTGGGGACACAGAAGTCCCTCCCCAGCTTTCTTGGAGCCCCCTTCAGATACTGGAAGGCCACAGTAAGGTCTCCTCAGAGCCTTCTCCTCTCCAGACTGAACCACCCCAACAAAGCTAAACTGATCAACAGCTCCAGGGACAGCAAAGAGTGAGCTGACAGCAGAGCCAGGCAGTACCTGTCGGTACAGGAACGATCTGCTCCTGAACTCCAGCTCCCAGAACTCCAGGCCCCTAAAGGAAGCAACAGAAAGAGATTTACAAATCACATTCCAAAGGCTCTGCTGCCCACAGAGAAACATAAACCACAGGTGGATGTGAGAATAGAATAGACCAGAGCAGGTTGGAAGAGACCTTTGAGATATCATCCAGTCCAACCTATGCCCCAGCACCATCTGATCAACCAAACCATGGCTCCAAGGGCCTCATCCAGGCTCTTCCTAAACAGCTCCAGGGATGGGGACTCCACCACCTCCCTGGGCAGCACATCCCAATGGCTAACAACTCTCTCTGGGAAGAACTTTCTCCTCACCTCCAACCTAAGCCTCCCCTGGCACAGCTTGAGACTGTGGCCTCTTGTTCTGGTGCTGGGTGCCTGGGAGAAGAGACCAACCCCCACCTGGCTACAACCTCCCTTCAGGGAGTTGGAGAGAGCAAGAAGGTCTCCCCTGAGCCTCCTCTTCTCCAGGCTAAGCACCCCCAGCTCCCTCAGCCTCTCCTCCCAGGGCTGTGCTCCAAGAGGAATGAACAAGGAGCTGCACAGCCCCAAACTAACCTGGAAGAGCTTCAGGATCTTTTGGACACCAGGTGCAGGCTGCTGAGCTGGGCTGAAACAGTTCCTGCCTGCTCTCTGGGTACCCAGCTTTGGGAGGTTTGATCTTCCTCACACCTAACCACACAACCATCCAAACAAAATGCAGGGTCCTGCAGCTGGGTGGAGGCAATCCCAGGCACAAATCCAGGCTGGGCAGTGACTGGCTGGAAAGCAGCCCTGAGGAGAGAGCCTTGGGGGTGCTGGGGGAGGAGAAGCTCACCAGGAGCTCTCAGTGTGCACTTGCAGCCCAGAAAGCCAACCAGAGCCTGGGCTGCAGCAGGAGAAGTGTGGCCAGCAGGGCAAGGGAGGTGATTCTCCCCCTCTGCTCAGCTCTGGGGAGACCCCACCTGGAGTTCTGCCTCCAGCTCTGGAGCCCCTATGACAAGAGGGATGTGGAGGTGCTGGAAGGTGTGCAGAGAAGGGCCAGGAGGATGAGCAGAGGGCTGAAGCTGCTCTGCTGTGAGGACAGACTGAAGGAGTTGGGGCTGTTCAGTCTGCAGAAGAGAAGGCTCCCAGGTGACCTCATTGTGGCCTTCCAGGATCTGAAGGGGGCTCCAGGAAGGCTGGGGAGGGACTGCTCAGGATCTCAGGGAGTGATAGGACTAGGGGGAATGGAATGAAGCTGGAGGTGGGGAGATTGAGGCTAGATGTGAGGAGGAGGAAGTTCTTCCCCATGAGAGTGGTGAAGCCCTGGAATGGGTTGTCCAGGGAGGTGGTTGGGGCCCCAGCCCTGGAGGTGTTTAAGCCCAGGCTGGCTGAGGCTCTGTCCAGCCTGATCTAGTGTGGGGTGTCCCTGCCCATGGCAGGGGGGTTGGGACTGGCTGATCCTTGTGGTCCCTTCCAACCCTGAATGAAACTATGAAATGGGAAAGGGCAACACAGAACAGCTTGGTTCAGCTGAGGTACTACTGACCTGAGGGAGGCAGCCTGATGTCCCCTGGAGAAGGGATGAAACAGCCAAGCATGGCAGAGCACCTCCACCAGTTCCTTTGGAGCTGGCTCAGGAATCAGGAGGTCCTCACAGGCTTTGCAAAAGGGCTTTCAACACCCAGCAATGCCTGCTGTGACACCCAGGCCAGGGCAGACATGCCTGAGGCAGCCAGCCACAGCACTGCTGCTCCAGCTCTGCTCACAAGCAGCCCAGCCTGTGGCTAATAAAGGGCTGCAGCAATTGGAATCAGCTGTGAGAAAAGCTCAGCTGCAAGGGGGCTGTGGGCAGGGCTCAGGGGGGTTGCTGGGAGCACCTGAGGCTTAGCCAAGCCCAGCATGGCTCAGGTTGGAAGGGACCTCAGAGGTCACTGGCTCCAACCTCCCCACCATGGGCAGGGACAGCTCTCAGCTGGACTCAGCTGCTCAAGACCTCACCCAACCTGGCCTGGAAGACCCCCAGGCAGGAGGCAGCCACCAGCTCCCTGGGCAGCCTGTGCCAGAGTCTCACCACCCTCATGGGGAAGAACTTCTTCCTCAGCTCCAGCCTGACCCTGCTCTCCCTCAGCTTCTGATCATTCTCCCTTGTGCTGTCCCTTATGAAAAGTCCTTCTGCAGCCTTCCTGCAGCATCCCTTCAGCTACTGGCAGGCAGCTCTGAGGTCCCCCTGGAGCCTTCTCTTCTCCAGGCTGAACACCCCCAGCTCCCTCAGCCTGTCCTCTTGGCAGAGCTGCTCCAGCCCTTGCCCTGAGCTCTTGGGAGCTCTCAAGAAGAGGTGAAGCAGGGACAGCACCATCCATGGGCACCCACAGGGCAACAGGGCAGGGCTGGCAGGAAGAGAAACTGAAAGAGGCAGTGCAGGGAGCAGCCACAAGCTGTTTGCTCACTGGCTTCATAGAGGAATCACTGCTTTTAGCCCTGCTGGCATATGCAGAGGCAGCTCCTGCCCCCAGATTCCTCTTTCTGTCAGAAAGTGACAGAGTTTCTCTCACTCACCCACAGTCTGCTCCCCCCACAGCACAATGCACTCCCCCTGCAGACATGTGCACTGCCACACACATGCACCAGCACCCAGCACCCTGAGGCCATGGCTCAGCTCCTCAGCAGAGCACAAGCCAACTCTAAGAGGCTCAACCTCCCTCTCACCACACTGCAGAGAGTCACAGGAGGGTGGAGGTTGGAAGGGACCTCTGGAGATCATCCAATCCAAGCCCCCTGCCAGAGCAGGAGCACCCAGGGCAGGTCACCCAGGAACACAGCCAGCCAGCTCTGGAAAGCCTGCAGAGCAGGAGGCTCCACCACCTCTCTGGGCAGCCTGCTCCAGGGCTCCAGCAGCCTCACACTAAGGAAGTTTCTGCTCATGTTGAGGCAGAACTTCCTGGGCTCCAGCTTCAACCCACTGCTCCCTGTCACAGAATCACCAAGGGTGGGAGAGACCTCAAAGATCATCAAGTCTGTCCCCACAGACCTCATGAGTAAGCCATGGCACTGGTCCTGGTGCTAGGCACCACTGCAGGGAGCCTGGCACCTCCATCTGACACCCACCCCCTCCAACACTTGCACTGATCAGCTCCCCTCTCAGCCTTCTCTTCTCCACACTGCACAGCCTCAGGGCTCTCAGTCTTTCTTCATGGGAGAGATGTTCAAGTCCCTTCAGCATCCTCACAGCCTCTGCTGGACTCTCTCCAGCAGATCCCTGACCCTCTAGAGCTGGGGAGGCCAAAGCTGGGCACAGCACCCCAGGTTTGGTCTCAGCAGGTCAGAGCAGAGGGGGAGGGGAAGCTCCCTAGCCCTGCTGCATGCCCTTTCTTTAGCCAGGCTCCTCCTGTCCTGGTTGTCTTGACCAAACAGATGGGTTGAGAGAGCTATGAAGCAACCTCTTGGAGCTCTGAAGGGGAAGAAGATCTTTTTCTTCACTTTTCCCTTGTCAATCTCACAGATCCCTTTGCTTCCCAGCACCCCAGAGTGAATTAAGTAACTCAGACCAATCCAGCTGCCTTGGCAGCAGCAGCAGCCAGCACCTCAGAATGAAGAGCACACATCCTGCTGCAACAACAGGTGACAGAGCAAATCACTCCCCAGGAGCATGGGATGGGGCCTGAGGCTCTGAACACATCCCTGCATTCAACAGGGGTTTGGATGGATGGGACAGCAGCAGAAGTCCACTTCCCACTGTGGCTGAGCAGCTGAGCTGGAGGGACAGAAGGCTTGGAACAGTCAGCCCTTTGAGAGCAGACAAGGGATCAATTCAGCAGGTTGGTCTCAGCTCAGACAGGAAGGAAAGAAGGAGGAAGAAAAGCTGCATCATCTGACTGAGAGGCCAGGGCTTATCATGCTACAGATTCCACCCTCAGACAGAAAATAAACCTCCTCAGATGAGGCTGAAAGGAGAAAGAATTACAACCTCTTCCCCCCCTTCCTCCTTCCCCTTTCCCTCCCCCTGTTTATAAGCTTTTCACTGCTGTCCCAGCCCTTGGATTGCAGGAAGAGTTCATCCTGTTGCTGTTTCTTGCACAGGCACTGCAGGCATGTCTGCTCTCTTGTTTGCAGGAGGGGCAAACACCCCCCCCCAGCTCCAGGACTGCAACTCTTCCCACAGGGCAGTTTGACAGGTTGAAAGGAACTGGGGCACTGGAAGGAAAAACAAAACCAAAGCAAGCCCTGAGCAAAGGAACCAAGGGGAAAAAGGCAACAAAGCCAAACCCCAACACCATCAGGATAGGATAGGATAGGATAGGATAGGAGAGGATAGGATAGGATAGGATAGGATTAACCAGGTTGGAAGAGACCTTTGAGGTCATCAAGTCCAACCTCTCACCCAGCACCATCTGATCAACTAACCCATGGCACCAAGCTCCCCATCCAGGCTCTTCCTAAACACCTCCAGGGGTGGGGACTCCACCACCTCCCTGGGCAGCACATCCCAATGGCCAACAACTCTCTCTGGGAAGAAATTTCTCCTCACCTCCAGCCTAAACCTCCCCTGGCACAGCTGGAGACTGTGGCCTCTTGTTCTGGTGCTGCTTGCCTGGGAGAAGAGACCAACCCCCAGCTGGCTACAACCTCCCTGCAGGGAGTTGGAGAGAGCAAGAAGGTCTCCCCTGAGCCTCCTCTTCTCCAGGCTAAGCAACCCCAGCTCCCTCAGCCTCTCCTCCCAGGGCTGTGCTCCAGACCCCTCCCCAGCTTTGTTGCCCTTCTCTGGACACCTTCAAGCCTCTCAATGTCCTTCTGAAACTGAGGAGCCCAGAACTGGACACAGGACTCCAGGTGTGGCCTGAGCAGTGCTGAGCACAAGGCAGGATGAGCTCCCTGCTCCTGCTGGCCACACTGCTCCTGATGCAGACCAGGATGCCATTGGTCCTCTTGGCCACCTGGGCACACTGCTGGCTCCTGTTCAGCCTACTCTCAACCACTTCCCCCAGGTCCCTCTCTGCCTGGCTGCTCTCAGCCACTCTGACCTTATCTAACCTGCTGCTGACCCAAACCTCACCACTCCTCCAGAGCAGACAGCTGACGGCTGTAGGTACTGCTGACCAAAAGCACTCCAGAGAGACTTAAATGCCCTTTTTGATGCACTGAGGCTCAGCTCCTCAAAGCCACCACCCTTCAGCCTCAACCCTTATTACATCAATCAATACCCACAACGTTACAGAGCTAAAGCAGAAGCTTGGCTGCATGGGAGGCAGAAATAATCCCACCAGGAGCCAGCTTGGTGCTTTTGAGCCAGTGTGGAGGTTTGCTTCCTCTCCTGAGAGCTGTTTTTGGCCTCGTGTGGGATGGGCTTGTGCAGCAAGTTACACAAAGATTGGCAATTCCCCCTCTTTGCATTCTAACACTAAGATCAAGAAGAGATTGGTGTCAAACCTCACAGATCAGCCAAGTGCCAAGAGGAGGCCTGGATTTGGAAGGTAACCTGCTCCACATGAGCCTGCAGGAGCACCAAGAGTTGTTTTCAGGACTCTGAGCCTTAGCATCCTAAAGGACAAAGATAACCTTGTGGCCAGCAGCAGCAGGGAGCTCATCCTGCCCTGTGCTCAGCACTGCTCAGGCCACACCTGGAGTCCTGTGGCCAGTTCTGGGCTCCTCAGTTCAAGAAGGACATGGAGAGGCTGGAAGGTGTCCAGAGAAGGGCAACAAAGCTGGGGAGGGGTCTGGAGCACAGCCCTGGGAGGAGAGGCTGAGGGAGCTGGGGTTGCTTAGCCTGGAGAAGAGGAGGCTCAGGGGAGACCTTCTTGCTCTCTCCAACTCCCTGCAGGGAGATTGGAGCCAGGTGGGGGTTGGGCTCTTCTCCCAGCCAGCAGCACCAGAACAAGAGGACACAGTCTCAAGCTGTGCCAGGGGAGGTTTAGGCTAGATGTTAGGAAGAAATTCTTTCCAGACAGAGAGATTGGCCCTTGGGATGTGCTGCCCAGGGAGGTGGTGGAGTCCCCATCCCTGGAGGAGTTTAGGAAGAGCCTGGCTGAGGCCCTTGGAGTCATGGTTTAGCAGTCAGGAGGTCCTGGGTGACAGGTTGGACTCGATGATGTTTGAAGTCTTTTCCAACCTTATTGATTCCATGATTCAGCTGATCAGCAGCCCCTCAGCTGGGGGCCTGGGCTCTCACCTGTGCTCATAGTGGTGGGACAGGATGCCAGAGGAGGGCTGGATGTCTATCTGGAGGAGGGTTCTGACGGGGGACTGGAAAGGCGTCTCCGAGCTGTGGGAGCGGAAGGTGCTGAAGTCGTGGGTTCCCAGCAGGAACTGTGCTGCATCCCGCATGGCAGGGACGTCCAGGAGGCTGGAATGACACAGGCAGAGCACAGGGAAAGGAGCCTCAGGGGGGAACACCTGTGGTAGGTGGGTCACAGCCCAATGAACCCAGGAGAGGCTTCGACCCGGCCCCCAGATTCGCCGTGGCGGCGCTGCGGAAACATTGTGCAGGCTGGGGCTGGGCTGGTGCCAGCCCAAAGCACACACCAGGATGCCAAGGGACCTGAGGTCTGGAGGGACTCAAAACCCCAGGCCAGACTGAGGGGCTGGCAGGCACATGGCTCTTACACAAACCTTCCTCCTGCTGTGCTTCTTAAAGCAGTTCCATTCAAGTGACTCTACTCCGACTGCCGGCTAGAGGGGAGGGCAGGAGAACCAAAGCCCTCTGCAGCACCTGGATCTCATGAACTGGAGAAGATGCTGCCACGCAAGAGAGCACCAAACACTGTGGTGGATTGCCAAACCTGAGCTCTGGAGCAGCCAGAAGATGAAAACTGGGAGGCAGCAGGGATGGAATGAGTGAGCAAAGCATCAGAGATGAAGGCAGCTCACAGCCAAGGTGGAGAGGCAGCAGAAAGGGCCAAGGGTAAGGCTCAGAAGGGCAAGAGCCTGAAATTCAGGTTTCATAGGATCAATAAGGTTGGAAAAGACCTCAGAGATCATCAAGTCAACCCTGGAATGGGTTGTCCAGGGAGGTGGTTGAGGCCCTGTCCCTGGAGGTGTTTAAGACCAGGCTGGATGAGGCTCTGGCCAGCCTGATCTAGTGTGGGGTGTCCCTGCCCATGGCAGGGGGGTTGGGACTGGATGATCCTTGTGGTCCCTTCCAACCCTGACTGATTCTATGATACTAAGTCCAACCTATCACCCAACACCTCCTGACAGCTAAACCATGGCTCCAAGTGCCACATCCAATCCCCTCCTGAACACCTCCAGGGATGGGGACTCCACCACCTCCCTGGGCAGCACATCCCAAGGGCCAATCTCTCTCTCTGGGAAGAACTTTCTCCTCCCCTCCAGCCTAAATCTCCCCTGGCACAGCTTGAGACTGTGGCCTCTTGTTCTGGTGCTGCTTGCCTGGGAGAAGAGCCCAACCCCCACCTGGCTCCAACCTCCCTGCAGGGAGTTGGAGAGAGCAAGAAGGTCTCCCCTGAGCCTCCTCTTCTCCAGGCTAAGCAACCCCAGCTCCCTCAGCCTCTCCTCCCAGGGCTGTGCTCCTCACCTGGAGAAGCCAGGTCTGTTCAAAACAGCCTCCAGCAAAGGAACTGAGAGAGATTTGCTGCTCTGGGTGCTGACCAGATCCTTATTGATCTCCTGGTTTGCTCAGTTTCTCCTGAGCAAATGGCTTCAGTTTCTCAGATCCTCAGAGAAGCCAAAACACTTCTGGAGGAGAGCAAACTAAGATCACCAAGATGAGATTTCTCCTCCCCCACCCCTCCAACACCATTCCAAAGTGTTTCACTGTGTCCAAGAAAATCAGCTGGGCACACTGAGAGGCACTGCTGACACCCAGCTGGCAGCTCAGATGCCTCCAGAGTTACATCTGATGTGCTCCCTGCACCAGCAGTGCAGACATCAGGAGCTCCTCCACTCCTAGCAGCAGGGCTGGAAGGGACCTCTGAGGTCTTTCTGTGATTCTGGTGATTCTGTGATTTTCACCCAGCTACCTTCAAAGCTCATCTTGCCCAACCCCACTCTCACCCTGGAGACATCTCAGCTCGCTCAGGGCCTCATCAAGTTTGACCTTGAATCTTTCAAGGGATGGGGCCTCAAGCACCTCCCTGAGCAACCTGGCCCCCCACAGTAAAGAGCTTCTTCCTCATGTCCAAGCTCAGTCTCCCCACCTCTCAGCAAGAGACCCCCCCTACCCAGAAGGTGTCTGACACTTTAATGTGTGGTGCTGCCTCCTGGGAAGATGAACTGCAGTGTCTGGACTGAATGAAAGGCAATTTCTCCAAGCCCAAGGTGCAGGCACACTGTGCAGCTCACACCTCATCTGGCAATTTCCTCTTTAGTTTCCCTTGCCCCAGCCCACAGAGAAGCAAGGCAACAATTTCAGGCCAGGACAACAGCATCCCTGCCCTGCTAGGGCAGCTGAGGTGACATTTCCTACCATGCCCCACCACTCTTCCTCCCCCAGTGCTGAGGAGAGGACCACAGCTGGCTGCAAACCTCTCTGCCTGCCAGTTTCCTTCAGTGTATGTCTACAGCACAAACCCACAGGGCAACAACAATTCACCTTCTGGCTTGGGTTTGGTTTTCCTCACCCACTGTTTACCAGCTCTAAGTTGGGTTGGTTTTGGTTTGGGTTTTTCTTAAGAGGCACTGAGTTTGTTTGTCTTCCCTTGCCTACACAAGCAGTGATTTGTTCTGACTCTGGCTGCTGCAAGGACACAAAGTGAGCACTGAGCTAGGAGCACTTTGTTAGGGGAGGGCTGCTCAGGGGCCTTGGCTCAAACAACACAAGCACTCAGGCAGGGAGTGAGTGCACAGATTTACCTGCAGGTGCTACCCCAAACAGGGTGTTAAAAACCAACAACAAACAAACAAAGCCAAGAGAATTCTCAGCCTTCATTCCTGCCTGCCTCTGTGGTCACACCTCAAAGCCTTGAGAGGTGCAGTGTGCTGCAGTCCTGCCTCTCTGCATCACACCAGAGCACTGCTCCTTCAGCCAGCTGTCCACAGGGGTTTGCTGTAGCAACTCTGCCCCTGTGCTCAGCACTGCTCAGGCCACACCTGGAGTCCTGTGGCCAGTTCTGGGCTCCTCAGGTTAAGAAGGACATTGAGAGACTTGAAGGTGTCCAGAGAAGGGCAAGAAAGCTGGGGAGGGGTCTGGAGCACAGCCCTGGGAGGAGAGGCTGAGGGAGCTGGGGTTGCTTAGCCTGGAGAAGAGGAGGCTCAGGGGAGACCTTCTTGCTCTCTCCAGCTCCCTGAAGGGAGGTTGTAGCCAGCTGGGGGTTGGTCTCTTCTCCCAGGCACCCAGCACCAGAACAAGAGGCCACAGTCTCAAGCTGTGCCAGGGGAGGTTTAGGCTGGAGGTGAGGAGAAAGTTCTTCCCAGAGAGAGTTGTTGGCCATTGGGATGTGCTGCCCAGGGAGGTGGTGGAGTCCCCATCCCTGGAGGTGTTTAAGAGGGGATGGGATGTGGCCCAGCACAGCTGACAGGAAAACCAAAACAGAGCTGCAAATATAGAACAGAACAGAATAGAACAGAACAGACCAGGTTGGAAGAGACCTTTGAGATCATCCAGTCCAACCTCTCACCCAGCACCATCTGATCAACCAAACCATGGCACCAAGCACCTCATCCAGTCTCTTCCTACACACCTCCAGGGATGGGGACTCCACCACCTCCCTGGGCAGCACATCCCAAGGGCCAATCTCTCTTTCTGTGAAGAACTCCTTCCTAGCACCCAGCCTGAAAGCCTCAGGGCTGGGAGGCCGAACCTGAGGGCAGCTGCGCTGACCCCAGCTGGGAAGTCTCCTCCATAGGCACAGGGAATCCGCTCTCAGGTGGAGCAGTGACTCGCTTCCCCCCTCAAAACCCAAGCCTTTCCAGAGTGCTGATGAGGTTGCACCACACTTACCCCCCAGCAGGAGCCCAGCAGAGATCCCTTTCAAACACTGGGACCTCGGTGTGGTGCGGGCAGCCCAGCAGGAGCCGATAGATGTAGGTCCTGGAGAGCGCCGCGAAGCGCGCGTGGAAGTCGCCGGCCACTCGGTGAGCCTTCAGAACGCTGCCAGGGGAGGACAGAAAGGTCAAGCACCAATTCAACAGCTTCTGCCTGCTCACCACAACGATGGGAGCCCAAACATGCACTGGATTCTTTGACAAGCTGCACTTACAATTCACTCAGTCTCTCCTCTCAGCCCCTGACCAACCCGGGACCCAAGGATTTGCACCTCCGGCCTGCCACAGGCAAGCAGCAGGCAGCAGGAGAGCCTTGGCACCACCCCTGCCACCAGCTACACAATGCAACTGACTTGGGGTCAGTCTGGAGAAGAGGAGGCTGAGGGGAGACCTCATTGCTATCTACAACTCTCTGAAAGGAGGTTGGAGGGAGGTGGAGGTTGGGCTCTTCTCCCTGGTGATAGAATGAGAGGCAATGGCCTCAGGGTGCACCAGGGGAGGAGGTTCAGGTTGGAGATTAGGAAACAATTCTTGACTGAAAGAGTGCTCAGGCACTGGAACAGGCTGCCCAGGGGGCTGGGGGAGCCACCATCCCTGGAGGTGTTCAGGAAACGTGTGGCCATGGCACTGTGGGAGATGGTTTAGTGGCCATGGTGGTGTTGGGTGCACAGTGGGACCCAATGACCTTGGAAGGCAATTCTGTGGCTCTAGCAACACACTTTGGGGACACTCCCACCATCACAAGAGGCTAATGACCACCCAGTCCCTCAGCTGAGGCCGTGCCAGCTGCTGGTGTGCCCTTTGCTCCCCAGAAACACCAAAGCCCTCACCCAGCCCAGCAGATGGTATTGTGTATCTGGCTGTAGTGTGTCCCCAGCTGAGAGGCAGCTCCTTCCCCAGAGCAAGCAGGCTCCATCCCCAGCTGAGGAGCACACCTTGGCAATGCTGTGTCCTCCTGCTGTTGCACAACCATGGTCCCAACCACCGGTGGGAAGGACTCCCTCAGCGAGCTCCCCCTGTGCTCACCCTCAGAGGCAGCTCTGCAGCTCACTGTAGCAGATGGAGATGTTTGAAACTAGGTCACCTCCCTCCCACCTCCCCCCACAGCCTCCAAGACAAAGAGGACTTTGCTGCAGCAAGGCAGAGGGAGGTGCAAGCCTCCATCACCTCGAGGGGGTCTGTCAGGAGGCTGCCTGCAGGAGCCCTCCTGGGCACCCCCACATCTCGAGTGGGCAGGACATGCCTTTGGGGAATGCTCCTCTCTGCTTCCCAAGGAGCAGCTTTCCAGGCAGCTGAGCTCCTCTGTTTCCTTCTGCAAGCAACAGGGGGAAATTGCCTTGTTTCCCCAAGCCAGTGCCACCTCTGCCATCACAGACAGACAGCTTGGTAGCCAGCAGGGAGAGCACAAGGGTCTGGCAAGGGAGCAACCAGAGCTTCCCTGTGGCTCTGCAGCTCCCCCAAAGCCTTGGTGCTGATGTGAGTGTGTGAGCAGCACTTTTTGACTGCCTCTGATCTTCCCTTGTCCCAGAGGAGTGACACCCCCCCCCACACTCTCCTGCAGGCAGCACACAGCAAGGGATCACTGCTGCACAGGCAGGTGCTGGCTGCTTCACAGGGCACCTCTCCTCAGAGGGCAGCTGTGCTCCTGCTGGGTGCCTTCCTGCCTTTAGAGCCTGACACAATGAAGAGAAGGGAGCCAGGGCAGCCAAAACCAACATGTGTGATGCTGTTTGGGAGCAGGCAATGGACAGAGCTATTTATTTACTTTCCAAAGGTTGGTGCTTGGGGATTTCTGCCAGCTCAAGTGCCTCTGGCTCACATCCCTCCACTGGCAAGGCTCAGACCACAGAAGGAGAAATTAAAGCTGAGCCACAGGCCTCCACAAAGATTTGCAATAACAAACCCAGGAGATTGCTCCCCTGCCATAAACCCTCAGCAGAAATACAAACTACATCCTCCAGGCCTGCAGGGGAGCCTGGAGACAGGACCTCCAGCCTCTTCCAAACACACCACCAGAACTATGGCATCTATTTCCCTCCCTCTGCAGGCCTGCAGGAGCATTTCAGCTGCCTTCAGCTCCTCTTGCAAAGGCTGATGTGATTTCTCTCAGAGAAGCATCCTTCCACTCCCTTTCATAGAGGCAGAGTTTCAGAGGAGCCTATTTGTGCCCACATCAACCTTCCCCCTGCCTCTCCCAGCAGATGCAATTGCTACCAGAGGCTCTTCCTAGCTAAGAGTTGTCTTTCAAGCATTTATTCCACCTCAAGCCTTGTTAAGATCCCACTCCCTGGAAAATAAAAGACCCACAGCATTCTCTGCCTGAACCTCAGAGGAGGTTGAAGGGTTGGGGGTGTGTGGAAACAAAGCCTGAGGAGATCTAACTAGGAGTGCCAGTGTCCAAACAGGAACACATCCTGCAGAAGAACATTTTCCACTCTCCAGTGCCATCAGAAAGCAAATGTCAGTTTGCAGGAGGTGGGAGGAATCCTGGCTGCTGTCACTCAGTTTTTTCCCTGTGTGCTTACAACAGTGCAATCAGAAATAGGTGGTGTGGAGCCTCCTGTAGCACCCCTCCTTGCCTCAGGGACAGCAAAGCCTCCCTAAAGCCACCCCCAGCCATCAAATACCCTCTGATCTTCGTGGACAAGGCCCCTTCAAACATGCTTTGCCAATCCAAAAGACAGATCAGTTGACAGAAGAGACTCATCCTGCTACAAAGGAGGTTATTATTGCTGGTGGTACAGTCAGCCAGCTTGGAATCTTGTCCCCCTTCCAAGCCCTATCAACAATAATGTGTTCTCACAAAGATCCCTCTCTCCATCACCCCCTGCTTGCAACCACATGAAAGTGCTGAGCTTTCTCTCCAGCATTAGGAGAGAATTCTTCTTGGCCAAGTAATATCCAGAGAGGGAGGGGATGGCTGCTGAACACACTCAGACTCATGCCCATCACCAAGCTCCTTAATGGAAAGCAGCTGAACCATTTTCCAAAGGCTCAGCCTGAGGGAGGAAGGAGAAGCAGGGCTGACTGCACCCTGATAAGCTCCAGCTCTACCTGGTCAGGGCTGTGCTGCACTGTGTCAGCAGACAGCACCTCCTGCTACCTGCCACATCCCACAGCACCTCCTGCTACCTGCCACATCCCACAGCACCTCCTGCTACCTGCCACATCCCACAGCACCTCCTGCTACCTGCCACATCCCACAGCACCTCCTGCTACCTGCCACATCCCACAGCACCTCCTGCTACCTGCCACATCCCACAGCACCTCCTGCTACCTGCCACATCCCACAGCACCTCCTGCTACCTGCCACATCCCACAGCACCTCCTGCCACCTGCCACATCCCACAGCACCTCCTGCTACCTGCCACATCCCACAGCACCTCCTGCTACCTGCCACATCCCAGTCTGGGACAAAAACCTCTTCCCCTCAGCAACACCACACTGCTGTCTCCTCTTGGAGATGCTCTCTAACAGAAGGCTTTCTTCAGCAGCAATCCTGTTGGCCCCTGGACTGAGCAGCCAGGGATCACACAGCCAGCTGCAACTATCTGTATGACTCCCAGTGCTGAAAGGGGCAGGGTGACAGCAGCAGTTTCAGCTCTCTAGGACAACTTCCTCCCATTAAAGCCAGACATGACAAGTTCCAAGCCTAAGCTCAGGGGAGGAAGGCTGAGTGACACATGGAACAGATTGATTATTGCAGTGGTAGCCTCTGGCTGTTAAAATCAGCTACTTCTGACTCCCAAACAACTGCTTTCATCTCTTCAAGGAGGAAATCAAAGCTGTGACCTGCTTCATGTTCCCTGGTGCTGCTAGAACATCCAGAAAGGGTTTGACTTCCAGAGTGCAGAGATCTGACCCAATTTTCAGGCTGAGCAACCACCACCACCACCACCAACCCCCTGCAGAAGTCAAAATGTGTTTCAGGTTTTTTTTTCCCCTTTCAGACACAGCAGTCTGAAAAGAAATCATCTCCAGCCCCAGCCCTCAGCAGCCTCATGAGACTCCTCACACATGACAAAGAAGGTGAAAGCTGTCCAGGGACAGCCTAACTCACAGATGTTAGGCATGCCACTTAGCCAGCTTGAGAGAGGGATGTGCTTTGTGTCCTGGCCTCTCACTGCAAGGGGAATCCAAAAGGCCACTGGAAGAACTGGATTGATCCTGGGCTGTATCAGGAGAAGTGTGGCTAGCAGGGCAAGGGAGGTGATCCTCCCCCTCTACTCAGCCCTGGTGAGACCCCACCTGGAGTACTGTGTCCAGTTCTGGAGCCCCTATGGCAAGAGGGATGTGGAGGTGCTGGAAGGTGTCCAGAGAAGGGCCACAAGGATGAGCAGAGGGCTGGAGCACCTCTCCTATGAGGACAGACTGAAGGAGTTGGGGCTGTTCAGTCTGCAGAAGAGAAGGCTCCGAGGTGACTTCATTGTGGCCTTCCAGGATCTGAAGGGGGCTACAGGAAGGCTGGGGAAGGACTTCTCAGGATCTCAGGTAGTGACAGGACTAGGGGGAATGGAATGAAGCTGGAGGTGGGGAGATTCAGGCTGGAGGTGAGGAGGAGGTTCTTCACCAGGACAGTGGTGAAACCCTGGAATGGGTTGTCCAGGGAGGTGGTTGAGGCCCCGTCCCTGGGGGTGTTTAAGAGCAGGCTGGATGAGGCTCTGTCCAGCCTGATCTAGTGTGGGGTGTCCCTGCCCATGGCAGGGGGGCTGGAACTAGATGATCCTTGTGGCCCCTTCCAACCCTGAATGAAACTATGAAACACAAAACTGCCAGTCCTGTGCTATCAGGCTCATACTCAGCCTCAGGTTTGGGATGCACAACCTGCCTTGTTAGTGGCTGGCTGTCAGTGGGCTGGGTGGCAAAAGCAGTGAATCAGCCTTTGCTTTGCTCTCACCCACTGTGAAGCCTCTGCTCCATCAGGGCTGCAAACTGCTAAACCACAGTTTTGCAAACTAAGGTGGTGGGGGGGAGTGAGAACCTTCCCTTCTGGATCCCTGGGGACTGACAGCCAGGCATTGCTAATGACAGCCACATTCCACAGCCAGCCCCAAGCAGTGCACCAGCCACCTCCTGCTGCCCTTAGGCTGAGCTCACCCACTCTGAGATCTCTCCAGAGGGTCTTGTTGGGGGGGGACAGAAACAGCTGAGCTAATGTGGACAGTCAGAAGATGTTGAGGATCAAAGGGGAAAAGCAGCCTGGCCTTGGGCTGTCAGAGGAAGTGTAAACATCCTGGGAAAAGGTTGGGTAAAACAAGATAACAAACAGCCACTCACAGGGACTATGTGACTCCAGCACTAAGGTCTCCCAGTGCCTTCCTGCCCTCCTTCCTGAGCTCAGATTCCAACGATTTTACTTCCTCTTCCCCTCCATGCTCTGATGGCTCCCCCGGTGTTTGTTCGGAGGTGAAAGAGCACAGCTGGCTGAGACAGCTGCTGCAGCTTCTGCTCTGCTCACTCACCACGAGTCCCATGGAATGGAAATGCAAAGCACCAGGGACAAACAACTGCAGAAACGCTGCAGACCCCAGCCCTGGGGCCAGGAGAGCCACAGGCACCAACTGCTTCATCCTTTTGCACACACACACAGGTGAGAGGCAGCACTGCAGCTAAGGTTTGGCTAATTCAATAAACAGAGGAGGGGAAAAAAAGGGGAGTTGGAGAATTGAGCAGCTTAGAATATTAATACATTAATGTTCTGGCTTGTGTGTGGAACCAGAGCCACCCAAGTGGATTCAGCACTTACATGGTGACCCCAATCTCTCCCCACTCTAGGGGTTCCAGCATAGATGATCCCCTAACAATGGTGGTGGAGCAAGATTGAACTTTAATGTGGCAAGGGGCTGGTAGCAGCAGGAATGCACATGTGCAAGGCAGTAGTCTGCCAACAGGAGGAAAAGTCTTGTGAGTGAAGAGGCTGCAACCCCAAAAGGAGGAGGCAGCATCCCCCCAAAAGGAGAAGGCAGCAGTAGGGTCTTGCAGATGGGAAGAGTTTCTTGGCTGACAGGTATCAGATCGCTGCTGCATTTCCTCCTCCCTCCAACAAGGGCAAAAGACAAGGCCCTGCCTAGTCTCCAACTCACCTGATGGGCTCAGGTTTCAGGTGGTGGTTAAGGCCATGGATGAGCTGTTTCTCACTGAAAGCAGGTTTCCCAGGCGGCCTCTGGATGTCGAGGTGAGCAGCGTTGCAGAGCGCGTGGACGCCGGCGTCCGTCCGGCTGGAGATGTGGAACTTGATGGGAACAGCTGGCTTCAGCTTCTCTGCTGCCTTCTGAAAGCCAACACCAGATGGATTCAGGAAGAGTGGCCTCAGTTCTGAGGAAACAGCATCCCTCACCTTGCTAGCCAGGTCTCCTTGGTGCTCACCCAGAGCAGTCAGTGGGAGCTCTACTGCAGGCTGCACAGCAAGGGACAGAGAGAAGCCTGTTTGGGGGACTGCTCCCACAACCGGTGGCTTCTCAGGACCTTTTGTCCTGGAATCTTCAAGCTTCAGGACCTTTTGTCCTGGAATCCCCTCAGTCAGAACAGCCCAAAGTGCCATGTGAGCTTCCTTACACCTACAGAACACGACTTGAGCAGAAAGATTCTGGGCTCTCAGGAACGTAGCCCTTAAAAGGCACTGGGAGGCAAGGGGGAAAAGGAGACTGAGCTGCAGGGGAAGGGCTGGGAAACAGAACAAAAATGACCCTAGCTTTTTCCTCTTCCTAATCCTCCTATCTGGAGTTCACATGTGGTTACAATTAACAATGAAAAATCTTTATTTATCACCCTGAAGCAGACAGAAATGAAATCAGTTTTTGCAGCAGACCTTGGCTTGTGCCTCAGCATTTTGTCTCCAAGCATGGGGCTGCCTTTAACGGCAAAGATAGGTTTGGGTCTTGCAGGCTCCTCCCTTCCTCCACCCTCTTTCTCCCCCTCCTTTCTCATCAGGCAGAAAGCAGACAGAGGGAACATAGTTAAGTGGAGGTAGAGGGAGAGAGAGACCAGGAGAGAACATGGAAAACATCCTCCTCTCCCCTTATGGGCTTGGAGAAGTTTGGATGCAGCACTCCTTTGGATCCCTTTTCAATGCCTGCCTCTGACCTAAGCTGGATAGTAAGAACACTGCTGAGGTCTCTCTTCTGCCAGCAGGAATTGGGCTCTTTGGGAGAGCAGACTGGAAAGGAAGAGAGGATTGCTGGCTCCAAAGCAAAGCTGGTTGCTCCCCCTGCTCAGCCCAGCCCCTGAATCCAGAAGGTGCAGGGCTGACCGACAGGTTCAACAAATGGTATGTCCACAGCTGCCCTGCTCCAGTGCAGTTTTGTCCCAGGTACACCTCCCTGGAGGCATGACTGATGTGCTGGGCATCCAAGGAGGAATGTGACCACCATCAACTACAAATCTCAGCTGGTGACAGGGGGAGATCTTTGTGGATTCCTCCTCCAGCCTAAGAGGCATGCAGCTGATAATACACTGCTGCCTCCAGCTTTGAGCATTTCATTCATATCTCCTCCCAATTAATCACCTTCAAGAGAGAATTTCTGGGCTGCTGGACTCCTTTGCAGGCAATTCAGCACTGACTTCTTCACCTATGCAAATGCCCCCTGTCTGTACCACCCAGATGGCCTCTGAGCCTACAGGCAGCTGATGGCTGCCTCCTCTGGTTCCTGTGCACTTGGCTCTGTCGGTATCACCCACACTGCACTTCAGAAGAGAGACACTAGTCACGTTTAGTAATTGCTTGGATAGCACCCAGTTTTCCTTGCCCTTTCAGAAAGAAAACCCCAAGCCCCTAAAAGCAGCAGGCCTTTCATCAGAGGAACTCCAAAAGCTTTACTGCCATGACTCCAGATCCCTGCCCTGCTGGCTATCAAGCACGGATTCCTGCAGGGGAAACCGAGGCACTTAACCCGTGGGCACCCGGCTATAAAGCAAGAGAGAAGACACAGGAATGAAGGCGCTGGGATGTCCTGCCTTGTGCTCAGAGTTCACAGGTCTCTGCTCCCTTCTTTGAGCACACAAATCTCCTCCTCTTCAGCAGGTGTTGCAAACACTGAGCTCTTGGCTTGGCACCTGCTGGAGGAGCCTTTGATGGAGCCAGATCTCATCTGATTTCGTTTAGCCTTTACTTCCCAAGTCAGAGCCTTTCCAGACAACCCTGTTCCTGGAGCAGCAACAGGCATCCCAGGGTGTTTATATCTCCTAACAGCCTGCATACCAGCAAGGCAGGGGAAAGCTTTACTTGCATTTAGTGGCCCTGCTCTGCTAACAGGTTTCATTCACTTAAGCACTTCCACATTTCCAATCACGCTGAAGTTTCCACTGCTGTGTGCCAGAACGATATGGATCCACATTCCAGGTTGCTATTACTGCTCACAGTTCTCACCCTCAGCAACTGCTGGAGAGGCAGGATGAAGAACAGGCCCATTTAATGTATGCCACCTATGGAGGGGGGGAAGCAAAAGTTCATTCATTCCTCTCCCTCAAATCGAAATCAATTAACAGCAAGATGAAAAACAAAAGCCTCCAAGCTACTCAGCCATCTCCAGAGCACAAAAGCAGCTGTGGAATCAGTTGTGGATGGGTGCACTCAAGAGAAACTGTGCAGGCTGGACAGATGGGCAGAATCCAACAGGATGAGATTGAACACATCCAAGTGCTGGGCTCTGCACATTGGCCACAACAACCCCAGGCAGTGCTTCAGGCTGGGGTCAGAGTGGCTGAGAGCAGCCAGGCAGAGAGGGACCTGGGGGTGCTGGTTAATGGTAGGCTGAACATGAGCCTGCAGTGTGCCCAGGTGGCCAAGAAGGCCAAGGGCATCCTGGCCTGCATCATGAACAGTGTGGCCAGCAGGAGCAGGGAGGTCATTCTGTCCCTGTACACTGCACTGGTTAGGCCACACCTTGAGTCCTGTGTCCAGTTCTGGGCTCCTCAGGTCAGGAAGGAGGTTGACTTGCTGGAAGGTGTCCAGAGAAGGGCAACGAAGTTGGTGAGAGGTCTGGAGCACAGCCCTGGGAGGAGAGGCTGAGGGAGCTGGGGTTGCTTAGCCTGGAGAAGAGGAGGCTCAGGGGAGACCTTCTTGCTCTCTCCAACTCCCTGAAGGGAGGTTGTAGCCAGCTGGGGGTTGGTCTCTTCTCCCAGGTAAGCAGCACCAGAACAAGAGGATACAGTCTCAAGCTGTGCCAGGGGAGGTTTAGGCTGGAGGTTAGGAAGAAATTCTACACAGAGAGAGTGATTGCCCATTGGAATGGGCTGCCTGGGGAGGTGGTGGAGTCACCATTCCTGGAGGCGTTTAGGAGGAGCCTTGATAGGGTGCTTGGTTGCATGGTTTAGTTGATCAGGTGGTGTTGGATGATAGGTTGGACATGATGATCTCTGAGGTCTCTTCCAACCTGGTTTATTCTATTAGGAATGGTTTTTGGGGGGGTAAAAACAAAGTGCCTGTTTCTCTTCCCCAGCAGCTGGATGGCTTTACTGGTTTCACCATGCCCAACTGGGGCTAGCTGCACAGAGCACAAAGGATTGCACTGCGTGGCCAGGGATGCTGCAGGACTTGCAAGGTGCTGTGTCCTACTAAACAGTAGCTTGCAAGCCTCTGGTTGCAGGTCAGCACAGCCTCACCGACTCCCTGGGTGCTGTATCAACTGAAACCAATTAAAAATCTAACTCCTTTGGAGTGGAAGAGACAAAAGAGGAAGTGAAAGCCAGGGAGGGAAAAGCTGAGGAAGTGGCTTCTGCTAGGAGAAAGGCTTTCCAAAGCCACCTCCCATGCCACTGAAAACATTGTCCAAACAGGGGTTGAACATGAGGATACCATGAGGGTAGTGGAATAGTGAAGTAGTTGAAGCTCCATGCCTGAAGACATTCAAGTTCAGGCTCTACAAGGCTCTGGGCAACCTGATCTAGTTGAGGATACCCCTGCTGACTGCAGGCAGCTTGGACTAGATGACTTTTGGAGGTCCCTTCCAACCCAGACCATTCCATGAGTCTATGACAAATCTCTTGGCTCCTTTTTCTTTCTCTCTTTTGGGTTTTTATTTCTGGGAGGAGAGGAGAGGTGAGGGAGGAGAGGTGAGGGAGGAGGTTGCACCAAAGCTGCCTTGCATGGGAAGGAGTTTTCTCTCCTCTCCTACTCCCCCTTTTCCTTCCATGAGGAATATCATCTGGCCTTAGCATAAGGCTTGCTGGCCAAAACAGAGCCTTCTGTGGGGCAGAAGAGTTTTGGGCAGCATTCACCAGCACAATGGGAAACAGCACACTCAGGAGATGGTTCAAACCTAAACCTGAGAGGGAACTTCCATTCTGGGTATCCTAGCAGGCCCTGCATGTGCTGCTTGTCAGCACAAGCAACAGCCACTCCCTTTAGGACAGGGTGCTGCAGAGGAGACCTTCCTTTCCAGAGGGCCATTTGTAAGAACTGAGACTAGAGCACAGAGTCCTGCATCTTCTGAGCTTCCAAAGGGACCTGGAGAGAGCCAAGTGACTGGACTCACACATCCCCATCTGGGAAGCAAGGGCTGGAATTTTGTTTTGGACTCCTGACTAGCAAGCTGGGCTTCCAAGAGCTGCAAGGCAAAAACATTGCCTCCCAAGGAGGAAACAAAATGTTGTCTGCAAAGCTTACCCCCCTCAAAGATGTAATTAGAAACTCCTCCTAATACCTACATCTGTCCCCAAACTGCAACAAGTCTCCATTTCCTCCAGGCAGTCCCAGGGCTCTGAGGGCTATAAAGGCTTCTGTGCTCTGTCTGATGGCTTTACAGTGACAAAGGCTTACAGAGAAGCCTTCTGCTCAGCCCCAGCGCAGCAGCTCCACACCGAGGGCTGCAGCACAGACTCACCAACCAGTCCATTACACTTTTAATGACACAGTTGTTGAAACACAAGGTCTACACCTAGCAGGTTATTTCCTTGCCTGTAACTCCAAACAAATGTCTGCACATATTTACAACACAATGAGGATCTCGTTACAGAGTTAATTTTGCCCTTGCCTTCAGTTGCCTTTCCTGGCTTGGGGAAGCTGTGAAGTTCAGGGCTGCAGAGCAGTGGAGGAAGGAAGATAAATTCCTACAGGGCCCAGAAGTTTTCTATTAAAGCTGCTTCAAGCCTTCCCATGTGGTTCCAATAGACACAGCCCTGCTCAGCAGTGCCCAGCATCAATACCACCACATGAAAGCAAAGCACATAGCCCAGAACTGGCCTGCAAAGTGCTGATACTGGGAAAAGACAACACCAAATAAGTTTATCTTTTTCTAGTCCCCCCCCCCCCCCACTTCCCCCCTCCTCTTCTTCCATCACCCATCCTACCCACTCTCCTGTGAAAACAAAAGTCACTTGGATAATGCAAAACAACTGCTGGGCTCACCCAAAGGCCGGCGCCTGGGGCTGAGCCGCTGGATGGTTCGGAGGATGAGATAAATGAGACGCAGAGTCCTTTGGGGCTCTTCTTTCAAGGTCTGCACAATATTTATACACTTTCTCCATCTCAGGCAAGAAGCCATGCAAATACACCCTGAGAGCTCTTACACAAGCCATAATTCATCACACTTTCCTCCTGCAGGAACTCTCACCCTCACCCAGTAACCAAGGCACAGAGCGGAAACGTCTTGGCCACAGCCGCGGAGTGGCTGGGTGGGACAGCGAGTCTGCTCCCAGGCCAGCTCTTCAGCAGCTCTGCTCCTTCACAGCACCAGCACTGGAGCTTACACAGAGCACAAACACACAAAAAAAAGACCCATGAGGTCAGGCTCCACAAGGCTCTGAGCAACTTGGGAAGTCCCTGCTCACTGCAAGGGGCTTGGGCTAGACGATGACCTTTGGAGGTCCCTTCCAACCCAAACCGCTCTGTGATTCTATGACTCTAAACTGCTGCACTTTGTGACCTCAGGTTTAGACAGTGTGACCCAAAAATGAGAAGCAAGTAACAAAAAGATTGGTTATTAAGCCCTGGACATGACCTGAGGCGACCAGTTGCAACCCCTTCAACAAGCTCTTACCTGCTAAAGAGGCCCAAAACTCATCTTGAGCTACGCAATGCTCTGAAGAACAGGAGAGAGAGCTAACACAGCCTCCTTTTGCTCCCTGCCCTGCACAGGAGGAGGGGATTCACCAGCACTCCTCAAATCAATGCAGCTCTGCAGCAGCTTGTGATTAAATTACAGCTGGCTTACACAGACACCCAGGTGTGCTGAGCATCGACTCTACGCAGGTGATCCATTTTCTACCCACTGGGGTAACAGGGAATCTTCTGCACTCCTGTTGCACACTCACCCCAAGCCCAAACAGTACCAGGGTGCTGAAATCCATTGCTACATCCTGAGGGATTCCTGGGAGCAGTGCAGGAACAACAATGAGGGCAGGATCGTACCTTTTCCCCTTTGCATGTTAGAAGAACTCCAGAAGAATGGAAATGGACATTTCCCCCCACACACACACACACTTTGGAACAATGGACATCCTGTTGTGCTTTGCTCTGGAAATGTCCATCAGAGCCATCCTCTTCCAGCATTTTTAAATCCATGAAGGACTCAGACATGAGCTAAAAGCAGCTGAAACCTGCTCAGAACTGAAGCAGTTGAGAATGAGTGGCGACAAAGCCATAACTGCTCATGAAGTTCACCTGTCTGAGCACCTTCAGGTGGGCCTGAAGCAGAGGCTCAGGTCTACCAGAAAGCTCTGAGGCATTCTCAGGCACTGAGAATCATAGTTTTGGGCTCTGAATGCCTCAGATTCAAGTCTCATTTTTATCATTTAAGCCTCATCTTTATCAGCATCTTAGTGCCTTTGACTTCACCCTGACCTATTTTCCTCACCTGCACGAAGCACTTTGGGCTGCTTTGAATATCACAGTGCCACACTGAGTGCAATCTAAAGACAGTATTTATCCTGGACAATATCTGCAGCTCAAGAGTGTGACCCTGCAAGCTGCATCTGACTGACAATTAGCATTGGCAAAGACCTACCTCCAAATAATTCTGAACTCCAACTGTGGCCTGATCGCTGGAAGTCTCCATAACTCCGCTGCAGAGGAGAACAAATACAACAGTTACTGAGGTGTGTCAAGAGCCAAGGGCTTGACACAGAGTCCCCCCCTCACATCCAGAAGTTCATAGGGGGCATTCATCAAACTGTTTGCTACTGAGTGGCATGGATATCATCACAGAACTAGCAGGGACCAACCACTTTGATGAATGGACAAGAAAAGAGATGCAGCAGGTGTCTGAGAGAGGCTGGAAGTCTCTGCTGGACAGATGGGCAGAATCCAACGGCATGAGATTGAACACATCCAAGTGCTGGGCTCTGCACACTGGCCACAACAACCCCAGGCAGTGCTGCAGGCTGGGGGCAGAGTGGCTGGAGAGCAGCCAGGCAGAGAGGGACCTGGGGGTGCTGGTTGATGGTAGGCTGAACATGAGCCTGCAGTGTGCCCAGGCAGCCAAGAGGGCCAATGGCATCCTGGCCTGCATCAGGAACAGTGTGGCCAGCAGGAGCAGGGAGGTCATTCTGCCCCTGTACACTGCACTGGTTAGACCACACCTCAAGTCCTGTGTCCAGTTCTGGGCCCCTCAGTTTAGGAAGGAGGTTGACTTGCTGCAACGAGTCCAGAGAAGAGCAACAAAGTTGGTAAGGGGCTTGGAGCACAGCCCTGTGAGGAGAGGCTGAGGGAGCTGGGGTTGCTCAGCCTGGAGGAGACTCAGGGGTGACCTTATCACTCTCTACAACTCTCTGAAGGGAGGTTGTAGACAGGCGGATGTTGGTCTCTTCTCCCAGGCAGCCAGCACCAGAACAAGAGGACACAGTCTCAGGCTGCACCAGGGGAGGTTCAGGTTGGATGTTAGGAAGAAGTTCTACACAGAGAGAGTGATTGCCCATTGGAATGGGCTCCCCAGGGAGGTGGTGGAGTCGCCGTCATTGAAGGTGTTCAGGAGGAGACTTGCTGGGGTGCTTGGTGCCATGGGTTAGCTGTTTGGGTGGGTTGGATTGGTTGATGGGTTGGACACGATGATCTTGAAGGTCTCTTCCAACCTGGTTTGGTTTATTCTAATAAAGTTTTATCCTAATAAAGTCACCCTTAACATGTTACTCTCTGGACTAGCCCTGCAAGTGGAGGCTGATGGGAAGACAGAAGAGTTTGCAGATAAAACTATTCCAGGGTCAGGAGCTGATTGCCAGTTCCAGGCCCCTGACTTGCAAGCTGTGTGGGTGTCATAAAGGGACTAAAAGATGTGAAGATGGCTTGTGATAAGCTTCCTTTTCCACTGTGGCAGTCACAGCCACTCACAGAAGCTGTTGAAGTGTAGAAAGAGAGATCCTGAGGCTAAACCCAACCCACCTGTAACTGCTCCCAGTAATTTAGGTCAGTACCCACAGTGACACAGACCGTGCTCTGCAAGAGAACTGTGGGTTTTGGCATGTGATGGTATTATTCTGTCAAATCCTCATGGAGATAGGCACCATTCCA
Organism: Melanerpes formicivorus; assembly: GCF_026170545.1. Classification (NCBI taxonomy): domain Eukaryota; kingdom Metazoa; phylum Chordata; class Aves; order Piciformes; family Picidae; genus Melanerpes; species Melanerpes formicivorus. Next base: position 2,752,455 of record NW_027142391.1, read on the forward strand.
TGCACTGCAGCTGCCCAAGCTCTCCCACACACTTGTTGGTTGCCTGCTTTTTAATGTAAACAAGCACAGCTACACATGTGGGATGCTTAAAGCCTGGGGAAACCCAACCTCAATTATCCTCCTGCAGGACTCTCTGCCCACAGAACTCTTCACCTGCACCTCTTGAGCAGCACAGGAATCTGAAACACTGAGAAATGGCCTCGCCACTGGGCGCCCAACAAACCACAGCAGGAAACCTGCCCTCTCCCCCCAGCCTGAGGCCACAAGCTTGCTGCCTTCCCTGCCCTGTCAGGTTTCCTTCTTTGCCCATTTAGAGTAGAACAGAATAGAAATAGAAATTAACCAGGCTGGAAGAGACCTCTGAGGTCATCAAGTCCAACCTGTCACCCAACACCATCTACTCAACTAAACCATGGCACCAAGCACCTCATCCAGTCTCTTCCTGAACACCTCCAGGGATGGGGACTCCACACCTCCCTGGGCAGCACATCCCAAGGGCCAATCTCTCTGTCTGGGAAGAACTTCTTCCTAACAACCAGCCTAAACCTCCCCTGGCACAGCTTGAGACTGTGGCCTCTTGTTCTGGTGCTGGTTGCCTGGGAGAAGAGACCAACCTCTGCCTGGCTACAGCCTCGCTTCAGGTAGTTGTAGAGAGCAAGAAGGTCTCCCCTGAGCCTCCTCTTCTCCAGGCTAAGCAACCCCAGCTCCCTCAGCCTCTCCTCCCAGGGCTGTGCTCCAGACCCCTCCCCAGCTTTGTTGCCCTTCTCTGGACACCTTCCAGCAGCTCAACATCTTTCCTAAACTGAGGAGCCCAGAACTGGACACAGGACTCAAGGTGTGGCCTGAGCAGTGCTGAGCACAGGGCAGGATGAGCTCCCTGCTCCTGGCCACACCATTTAACGCATTTCCTGCCCAAACCAAGCCCTTCCCAACGCTTCGAGGCAACACCAGCAGAAAGCAAAGTCCAGCTCCTTGCCACCAACTCCGCGAGGGATTTACCCTCGCCAACCGCCCTGCACTGCCCATCCTCTCCCCAGGCACCTCCTTGCCTCTCCCCCATCCCCTCCCGCGGAGAGCTCCCACCGGGGGCTGCCGCAGCCCCTGCCCTGCTCTCCAGCTGCGGCTACGACACCTACCTATATTTAGTGCCAAAGTACTGAAAGAACACTAGGTACCGGCTCGGGGCAGAAACCATCTCTGCTGCCCACAGCCCCACGCAGGGCTGAGGCTCTCGGTCCGGCTCCGCTCAGCGCCGCCGCAACCGCGGCCGGGGGGGAACCGACGGAGCGCCGGGTGGGGGTGAAGGGGGAACCGACGGAGCGCCGGGGTGGGGGTGAAGGGGGAACCGGCGGAGCGCCGGGGCCGACCGAGCAGCCTTCCCGCCCCGTTGCACGGAGCAGGGCCAGGCTCCGCTTCCCCCGGCCGGCTCCGCCTGCTTCCGCCGCCGCCGCCGCCGCCGCCGCGCCGGGGGGGCGCCCGGGGCCGGGACGTGGTGGTGGCCGCGGCGGGGCCTGCCGGGGCGTGCTGGGGCGGGGAGCTCGGCAGCTTCAGACGGAGCGTGTCGGGCCGCAGCTCCGGGCTCGCCGGAGCCTGGCTGCCTTCCCCGGCGGGGCCGGAGGGCTGCGGGGGAGGCGAAGTGCAGCCCCGCGCAGGGCTGCTGCCCGCAGGCTCGGGCACGGGCGGCTCGCTGCCCGCTTGGTCCTGACGGCTCTCCTGTCCCTGTGGCACCTCGTGCTGCGTAGGGTTCCCCCCGCTTTGCCTGGAGTGACTGAAGGTGACCCCGGTGATGGAACAGTCCCCCTCTCGAAGCTGTGCTTCCCTTCCTTTCACCTCCCTGAAAGGAGTATCGCACAGTATCACAGTATCACTTAGGTTGGAAAGGACCTCGAGGATCATCGAGTCCAACCCATCAACACAGACCCCATGACTAGACCATGGCACCAAGTGCCACGTCCAATCTCCCCTTGAATGCCTCCTGGGTCGATGACTCAACCACCTCCCTGGGCAACCCGTTCCAATGAAGAATTGGAAGAGGAGGTGGGGGTGAGGCGGGTGTTGGTCTCCTCTCCCTAAGAACAAGCGGTAGGATGAGGGGAAACGGCACCAAGGGGGATTTAGGTTGGATATTAGTTGAAGTTTCTTCACTGAAAGGGCTCTCAAACTCCAGAACAAGCTCCCCAGGGAGGTGGCTGAATCCCCATCCCTGGAGGTGTTTGAAAGAGGCAAAGATCATAGAACTGTCAGGGCTGGAAGGGACCTCAAGGCTCAGCCAGTTCCAACCCCCCTGCCATGGGCAGGGACACCTCACACCACAGCAGGCTGCTCACAGCCACCTCCAGCCTGGCTGCAAACACCTCAAGGGATGAGGCTTCCACCACCTCCCTGGGCAATGTGATGTGATGCCAAGTTTTAGCACCAGCTTTGGTAGAACTAGAGAGTGGTTGGACCTGATGATCTTCAAGGTCTTTTCCAACCAAAAATGTTTCTGGCATCCTAAGTTTTACTGCAAGGGAGCCTTCTTTTGGCAAGTGGCTTTGTTTGCCTTTCAGTCTGCCCTTAGAAACCACCGGAGCTGGACTTGCAGTGCCTGCTTGTCAATTTCTAATGGAAATTGACTCCCTCCTCTAGTCCGAGCAGGGTTGCCTCCTGAAGTCAGACAGCACGTCAAAAAATCATGACTCAAAATGCCAGAGCAGGAATGGAGCTCCTACAGATAAAGGTTTAGGCAACCAGAGGCTTGCAGGATGAGACCCAGGCCGTGGAACTTGAACTCTGCTGTGTTTTGAGTTACTTCTGAGCGTGGGTTTGTTGACTTTCAGCCTGGAGAAGAGGAGGCTCAGGGGTGATCTCACTGCCCTCAACAACTACCTGAAAGGTGGTTGTAGCCAGGTGGGGCTTGGTCTCTTCTCCCAGGCACCCAGCACCAGAACAAGAGGCCACAGTCTCAATCTGTGCCAGGGGAGGTTTAGGCTGGAGATGAGGAAAAAGTTCTTCACTGAGAGAGTCATTGGCCATTGGAATGGGCTGCCCAGGGAGGTGGTGGAGTCCCCATCCCTGGAGGTGTTCAAGAGGAGACTGGATGTGACACTTGGTGCCATGGTCTAGTCATGAGGTCTGTGGTGACAGGTTGGACTCGATGATCCTCAAGGCCTCTTCCAACCTCGGTGATACTGGGAGTTAAAGGCTCTGATGTTCCCACCCTGCAGTGAACCTACCCTGTGCAAAACTGCTCCTGGCTGTGCCAGCATCCATGGCAAAGCCCCCCCCAAAAAAAACCAGCACAGGCATTTCAGGCGAGCCTGAGTTCATCTCTTTCAGCCTGCCTGTGAAAAGATGTGTGCAGGCTACCACTTGCTGAGGGTAAATGACAGCCCCAGGGACAGAAATAGCCTGAAATAATGATAATAAACAAAGGCTGCAGATGTTCCTCAGGACTGTGCTCTGTATTTAAGAGGAAAAAAATCAAAACACACCCATCTTTATTCATAACCTTCCTGAAATACTGAACTGCAATAGCTGGATGCTTAAAGCCAGCAGAAACAACCACCCAACTCATTAGCAAAACAGGGAGAGCAAGAGGGGGGGGGGGAGGGGAAAAACCAATCCCTGCCCCCCCAAAATACAGATCTGTGATCTGTTTTGAATGGAAAAATCCAACTGGCTTTCAGCTCACACAATGGCATCCAGACTCCATTATAATGAAAGTGATGAATCTCTGCTTTAAAGAGGATGGTAATTTCTAATCCCTGAGCTTGCACACACACGCACACACAGAGGCAGAAACAGCCACGTGTTCTCATCTGTGCTGGGAGAACCAAAGAAAACCCCAAGTGGTAGTGATTTGGCCTTCAGGTTGCCCAGGGAGGTGGTGGAAGCCTCCTGCCTGGAGGTGTTTGCAGCCAGGCTGGAGGTGGCTGTGAGCAACCTGCTGTGGTGTGAGGTGTCCCTGCCCATGGCAGGGGGTTGGGACTGGCTGAGCTTTGAGGTCCCTTCCAACCCTGACAATTCTATCATGCCACATAAAAGAGAGGCCACAAGAGGTCAGCTTGCCCTTTCTCCTAGACAGAGGTGAGCAGCAGGGCTGATTCCTTTTCCTGCCCTGCACAGAATGCTCCAGCACCTGATCACTGTGTTGAGTAACTCAGAATTTGCTCACACCTGACTAGGTGATTCAACTAGAGGGGTTGGGCTGGACGGGCTTCAGAGGCTGGACATGTCTCATAGATTCATGGAATGGTTTAGGTTGGAAGGGACCTAAAAGCTCAGCCAGTTCCAACCCCCCCTGCCACGGGCAGGGGCACCTCACACCAGCCCAAGTTGCTCAAGGCTTCATCCAACCAGATCTTTGGTTGGAAGAGACCTTTGAGATCATCTAGTCAAACCTTCAACCCAGCACTGCAAGGTCTCATTTCACCATGGTTCAGTTGACACCAAGGCCTCATTATGATGTTTTGTCACGGATGCAGGGGGCTCTTCTGGCTTGGTTTTAGTTTGAATCCCCATTGCACAGGATGCATTTTAAAACATGGGGATTCACACTTCATAGAATCATAGAATCAACCAGGTTGGATAAGGCCTCAGGGATCACCAAGCCCAAGCTGTCACCCAACACCTCCTGACAACTAAACCATGGCTCCAAGTGCCACATCCAATCCCCTCTTGAACACCTCCAGGGATGGGGACTCCACCACCTCCCTGGGCAGAATATTCCAGTGGCCAATTCCTCCTTCTGGGAAGAACTTTCTCCTCACCTCCAGCCTAAACCTCCCCTGGCACAGCTTGAGACTGTGTCCTCTTGTTCTGGTGCTGCTTGCCTGGGAGAAGAGACCAACCCCCACCTGGCTACAACCTCCTTTCAGGAGAGCAAGAAGGTCTCCCCTGAGCCTCCTCTTCTCCAAGCTAAGCCAACCCCAGCTCCCTCAGCCTCTCCTCCCAGGGCTGTGCTCCAGACCCCTCCCCAGCTTTGTTGCCCTTCTCTGGACACCTTCCAGCATCTCAATGCCCTTCTTAAACTGAGGAGCCCAGAACTGGACACAGGACTCAATGTGTGGCCTAACCAGTGCAGAGTACAGGGCAGAATGACCTCCCTGCTCCTGCTGGCCACACTGTTCCTGATCCAGACCAGGATGCCCTTGGCCTTTTTGGCCACCTGGCTGTTGCAGTATATTGTAGTATTGCTCGGGGTGCTTACAACAACTGTACTACAACACCTGGGCACGCTGCTGGCTCTTGTTCATCCGGCTGTCAACCAGTAGCTCCTTCAGGCCCTTCTCTCAGTCTCAAGTCAGGCTCAAGGCTTGCAGTGGGTGATGCACTTTGTGCTGCCCTTGGTCGGGTGGAGGATCAGAACTAAGCCCACCATAATTAACCTCATTTCCCCAGCGCCGCGTCCCGCAGCGGCCGGGCTCTGCTCAGCCAGCCCCCCGAGCCCAGATGCCTTCCTTCCTCGGGTGATTAGAGCGGCTCAGAGGAGTCCCTGCAGCTGTACTGCAGGGCTGATGGCAGCAGCAAATCCACTGGGTACAGAAAATTAAAAACTAGATTAAGCACTAACAGGATTGATGCCAATCCTTTTGACACTGCCGGGATGGAATCCCCACTCTGCATCATCCTGGGCAGGTTGGGTTGGGGGTTTTTGTTGTTTCCCCCCCTCGACACCCACCCCCAGCAGTGTACATAAGTTGGTGACAGCCCTACGGGCAACTGCACCTCCAGCTCATTGCTCAACCACACAGGGAATGAGCCTGAGCTGGTACGCAAGGTGGTGGCCGCTGTCACAGCCCTGCTTCAAATGGGGCTCCTGAGGAGCCACCTCACAGCGTCACAGATTGGAAGGGCTTGGAAGGGACCTCTGGAGATCAGCTGGTCCAGTCCCCTCCCTGCCAAAGCGGGATCACCCAGAGTAAACCACACAGGAGCACATCCAGGCAGGTTTTGGGATGCCTCTAGAGATGGAGACTCCACAAGCTCTCTGGGCAGCCTGGTCCACTGCTCTGCCGCACTCAAAGCGAAGAGTTTTTTCCCTTATGTTGACATGGTTTGTGTCCACTGCCCCTTGTCCTGTCACTGGACACCACTGCAAAGAGTCTGGCCCCGTCCTCCTGACACCCACCCTTTAGCTATTGATCAGATCCCCTCTCAGCCTGCTCTTTTCCAGGCTCGACAGCCCCGTGTCCCTCAGCCTCTCCTCACAAGGCAGCCCTTCCAGTCCGCTCAGCATCCCAGTGTCCCTCCTCTCACCCAAAGCAGCAGAAATCGAGTGCACGGGAGAGGAAGGAAATCACCATTCCCAGCCCACCGGACCTCTGCGAGGGCACCGACCCGTCCACCGGCACTGCCCGCCCGCTCGGCGACAGCCCGGCACGGGTGACCGGGGGGTGCGAGGGCTCCGCTGCCCTACCCTCCTTTCCAGCCCGCGGGCCGCCCCGCTCTGGGTCCGAGCCAGCCCCGGCCCTTCGCGCCGCGGGGCGGCGGCGTTCGGCTGCTCTCGGCTGCTGTCGCAGGGCGGCGGCGGGCGGCGTTCGGCTGCTGGCGGAGGGCGGCGGCGGGCGGCGTTCGGCTGCTGGCGGAGGGCGGCGGCGGGCGGCGTTCGGCTGCTGGCGGAGGGCGGCGGCGGGCGGCGGGCGCTGGTCCCCGCCGAGGCGGCGGACGCGTGTGCGGCGGGCGCGGGGGGCGGGCGCTCGGCCGCGCGTCCTTGGCTGCCGGCGGGCGATGCGATTCCTCCGCTGATCGCGCCGCGGGCTCAACCGGCAGGATGACGGTGGAGTTCGAGGAGTGCATCAAGGACTCGCCCCGGTTCCGGTAAGCGCCCCGCCGCTCGTCGTCCCCCCCCCTTCCTTCGCTATTCCCACCCCGCAACCCCAGCGGGGACTCCGCTCCGCTTAATCGCTTTCGGCGGCGGGGGGCCGCGGGTGAGCCGTAAGGAAGGGGGGGAAACGGGACGGGCCCTACCGGCCGCACCGGTGGGTGAAGGAAGGGCCGGGGATACCGGGAGCCGACTCTGGCGACAGCCCGGCCCCGCCACTCGCCCCGGGTGGGTGCCGGGGCAGCCGGCGGGCTTGCAGGCGTTGCCCTCTCCGGTACCGCATCCTGCCCTTTCTCGGCCGGTTGCTCCGCTCGGTTCGGACGCTTTGCAAATGAATAATTGCTAATGGTAGCGGCCAGCGCTGGATCCCGTTGGTAACTGGGTGAACTGGGCTCTCGCCCCGTGGGGAATCGGCTGGACCGTGCTGATTGCAAGCGCCTGAGGAGCCAGCGCTAAGAAACCGACGAGTCAGTTTCCATGCAGGCACATTCCCGGCTCTCGGAGGAGGCTGGATTCTTTTTTCCTAAGCGGTCTTAAAGGAATCTGGGCTATGACAACAAAGACTCGGGCTTGGCTGCGCTGCATTGAGAGCAGAAATGCCCAGGGCTGGAGCGGAGCCGCCGCACTCCGCTCCAGATGCTCCATTGTGCCAGCAGCATCCTGCCTAGGTGTGGGGATGGGCTGGGATGATGTTCCTGATGCTCCAAAGGGAAGAGCAGAGCTTCCATAGCTAACAGTCTCCCGCTGCGTTCAGTGCTGTGCCTGGAGGAGGACAGAGGGAAGGAAAGACAATAGTCTGCAGAAGCAAGTCGGTTGGCTGTGCGTGTGCAGGGGAAGGAGTTGGAGCGGGGTCTTCCCTTCCCTGCAGGCGTTTCTCGTGGCTCTTTCTGCAAACCTTTGTGTTCATCGGACAGGGGAGTCTGCATTTTCCTTTAAGTGCATTTAAAAATAATTCCTTGGCATGCAAGATTGACAGGCAGGGCTGCAGTGGCCTGAGCTGCCTCTGCTCCCCACAGCTTTGTGTCATTTTTGTCTAGGTGGCTGTGTGGCTGTGCGCTCCCGTAGGCGACACCAATACCTGGGCAAGTGCATCTCCTTTATCCCTCCGGCTGGGGAGGTGTGGGGCTGGGGAAGGGCTCTTCCTCCACGCGTTTTGAGTTGCACCGTAAGGTCCTGCTCGCTCTGGTTCCAGAGCTGGTTCCCGACGTGTAATGGACAGTGTCATGTGAGATGACAGCCTGGGCTTATTCGTGTGCCTGGCTGGCCCTGGAATCATGGGAGTTTTGCATCAGGAGGGGGGAAGAAGAAGTTAGATGCGCGGGCAGGTTCGCAGAGGGTAGGAACCTCCTGCTTTACAGCTCAGCTCGATTAGCAGCAATTAGGATTTCTGCCTCCCCCCTCCCTCCCTCCCTCCCCTGTCGTTGTAGCCTTGCTGTGCTGCAGAGCGTGTGAGCTGCTCAGTGCATCCTTCCAGAGCAGTGACTTCACTGGCCAGATGTCTCATTCCACATGGCAGTGACCATTTTCCTGGTGACGTCAAGATTGATTGATATGTTTATTTATTTATTTTGCCTTTGCTCCCTCTGTGTGTGTGTGTGTGTGAGTGTGTGTGTGGGCTTCAGGCCAAGTTTCTTAGCATGCAGGCAACATCATTCTGCTCTGTCTGCTCCATCCATAAAAACAAAACAGCTCTCAGAGCGCTGTGTTGGACCTTTATCAAAAGCCAGTTCTTTAAAGCAGGGAATTATGAACTATTTCCCAAAGGGCCAGACACAGTCTGCCTGTTACAAGGGAGAACATGAGGTTAGGCTGGAGAAATAAGCCTTCATCATTCAGGAGGGCTAAAATACATACAGCAGAGGGGGGATAAATGTAAACTATGAACACCTCAAACAGTGAGAAAATGCTGGCATTAGCAGGCCCTGTGGCCAAAAAGGGAAAGAGAACAAAATAGGATTCCTTAGGCTTTCTCAAAGGGCACAGAGTTTAACCTCCTTCTAGGCTTTGCTTTCTCCCAACTCCTTCATGAGTCTTCCCTGTTACAGTTCTTTGTTTGCAATCATAGTATCATAGGATCATAGTAACAGTCAGCCAGGGGTGGAAGGGACCACAAGGATCATCTAGTTCCAGCCCCCCTGCCATGGGCAGGGACACCCCACACTAGATCAGCCTGGCCAGAGCCTCAGCCAGCCTGGCCTTAAACACCTCCAGGGACAGAGCCCCAACCACCTCCCTGGACAACCCAGTCCAGGGCTTCACCACTCTCATGGTGATGAACTTCCTCCTCACATCCAGCCTGAATCTCCCCACCTCCAGCTTCATTCCATTCCCCCTAGTCCTATCACTGCCTGAGATCCTGAGCAGTCCCTCCCCAGCCTTCCTGGAGCCCCCTTCAGATCCTGGAAGGCCACAATGAGGTCACCTGGGAGCCTTCTCTTCTGCAGACTGAACAGCCCCAACTCCTTCAGTCTGTGCTCACAGCAGAGCAGCTCCAGCCCTCTGCTCATCCTCCTGGCCCTGCTCTGGACACCTTCCAGCACCTCCAGATCCCTCTTGCCATAGGGGCTCCAGAACTGGAGGCAGTACTCCAGGTGGGGTCCTCCCCAGAGCTGAGCAGAGGGGGAGAATCACCTCCCTTGCCCTGCTGGCCACACTTCTCCCTGCTGCAGCCCAGGATCTGATTGGCAATACAGGAGAATCCTTAGATGCCTTGTAAGGAGCAGGATTTCTTCCTCAGTGTGTGGCTGAGATGCTCCCTCACATGTCCCTAGGATCTTACAACTGTTGAAAGACATAAAATGTCACACAAGCTGAACTGCATGCAGAAAAATCTAGCTGAAGATGAGGTGAGAGAAGGTAGGGTGTAATCCACTTTCTCAACAGAGACTGAGACAGCTCCTCTCCATGTGAAACATCCGTGGAAGAGGCAAACAGTTTAATCCAGCTTCCCCATGCCCTTCCCTTAGCTAGGAATCACCTTCCTTGTCCCCCTGGCACCCACTGCTTGCACAGACCCCCACTGCCCTTCCCAGTGAACCCATGGGCTACAGTTGCCTTATTCTCTGAGCTGATCAAGTTGTTTTGCTGTTTGTTGCACACAGGGAGAACCTAAAACCCCTCCACAAATATTCCACAGTGTGGTGGGTTTAGGTGGTTAATGCTGGGGGGAGAAATTTCAACCCACCACACACAGCAGTAAATAAATCAGCAAGCATCCTGTAATAAGGCTACCAG